>NC_135955.1:88930846-89262572 GCF_053455715.1 Rhinoraja longicauda
CCAGAGTATACAAGCCTAGTCGCTCCAGTCTTTCAACATATGACAGTCCCGCCATTCCGGGAATTAACCTAGTAAACCTACGCTGACTAGTTAGCATGCAACAAAAAGCTTTTAACTGTGCCACGATACATGTGACATCAAACTGAACTAAACACCCTGATTCTCAGTCTGAAGAATGGTCTTGACCCGAAATGTCACCTATTCCTTTTTTCCAGAGATGCTGTCTGACCCGCTGAGTTACTCCAGCATCTTAAACTAAACAAGTGCTGCACAGAGAAATTTCAGATGATTGGATGTTCTGGATAAATCATAAGAAGTCAACATGTACATTGTGATTTATTTTGAATTCTCCCTCTTCCACTGGTCTGCGTGTAAAAACATTGTTTTATAGTCAAAGGAATGGCAAATAATGATCCTGCAAAGCGTGCAGTAAGTGTTTTCTTTGTTCCATTGTAATGTTGAACACAGGTCTGGACTCTGGGGTTAAGACCACCGGTAAATTATCCCTGAATGTAATCAGATCTTGACCTTTGAGAGACCTGCTTCCAGTAGAAAGACTTCAGAGGAACTGGGCGCCCTGTGTCCCGACTGGGGAGATGCTGAATTGAAGGTCTGTTAGGGCTTTGATTAGACTCCTCGTGGGCCTTCTGCTTAAAGTGTCCGCAAGAGATTTCATCGACCTTCTTCCCACCCTGCAGGTGGTCTCAACAGCTTCCTCCACTCATGGCAGAACACACAAACAGCGCGGAATTCCCAGCAGGTACCAAAGACCTACAACAGAAGTTATTGCTTTTTAAACCATCAGTCCATGACTGCAAGCCAATTACTTAACCCTCCTATATTATCCCCTGATTCAAACAGCTTTCATCAGGAGTTATTACCACCCTGTAATCTGACTGCATCGTTCCCCCCCTCCCCCCCCCCCCCCCCCCCCCCCCCACCCACTATTTAAAGTTATTTCGTGCCAATGTGTTCAAAGGAACTGCAGATGCTGGTTTATACCGAAGATAGACACAAAGTGCTGGAGTAACTCAGTGGGTCAGGCAGCATCTCTGGAGATAAAGGAATGGGTGACGCTTCGGTACTGGACCCTTCTTCAGACTCTTCCTCGGGTTCTGCCTAACACGGGCAGGTGGGAGTAACGTAGATGGGGCATCTTGGTCGACCTGAGTAAGTTGGGCTGAAGGGCCTGTTTCCATGCTGTATGACTATGGCTCCATGAGATGTGAAGAGCAAGTTGTTTACACAGATAGACAATAGACAATAGGTGCAGGAGGAGGCCATTCGGCCCTTCGAGCCAGCACCGCCATTCAACGTGATCATGGCTGATCATTCTCAATCAGTACCCCGTTCCTGCCTTCTCCCCATACCCCCTGACTCCGCCATCCTTAAGAGCTCTATCTAGCTCTCTCTTGAATGCATTCAGAGAATTGGCCTCCACTGCCTTCTGAGGCAGAGAATTCCACAGATTCACAACTCTCTGACTGAAAAAGTTTTTCCTCATCTCAGTTCTAAACGGCCTACCCCTTATTCTTAAACTGTGGCCCCTTGTTGTGGACTCCCCCAACATTGGGAACATGTTTCCTGCCTCTAACGTGTCCAACCCCTCAATAATCTTATACGTTTCGATAAGATCTCCTCTCATGGTGGTGGATTCCTGGAATATGCTGCCTGGGGTGGTGGTGGAGGCAAATATGATAGTGGCGTTTAAGATGCTTTTAGTCAGGCACATGGATGTGCAAGGAACAAAGGCCCATGGATCTTGTGCAGGTGGATGAGATTAGTCTATCTTGCCATCGTGTTCTGCATAGACATTATGGGCTGAAGTTCAGTTCAGTTTAGTTTATTGTCATGTGTACCATATATATATATATATATATTGACACACCAAAGCTGAAGTAACTCAGCGGGTCAGGCAGCATCTCTGGAGAAAAAGAATAGATGACATTTCGGGTCTAGACCATTCTTCAGACTGAGAGTCAGGGGGTTTAGTTTAATTTAGTTTATTTTATTGTCACGTGTACCGAGGTACCGTGAAAAGCTTTTGTTGCGTGCTGACAAGACAATACATTATTACAATCAGGCCATTTGCAGTGTACAGATACATGATAAGGGAATAATGTTTAGTGCAAGGTAAAGCCAGTAAAGTCCGATCAAAGATAGTTTAGTTTAGAGATACAGCGTGGAAACAGGCCCTGTGTGTCTGTGCCGACCAGCGATCCCCACATATTAACACTATCCTACACCCACTAGGGACATTTTTTACATTTACCAAACTTGCACGTCTTTGGAGTGTGGGAGGAAACCGAAGATCTCGGAGAAAACCCACGCAGGTCACGAGGAGAACGAACAAACTCCGTACAGACAGCGCCCGTAGTCGGAATCGAACCTGGGTCTCCAGCGCTGCATGGCAGCAACTCTACCACTGCGCCTCCGTGCCGCCAATAGTCTGAGGGTCACCAATGAGGTAGATAGTAGTTCAAGGACCGCTCTCTAGTTGTCGGTAGGATGATTCAGTCGCCTGATAACAGCTGGGAAAAAACAGTCTCTGAATCTGGAGGAGTTGCTATTGAGGGCGTGCAGCGTAGGTTTACTAGGTTAATTCCCGGAATGGCGGGACTGTCATATGTTGAAAGACTGGAGCGACTAGGCTTGTATACACTGGAATTTAGAAGGATGAGAGAGGATCTTATCGAAACATATAAAATTATTAAGGGGTTGGATACGTTAGAGGCAGGAAACATGTTCCCAATGTTGGGGGAGTCCAGAACAAGGGGCCACAGTTTAAGAATGAGGGGTAGGCCATTTAGAACGGAGATGAAGAAAAACTTTTTCAGTCAGAGTTGTGAATCTGTGGAATTCTCTGCCTCAGAAGGCAGTGGAGGCCAATTCTCTGAATGCATTCAAGAGAGAGCTAGATCGAGCTCTTAAGGATAGCGGAGTCAGGGGGTATGGGGAGAAGGCAGGAACGGGGTACTGATTGAGAATAATGAGCCATGATCACATTGAATGGCGGTGCTGGCTCGAGGGGCCGAATGGCCTACTCCCGCACCTATTGTCTATTGTCTATTGTGTGCGTTTTCACACTTCAATACCTTTTGCCTGATGAGAGAGGGGAGAAGAGGGAGTGGCCAGGGTGTGACTTGTTCTTGATTACACTGCTGGCCTTGCTGAGGCAGCATCTGTTCACGTACTGCACTGCTCTATGTTCAACGCTGTCCGTTCCTTCCCCTGTCCCTGAGCAAACGTTTGGGCATTTGGTTCTCATTCATTTGATCTCCTGCGCTCGTCATCACTTCCTCCGCAGTCTGTTTCAGCTCATTACACTTTGAGACCTGAAAGCAAAAACTTTTTTTGTCAGCCAACTCTGTTTATTTTTTTGATTGACCTGTTCATTTTGGCAGTGTTGTCCCCAGGATTTCCCAGAGTAAAGAACACCCAGTTAGTATGTCCTGAGGGGGTCTGTGAGCCTCTGAAGTGAGAGCATCCATTTCCCACCACATGATGTGTGCCTGGCTTTGTGGCATTGAACATCTGAGGCAACTTTGTTCACAACACAAAACCAGCTTCAAAACATGCCGTTAAATGGATTCAGAACAGTCTGTTTAATCTTAGAGCTCAGAATCATCTGCCTCATTGTGGTGTATGTGTTAGACTACCAGCCAAGCATATGCAGACACACACACACACACACACACATGTGTGTGCATGTGTGTGTGTGTGTGTGTGTGTGTGTGTGCATGTGTGTGCATGTGTGTGTGTGTGTGTGTGTGTGTGTGTGTGTGTGTGTGTGTGTGTGTGTGTGTGTGTGTGTGTGTGTGTGTGTGTGTGTGTGTGTGTGTGTGTGTGTGTGTGTGTGTGTGTGCAGATGCTGGGTTAAACCATTGTATCTATGTAGTTCAATATGTATGTACAATAAATCTATTGAAACATATAAAATTCTTAAGAGGTTGGAGAGGCTAGATGCGGGAAGATTGTTCCCGATGTTGGGGAAGTCCAGAACCAGGGGTCACAGCTTAAGGATAAGGGGGAAGTCTTTTAGGACTGAGATGAGAAAACATTTCTTCACGCAGAGTGGTGAGTCTGTGGAATTCTCTGCCACAGAAGGTAGTTGAGGCCAGTTCATTGGCTATATTTAAGAGGGAGTTAGATGTGGCCCTTGTGGCTAAAGGGATCAGGAGGTATGGAGAGAAGGCAGGTACAGGTTACTGAGCTGGATGATCAGCCATGATCATATTGAATGGCGGTGCAGGCTCGAAGGGCCGAATGGCCTACTCCTGCACCTATTTTCTATGATTCTAGGTTTCTATGTTGTGAGCTTATTTGGAGGTTGTAATGTTGTGAAGAATCTGTTCCTGATCCTGGAAGTTACAGTTTTTAGGCTCCTGTACCGTCTTCCCGATGGCAGGGGTGAAATGAGTGTGTGGTCAGGGTGGTGTGGATCTCTGATGATGCTGGCTGCCTTTTTGATGCAGCGTCTCCAGTAAATCCCTTTGATGGTTTTTAGTAGATTTTCTACTGTATGTGTTAACTTTACTGAGAAACCCCAGAAACCATGCATTTCAAGTAAAGCCCAAGTCTATTAAATGTGTATTATGTTAAAAAAAAATCCCTGCAAGGGCCTCCATTGAGCTACATGATGCACATTACAGCTTTTATGGCAGTATTTTCCTTTATAAATTCCTCTACACATTGATGGGAAATACTGATGGAGCAAAGGAAAGGCAGGCATTTGCATCGCACCTTCTCAGACACCCAGAATTAATGTACGACCAATCTTTGATGTGTAGTCAGCATTGTAAAGTAGCGGATGCCACAGCAAGTCTGTTCATGGATAACTAGAGAGCCAGAGAGTCGTACAGCAGGGAAACAGGCCCTTCGGCCCAATTGTTCCATGACGACCAAAATGCCCCATCAACACTACTACGCGTTTGGCCTGGATCCCTGACCAAGATGCCCCATCAACACTAATCTAACCTGCCCGCGTTTGGCCTGGATCCCTCTAAAACTTTCCAATCTGTGCACCCATCCGAATGTCTTTTAGATGTTTCTATAGTACCTGTCTCAACAACCTCCCCTAACAACTCCTTCCATACACCCATCCCCATAACTCTTATTGAGAGCAATAAGACAATGAATGAATGAATGAATGAATGAATGAATGAATAGATGAATACATGTGGCAGGTCACAGTGAACGTCTATGCTTGCACACCCAAGGTAAGCAAATACTCGCCAATTTGTAGGCGCTTACAAAGTATACTCACCAGGTCCCCCTTTATTCCCCCCCCTCCCCTCTCACGGCAGCCCCCCCCCCCCCACGCCGGGTCTTCCTTTGTTCCTTCTCCCGGCAGCGGCGTCCTCGCTCCATGTGTCAGTCCTCGTCCGTCGGTCGGCGCCACCATCGACCGCCGCACCGGCCTCTCCACTATCGCTGCCGGGTCTTCTCCGGACACCTCCGTGGCACCAACCCTGGCCCCAGCCACGGGCTCCACCGACCCAGGGGCTGGCCGCGGCCTCCGACCCACGAGACCCGTGCCTCGGCCTCTCCACGGGCTCACCACGGTAAAGTAGGTACAATCCTGAAAGCAATACACAGCCCCAGAGACCTGGGTTCAATCCTGACCTCGGGTGCTGCCTGCGTGGAGTTTGCACGTTCTCCCAGTGGTCCTCTGGCTGCTTTGGTTTCCTCCCACATCACGAAGACGTGCAGGTTTGCAGGTTACTTGGCCTCTATTAATTGCCCCCAGCCAGTGGGGACTGAATGGAAAAGTGAGATAACGTAGAACTAGTGTGAATGGGTGATCGATGGTCGGCGTGGACTTGGTGGGCTGAAGGGCCTGTTTCCATGCTGTATCTGTAAACTCTAAACATTCGGATTGATATCCGGGAGTGGAAAGTGGCCAAATGTGATTGATAAAGTTCTGGCAATTCCTTTGCTGAATGATGTTAAAGAACCACTTGGACTTTGCAACCATTTACTGGTTTCATGGTCTCCATTGCAGACACTAGCTTCTTATTCAAGGTTTATTTAATTAATGTGGAAACAAGGTACTGCAGAAGCTGGTTTACAATGAAAAAAGGACACAAAGTGCTGGAGTAACTCAGCGGGTCAGGCCGCATCCCTGGAGAATGTGGATGGGTGACGTTTTGGGTCAGGACCCTTCTTCAGACTGATTGTTCACAAGTTCTCAAGTTCGCAAGTTATAGGAGAAGAATTCGGCCACTCGTCCCATCAAGTCTACTCTGCCATTCAATCATGGCTGATCTATGCCTCCTAATCCCATTTTCCTGCCTTCTCCCCATAACCCTTGAAACCCATTCTAATCAAGAACTTGTCTATCTCTGCCTTAGAAATATCCACAGACTTGTCCTCCACAGCCTTCTGTGGCAATAAATTCCACAGATTAACTACCCCCTGACTAAAGAAGTTCCTCTTCACCTCCTTTCCAAAAGAGCGCCCTTTAATTCTGAGGCTATGACCTCTGGTCCTAGACTCTCCCACCAGTGGAAACATCCTTTCCACATCTACTCTATCCATGCCTTTCATTATTCTGTGTTTCAGAGGTCCCCCCTCAACCTTCTAAACTCCAGCGAGTACAGGCCCAGTGCTGTCAAACGCTCATCATATGTTAAGCCACTCATTCCTGGAATCATTCTTGTAAACCTCCTCTAGACCCTCTCCAGAGCCAGCACCTCCTTCCTCAGATATGGGGCCCAAATTTGCTCACAGTCCTCCAAATGTGGCCTGACCAGCGACTTGTAGAGCCTCAGCATTACATCTCTGTTTTTGTATTCCAGTCCTCTTGATATAAATGCTATCATTGAATTTGCCTTCCTTACTACCGATTCGACTTGCAAATTAACTTTTTGGGAGTCCTGCACCAGCACTCCCAAGTTCCTTTGCACCTCCGATTTTGGGATTCTCTCTCCATGTGGAAAGTCTTTATTCTTATTACCAAAATGCATGACTCGGCACTTTGCTATACTGATTATGGCATAGGGGGGGTGGGGAAGGGGGAAAGAAAGCTGGAAAAGAGGAGGAGCTGGACAAAGCCTGGCAGAGAATATGTGAACATAGGAGGGGGGTAGATGGCGGGGGTTGAAAGGCAGATGGATAAATGAATGGACAAAGGTCAGAGATGAAAAAAGGTGTGAAACAAAAGGATTGAAGAGTTGTGAATTGTGAAGCCAGAGGAATGAATGTAAGAGGTGGAGGAGGGGGAGGGAAGGACGAGTCTGGGTTGGGCACAGGGGAGTGTAGAGAAAGGGATCACGGTGGCGCAGCGGTAGAGTTGCTGCCTTACAGCCAATGCAGCGCCGGAGACTCAGGTTCGATCCTGACTATGGGCGCCGTCTGTACGGAGTTTGTACGTTCTCCCCGTGACCTGCGTGGGGCTTTCTCCGAGATCTTCGGTTTCCTCCCACACTCCAAAGGCGTACAGGTGTGTAGGTTAATTGGCTGGGTAAATGTTAAAAAATAAATAAGAAAATTGTCCCTAGTGTGTGTAGGATAGTGTTAATGTGTGGGGATTGCTGGGTGGTGCGGACTCGGTGGGCCGAAGGGCCTGTTTCCACGTTGTATCTCTAAATCTAAAATCACGGAGAGTTGTTTTTAGAGGTTACCTAAAATCGGAGAATTCAATGTTCAAACCGTTTGGATGCAAGTTACCCAGGTGGAATATGAAATGCTGTTCCTCCAGTTTGCGTGAGGCCTCGGAATGGCGGGGACTGTCGTATGTTGAAAGGCTGGAGCGATTGGGCTTGTATACACTGGAATTTAGAAGGATGAGGGGGGATCTTATTGAAACATATAAGATAATTAGGGGATTGGACACATTAGAGGCAGGAAACATGTTCCCAATGTTGGGGGAGTCCAGAACAAGGGGCCACAGTTTAAGAATAAGGGGTAGGCCATTTAGAACGGAGATGAGGAAGAACTTTTTCAGTCAGAGGGTGGTGAAGGTGTGGAATTCTCTGCCTCAGAAGGCAGTGGAGGCCAGTTCGTTGGATGCTTTCAAGAGAGAGCTGGATAGAGCTCTTAAGGATAGCGGAGTGAGGGGGTATGGGGAGAAGGCGGGAACGGGGGTACTGATTGAGAGTGATCAGCCATGATCGCATTGAATGGCGGTGCTGGCTCGAAGGGCTGAATGGCCTACTCCTGCACCTATTGTCTATTGTCTATTGCCTCACTATGGCAACGGAGGAGGCCCAGGACAGAAACATCAGCATGGGAATGGGATGAGGAGTTAAAATGGTTAGTGGAATCAAGGGATATGGGGAGAAGGCAGGAACGGGGTATTGATTGTGGATGATCAGCCATGACCACATTGAATGGTGGTGCTGGCTCGAAGGACCGAATGGCCTACTCCTGCACCTATTGTCTATGTATCCATGTATCCATGTATCCGGTAGGCCTTGGCGGACCAAGCGTAAGTGTTCGGCGAAACAGTCGCCGAGGCTACGCCTGGTCTCGCCGATGTACAAGAGGCCATGGTGGGAACACCGGGATACGGTAGATGAGGTTAGAGGAGGTGCATGTGGACCTCCGTCTTACCTGGAAGGACTGCTGGGGTCCCTGCATGGAGGCGAGGGAGTAGGTGTAGGGAGAGGAGGGGCAAGGAACAGCATGGCAGGCAGTACGGGGACACAGGCGAAGAAGGTCTCAGAAAGGCAGAGGTTCTGCCAAAGACCAGAGTTGAATTAAAAAGGTGAGACAAAAGGATTGGAGAGTTTAGTTTAGTTTATAGTTCAGTTTAGATATACAGCGCGGCCCACCGAGACCGCGCCGACCGGCGATCCCTGCACTTTAACACGATCCTACACACACTAGGGACAATTTGCAATTTTACCAAATCTATTACCCTCAAACCTGTCCGTCTTTAGAGTGTGGGAGGAAACCGGAGCTTCCAGGGTAAACCCATGCGGGTCACGGGGAGAACGTACAGTCAGATCGAACCCGGGTCTCTGACCAGCAACTCTACTGCTGCGCCACCGTGCCGCCCTTTTTGTATAAACATGTAGGGACATAGGGATTGGCTGGGAAAGTTCGAACCCTCGGATTGGCTAGCGATGTCACATGGTGTGTCAGCGCGGGAGGGACAAGCAGTCTAGTGTTGAACTCCGTCTGATGAAGACGTTTTGTTGGTTCTCTACAGTTTTGGGTGTTGCGATTGTCATGGAGTTTTGCCCATGCAATAAACTCTGTCTGCAACACACATCCGCTTCCAGACTCGCCACATTGGTGACCCCGACGTGATCAATGACCACAAGAACATGTCGCAAGAAGGAGCGAGCAGCGGGCAGCCGAACGCGGTCGGCGTTCACCTGCCCCCGTTCTGGGCCCACCAACCGCACCTGTGGTTCGTGCAGGCAGAGGCCCAGTTTCACCTCAAGAAAGTCTCGGAGGACCAAGATAAGTCCCACCACTTGGTAAGCTGCCTACAGCCCGAGGTGGCCGCGCGGGTGGGACGGTACCTGACCAGCCCCCCCCCAAACCGAGAAATACGAGGGGCTCAAGAAGCTCCTGCTGAGGACTTTTGGTTTTAGCCAATACCAGCGGGCTCTGAAGCTCCTGCATTTACCGGAGCTAGGGGACCGGCTACCGTCTGTCCTGATGACCGAGATGCTAACCTTGATCAGTGAGCACCAACCTTGCATGATGTTCGAAGCGGCATTCCAGGAGAAATTGCCCCGGGACGTCAGGTTAGTTTTGGCGGACGTCTCCTTCGAAGACCCGGTGGCGTTCGCGGAGAAGGCTGACGCGCTCGTAACGGAGGACTCTATGGGAGACGACTCGGTAAATCGGGTTTCAAGGCCTAGGAGCGACCAGCCGCACGGCCAAGATGGCGGCGCATCGGCCGCCCTTTTACAAAAAGCCCGCCAAGACGGAGCTGCAGCGCCCGCCATTTTGCAGCGGGCCCAAGCAACAGAGCCGCACAGGCGCGGCTGGTGTTTTTTCCATAAGCGGTGGGGCGGTGAAGCCCGAAATTGCAGGGCCTCGGCCGATCGAATATAGAGGCAGTCTCGATCGGCCGCAATCGCCGCCTCTACGTCACGGATCGAGGTGCCGGCACCGTTTTCCTGGTCGATACGGGAGCGGTCGTTAGCATCGTGCCTCCCTACGGCTGCGAAGTTCGAGCAGGTAGGAAAGGTCCGTCCCTCATCGCGGTCAACGGCAGTCCCATCCGCACCTACGGCAAGAGGGCCATGTCCCTGTCCTTCGGGTCCGAGACCTACCATTGGGAGTTCATCGTTGCCGACGTGGGCCAGGCCATCCTGGGCACGGATTTCCTCTGGGCTTTTTCGTTTGTCGCAGACGTCCGCGGGAAGGGCCTACAACCCTTGGCTAGCAGTGTGGAGCCTGCTACTCCTCCACCTGCCACCCTACCCTGCCCGTCAATCCGGGCCATCACCGCGGCTCCAGATCAGTTCGCTGCGGTCCTCGCCGACTTCCCGCAGCTCCTCATACAACGGTTCGATGCCCCTTCCGCTAAGCACGGTGTCGTCCATTTCATCCCTAACGAGGGGCCGCCTGTATTCGCCCGGGCTCGGCGTCTGCCCCCCGACAAGCTGGCCATGGATCGGGAGGAGTTCCTGAATTTGGAATGGCTGGGGATTGTTCGTCCTTCAGACAGCCCGTGGGCCTCCCCCTTGCATATGGTCTCCAAAGCATCTGGGGGGTGGAGACCATGTGGGGATTACTGGCGTCTTAACGCTGCAACCCGGCCTGACCGCTATCCGATCCCTCACATACAGGACTTCTCAGCCAGCCTCGAGGGCGCTACGGTGTTCTCGAAGATCGATTTGGTGCGGGGATATCATCAGATCCCCGGCCACCCACCGGACATTCCCAAGACGGCTACGATTACTCCATTTGGTTTATATGAATGGTTGCGCATGCCGTTCGGTCTCAAAAGCACGGCTCAGGCATTCCAGCGTCTCATGGATCATGTGGGTCGCGGGTTGTCTTTTGTGTTTATTTATCTCGATGACATCCTGGTTGCTAGTCGTTCGGTCCCAGAGCACCTGGTCCACCTTCGCACTGTGTCCCGGAGGCTGCAGGACCACGGCCTGATCCTCCACCCGTCCAAATGCCAGTTCGGCCTGTCCGCGGTGGATTTCCTGGGTCACCGGGTCACACCGGCCGGTGCCACTCCCTTGCCCGCTAAGGTGGACGCCATCCGCTCTTTTCCCCGCCCTACCACCATCAAGGGCTTGCAGGAATTCGTGGGCATGGTGAATGTTTACCACCGGTTCGTGCCTGCGGCAGCTCGGATCATGCGCCCCCTTTTTCAATGCCTCGGGGGTAATCCCGCTAAGTTGGTCTGGACCACAGCTGCCGAGGCGGCCTTTGATGCGGTCAAGCTGGCCCTCACCAACGCCACCATGCTCGTGCACCCCCGCCCCTCGGCCCCCACGGCCCTCACGGTGGACGCCTCAGCCGTAGCGGTGGGTGGGTTCTTAGAGCAGCAGGTCGATGGTCACTGGCAGCCTCTGGCATTCTTCAGCCGACAGCTTACTCGGTCTGAGCTGAACTACAGTGCTTTCGACAGAGAGCTCCTGGCCCTCTATTTAGCTGTTCGTCATTTTCGCTATTTTTTTGGGGGCCGTGTTTTTGTTGCCTATACGGATCACAAGCCCCTCACGTTTGCTTTTTCTAAGGTTTCTGATCCATGGTCGGCCCGCCAGCAACGCCACCTCACCCTCATTTCGGAGTTCACCACGGATGTTCGCCACATCGCGGGTAGGCTTAACGCTGTTGCTGACGCCCTGTCCCGGCCGGCCATTTCCTCTGTTGCTGCGGTGGGGGGCGAGGTGGATTTTCGGGAGCTAGCGGAGGCTCAGCGCCTGGAAGACATTGCCTCAGAGTACGCCTCCACCGCCTCAGGGTTGCGGTTGGTCCAGGTGCCGTGCGGCCCCACAGGTACCACACTTTGGTGTGACGTTTCCCTTCCCCGCCCCCGCCCGGTTGTGCCGACCGCCCTGCGGCGGAAGGTTTTCGAGGCCATTCACGACCTGGCACACCCGTCCATTCGGGCGACCTCGGCCATGGTGGCCGCCCGATTTGTCGGGCACGGCCTGCGGAAGCAGGTGGCCACCTGGGCCCGCGCCTGTGTTCCGTGCCAGACCTCCAAAGTCCACCGCCACGTCCAGCCTCTGTGCCAGAATTTTGTGGTTCCGCCCGTCCGTTTTTTCCACATCCATGTAGATTTGGTTGGTCCATTGCCCTATTCTAGGGGCTACACTCATCTCCTGATGGTGATCGCCCGTTTTACTCGTTGGCCGGAGGCTTTTCTGTTGTCGGACACCTCGGCGACCTCCTGTGCATGGGCCCTGGCGTTACATTGGGTTGCCCGTTTCGGCGTCCCGGCGTCCCGGCCATCGTCTCTACCGACCGGGGCGCCCAGTTCACCTCGTTCCTGTGGGTCGTGCTTCCGCAGCTGTATGGGTCCCGCTTGCAGCAGACTACCGCCTATCATCCCCAGGCTAACGGGATGGTAGAACGCTTCCACCGACAGCTGAAGGCGTCCCTCTGTGCCCGCCTGACCGGCCCTGACTGGGCTGACCAGCTGCCTTGGGTCCTCCTCGGTATTCGCACGGCCCCTAAGTCCGATCTGGGTACTTCCTCGGCGGAACTCGTCTATGGCTCGCCCCTGCTGGTGCCGGGTGACATTTTCCCTCCATCCTCCGCCCTGCCGCCTTCCGTGCCGTCAGTTTTGGCTTCTCTCCGGGCCCGGGTAGGTTCCCTGGCCCCAGTCCCGGCCTCCAGTCACGGGAGTACCGCAGCGCACGTACCGGCGGACTTGCATGACTGCGAGTTCGTTTTCCTCCGGCGGGATTCCCACCGGCCCCCTCTGCAGCCGGTCTACCAGGGCCCGTTCCAGGTGCTGAAAAGAGGGACGGTCACCTTCACTCTGCAAGTGGGCACCCGACAGGAGCTTGTCTCTGTCTCCCGGCTTAAACCTGCCCACTTGGACCAGGACCGTCCCGTTCTGGTGGGTCAACCTCCTCGCCGGGGCCACCCTCTGGCCGGCCCACCTGGCTTCACAGCTGCGTCTCTTCTCCCACCGCTCGGGCCTCCGCTGCCCCCGGTCGTGTTTCCTCTGCCCCCTCCAGCTGCGCCGCCATCGCCTCCACCTGCAGGGCCCTCCCCGCCTCCTTCGTCGCCAGGGGTACCGGCCTCCCCTCTCCGTACCCGTTCAGGTCGGGCCGTCCGGCTGCCTGTTCGGTACCGTACCGAGGGTTCTGGGGGGGGTCAATAGACAATAGACAATAGACAATAGGTTCAGGAGTAGGCCATTCAGCCCTTCGAGCCAGCACCGCCATTCAATGCGATCATGGCTGATCACTCTCAATCAGTACCCCGTTCCTGCCTTCTCCCCATACCCCCTCACTCCGCTATCCTTAAGAGCTCTATCCAGCTCTCTCTTGAAAGCATCCAACGAACTGGCCTGCACTGCCTTCTGAGGCAGAGAATTCCACACCTTCACCACTCTCTGACTGAAAAAGTTCTTCCTCATCTCCATTCTAAATGGCCTACCCCTTATTCTTAAACTGTGGCCCCTTGTTCTGGACTCCCCCAACATTGGGAACATGTTTCCTGCCTCTAATGTGTCCAATCCCCTAATTATCATGTAGGGGTCATGTAGGGACATAGGGATTGGCTGGGAGAGTTCGAACTCTCGGATTGGCTAGCGATGTCACATGGTGTGCCAGCGCGGGAGGGACAAGCAGTCTAGTGTTGAACTCCGTCTGATGAAGACGTTTTGTTGGTTGTCTACAGTTTTGGGTGTTGGGATTGTCACGGAGTTTTGCCCATGCAATAAACTCCGTCTGCAACACACATCCGCTTCCAGACTCGCCACAAACATGTGATTTGCGAATTGTGAAGCCAGAGTCAGAGGAAGCCACAGGGGAGGAATAGGTGTGAGTCTAGTGGTGGGTGATAGGGGAGGGGGTTAAGAAAGTACTCTGATGGTACATTTTCCTTTGCTGGAGTTGCTGTCTCTGCTTAGCTGCAGGAGTAATGCACATATCTGTCTTCTGGAGATTTCCAAACTCCCACAATGTATTGATTCCTTTGGAACTGCACGCTGTCTTTTTCTACTCCAAGTCAATACATGACTATCCACATGAAAGAGACTTTTGACATGTAGAATTGCATTAGAGACAAAGCAAATGCTATTAAGCCAAATGCAGGAACGTTTCAAGTTCTCAATTTCAAACAGACCCAATATTGCATTCATAAGATTTCCAGATAAATGGATTTATTTTAGGTAAAAATGTACATCTGCCAATGTGATCATAATCAAAAATATTGAATTTCAGCAAGGTTCATAAAAACAAAGTTATAGAAACTAAAATAAAACCTGTCATTAAATAATCCAAGTGAATGCATGATGCACATGGATCAGCAATCATTTAATCCAGGTTTGCAATTGGGAACTGCATGTTTGATTATGCAGGGAATCATTTCAAAACTGGGCAGCACTTCGGACCACAACTCAACTAGTCACAAGCCTTCTAATTAACCCTTCTAACTCAAAGGATTCGAGTCATAGAGTCATAGAGTGATACAGTGTGGAAACAAGCCCTTCAGCCATTTTGCCCACACCAGCCAACATGTCCCAGCTACACTAGTCCCACCTGCCCGTGTTTGGTTCATATCCCTCCAAACCTGTCCTATCCATGTTCCTGTCTAACTGTTTCTTAAATGGTAGAGACATAGAAACATAGAAAATAGGTGCAGGAGGAGGCCATTCAGCCCTTCGAGCCAGCACCGCCATTCAATGCGATCATGGCTGATCACTCTCAATCAGTACCCCGTTCCTGCCTTCTCCCCATACCCCCTCACTCCGCTATCCTTAAGAGCTCTATCCAGCTCTCTCTTGAAAGCATCCAACGAACTGGCCTGCACTGCCTTCTGAGGCAGAGAATTCCACACCTTCACCACTCTCTGACTGAAAAAGTTCTTCCTCATCTCCATTCTAAATGGCCTACCCCTTATTCTTAAACTGTGGCCCCTTGTTCTGGAATCCCCCAACATTGGGAACATGTTTCCTGCCTCTAATGTGTCCAATCCCCTAATTATCATGTAGGGGTCATGTAGGGACATAGGGATTGGCTGGGAGAGTTCGAACTCTCGGATTGGCTAGCGATGTCACATGGTGTGCCAGCGCGGGAGGGACAAGCAGTCTAGTGTTGAACTCCGTCTGATGAAGACGTTTTGTTGGTTGTCTACAGTTTTGGGTGTTGGGATTGTCACGGAGTTTTGCCCATGCAATAAACTCCGTCTGCAACACACATCCGCTTCCAGACTCGCCACAAACATGTGATTTGCGAATTGTGAAGCCAGAGTCAGAGGAAGCCACAGGGGAGGAATAGGTGTGAGTCTAGTGGTGGGTGATAGGGGAGGGGGTTAAGAAAGTACTCTGATGGTACATTTTCCTTTGCTGGAGTTGCTGTCTCTGCTTAGCTGCAGGAGTAATGCACATATCTGTCTTCTGGAGATTTCCAAACTCCCACAATGTATTGATTCCTTTGGAACTGCACGCTGTCTTTTTCTACTCCAAGTCAATACATGACTATCCACATGAAAGAGACTTTTGACATGTAGAATTGCATTAGAGACAAAGCAAATGCTATTAAGCCAAATGCAGGAACGTTTCAAGTTCTCAATTTCAAACAGACCCAATATTGCATTCATAAGATTTCCAGATAAATGGATTTATTTTAGGTAAAAATGTACATCTGCCAATGTGATCATAATCAAAAATATTGAATTTCAGCAAGGTTCATAAAAACAAAGCTATAGAAACTAAAATAAAACCTGTCATTAAATAATCCAAGTGAATGCATGATGCACATGGATCAGCAATCATTTAATCCAGGTTTGCAATTGGGAACTGCATGTTTGATTATGCAGGGAATCATTTCAAAACTGGGCAGCACTTCGGACCACAACTCAACTAGTCACAAGCCTTCTAATTAACCCTTCTAACTCAAAGGATTCGAGTCATAGAGTCATAGAGTGATACAGTGTGGAAACAAGCCCTTCAGCCATTTTGCCCACACCAGCCAACATGTCCCAGCTACACTAGTCCCACCTGCCCGTGTTTGGTTCATATCCCTCCAAACCTGTCCTATCCATGTTCCTGTCTAACTGTTTCTTAAATGGTAGAGACATAGAAACATAGAAAATAGGTGCAGGAGGAGGCCATTCGGCCCTTCGAGCCAGCACCGCCATTCATTATGATCATGGCTGATTGTCCCCATCAGTAACCTGTGCCTGTCTTCTCCCCATATCTCTTGATTCCACTAGCCCCTAGAGCTCTATCTAACTCCCTCTTAAATCCATCCAGTGATTTGGCTTCCACTGTTCTCTGTGGCAGAGAATTCCACAAACTCACAACTCTCTGGGTGAAAAAGTTTTTTCTCACCTCAGTTTTAAATGGCCTCCCCTTTATTCTAAGACTGTGGCCCCTGGTTCTGGACTCGCCCAACATTGGGAACATTTTTCCTGCATCTAGCTTGTCCAGTCCTTTTATAATTTTATATGTTTCTATAAGATCCCCTCTCATCCTTCTAAACTCCAGTGAATGTTGGGATAGTCCCAGCCTCAACTACCTCCTCTGGCAGCTCGTTCCATCTCGCCGTCTAAAAACAGCACCGAGGAGGCGCTGGCTAGCGAGGCTGGAGGGGGATCCACGGCCGGGGATGTGCACACATTCTCGGTGTCCGAGCATGAGGTGATGTGGGCTCTGACGAGTGTGAACACGAGGAAGGCTGGAGGCCCAGATGGTATATCTGGGCGAGTGCTAAAGTCTTGTGCTACTCAGCTTGCTCAAGTGCTCACCACAATATTCAACCTCTCCTTGGCCAAGTCCGTGGTCCCTGCATGCTTCAAAAGATCCATCATTGTACCGGTGCCAATGAATGCCTCTCCAGCGTATTTGAATGTCTACCGACCGGTGGCCCTCACCTCGGTTGTCATGAAATGCTTTGAGAGGCTAGTCAAGAAGCACATCTGTGCCCTCCCTCCTCGCAACATGGACCCACTACAGTTCGCATACCGTCCGAACAGGTCCACGGATGATGCGGTCTCCCAGGTTCTGCACACCGCTCTCTCTCATCTGGACAACCAGGGGGGCTATGTGAGGATGCTGTTCATTGACTTTAGTTCAGCATTCAATACAATAGTCCCCAGCAGACTGGTTGACTGGAACTGGGGCTTAGCACCCCTCTGTGTGCCTGGGTCCTCGACTTTCTCACCGCCAGGCCCCAAGTGGTCAGGATGGGGGAACACACATCTAGCTCCCTCTTTTGTGCACAATCTGCAGGCATTGTCACTTTCATTTCACTGCACATCGTGTATGTGTATGTGACAAATAAATTTGACTTGACTTGATCACCCTTTATGTGAAAATGTTACCCCTCAGATTCCTATTAAATCTTTCCCCTTCACCTTGAACCTATGTCCTCTGGTCCTCAATGGTTGTGACTTGTTTAGTTTAGTTTATTAGAGATATAGCATGGGAAACAGCCCCTTTAGCCCACCAAGTCCGCGCCAACCAGCAATCCCTGCACACTAACACTATCCTACACACACTAGGGACAATTTACCATTTTTATCAAAGCCAATTTGCCTACAAATCTGTACGTCCTTGGAGTGTGGGAGGAAACCGGAGATCCTGGAGAAAACCCACGCGGTCACGGGGAGAACGTACAAACGCTGTACCGACAGCACCCATAGTCTGGATCAAACCCAGGACTCTGGCGCTGTAAGGCAGCAACTCTACCGTTGTACCACTGTGCCGCCCTATTGTCCACTAATATTCTCTTGTGGCAGGATTCCAGAATTTTAAGCTTGCTGCCCTGCACCTTCCCCTAACTGACAACTCATTGTAAATGGAGGCTGGTCAGACAGACACAAAATGCTGGAGTAACTCAGCGGGACAGGCAGCATCTCTGGAGAGAAGGAATGGGTGATGTTTCGGGTCAAGACCCTTCCACAGACTGAGAGTCAGGGGAGAGGGAGACATAGAAATATGCATGGGTAAGGTGTAAAAACACAAATCAAAGGGGACGATGATCAAGGAAATGTAGAATGGTGCATTGTTAGCTGAGGAGAAGTTGACAATCAGGCGTACAATATTTAATCAAGAGCACAATTAAACTAGTCGGAGAACTAGGATGGGGAGGGACAGAGAGAGAGAAGGAATGCAAGGGTTACTTGAAGTTAAAGAAATCAAAATTCATACCACTGGGTTGTAAGCTGACGAAGCAAAACATGATGTTGTTCCTCCAATTTGCGCTGGGCCTCACTCTGACACTGGAGGAGGCCCAGGACAGAAAGGTCAGTGTGGGAATGAGAGGGGGGAGTTAAAGTGTTTAGCAACCGGGAGATCAGGTAGGCCTAGGCGGACTGAGCGGAGGTGTTAAAGGAAACCAAAGATACTAGAGGAGTAAGATAGGCCACTCGACACTAAAAACCGTAGTATGTCACGGCGCCATTCTAGTAGGCAGAAACTTGCAGAAACATTTAAAAAGAAAAATAACAAAAATCTGTGAATTGATAGATGAGATATATTCTGCATTTTAATGGTATCATCACATATACTGTTCCCCCAAAACACTGATTACACTGCGAGAGGCAGACCAACGGCGGGTTTTGCATACTAAAATGGCGGACGTTACGCTCCTTTGCGTACTACACCAGTATAGGCGATTTCAACGGAGTGGTCCATCTTGCTCCTCTAGTATCTTTGAAGGAAACGATCGCCAAGCCTGCACTTGGTCTCGCCGATATACAGGAGTCGACACCTGGAACAGTGGATACAGTAGATGAGGTTGGAGGAGGTGCAAGTGAACCTCTGCCTCACCTGGATGGCGCTTTTTCCAGCATGCCCTCTCTTGCTGATAGACTGCAACCCGTGGCACTGGTATCGAGTCCTGTTGCCTTCAGTGCATCTTCCAAGTGATGCAGAGGATGCCGGGAGGTCGTGGAAGGTGTGTTATAACAGTAATTCTTCCTTATCTTTTTGTTTCCCCCAGATTGCATCTTTGAAAGTCACAGCAGACTGTGATTGTTGACAGATGGTGCAGGAGGAAGGGAGTTAGATCACAAGCTGATGATCAGCCACTTTTCAAGGTTCATGAACACACAGAGTGTGGAGCACACCGATGCCACAATTCTTAGACTGTGTTTGCTACAATTGCCAGATGGAGAACAAAAGACTTTAGGGTCGCCTTTGATCACTGACATGCACTCCAGTTGAAAAAAAACAGTTATGAGTGAAGCACTTTCTTTACCATATTATTTATACCACGAGAAATTTTGTTTTGCTTAACTAGGCTGAGTGTGAGCATTGGGCGACATAACACATTTTTGGCCTTTCCCAACTCAGCCGCAGATCAACAAAGTTGCCTTTGACTGAACAAAGTTCCCTTTATTGGGCAGATTTGGAATGGAAAAAAAACTCTCCTTCTGTGTTACCGGAATCATAATGTTTAAAATCTGCGAAATTCATTCTGCAATTGTTTCTGTCGAACTACTGTGAATGTTATCATTGGTCGTGTTGTAATAGGAAAATAACTTGAGGTAACCTGTGGTTTTAGAAGTTCATCGTAATGCGTAGAATCCATTGTGTCAGGAACCACTGATGGTTGGCAAGGGAGGGTATGGAGAACAATGGTGGCACGGTGGCGCAGCTGCTGCCTCATGGCACCAGGGATCCCGGTTTGATTCTGACTATGGGTGCTTGTCTGTACGGAGTTTGTACGTTCTCCCTGTAATTGCGGGGGTTTTCTCCGGGTGCTCCGGTTTCCTCCCACACTCCAAAGACAATAGACAACAGACAATAGACAATAGGTGCAGGAGTAGGCCATTCGGCCCTTTGAGCCAGCACCGCCATTCGATGTGATCATGGCTGATCATTCACAATCAGTACCCCGTTCCTGCCCTCTCCCCATACCCCCTGACTCCGCTATCATTAAGAGCTCTGTCTATCTAATGTACGGAGTGATTGCTGGTCAGCAATCAGTCTGAAGAAGGGTCTCAACCCGAAACGTCACCCATTCCTTCTCTCCTGAGATGCTGCCTGACCTGCTGAGTTACTCCAGCATTTTGTGAATAAATGCCTTTGCTGGTCAGCATGGGCTCATTGGGCCAAAGGGCACGTTTCCATGCTGTATCTCTAAAGTCATGAGATTCAAGTAAAGTCATTAGCTTGTTTGCAGTGTGCATGGTAGAACTATCGAGACTTTTGTGCCTATCTACTGCCTCCTTGAACCTCGCAATATTTATAGACAATAGACAATAGGTGCAGGAGGAGGCCATTTTGCCCTTCGAGCCAGCACCTCCATTCAATGTGATCATGGCTGATCATTCTCAATCAGTACCCCGTTCCTGCCTTCTCCCCATACCCCCTGACTCCACTATCCTTAAGAGCTCTATCTAGCTCTCTCTTGAATGCATTCAGAGAATTGGCCTCCACTGCCTTCTGAGGCAGAGAATTCCAGGTCAGTTTCATTTACTTTAGTTTAGTTTAGTTTAGTTTAGAGATACAGCATGGAAACAGGCCCTTCGGCCCACCGAGTCCGCACCGACCAGCGATCCCCGCACACTGACACTATCCTGTACACTAGGGACAATTTACATTTACACCAAGCCAATTAACCTACAAACTTGCACGTCTTTGGAGTGTGGGAGGAAACCAGAGGTTCCGGAGAAATCCCACGCCGATCTCGGGGAGAACGTACAAACTCCGTACAGACGGCACCTGGACAGGATGGAATACTGGTCTCTGGCGCTGGAAGGCAGCAACACTACCGGCAGCAACAGTGCCACCCTGCTGCCCCGATGGCTGTTTTTAGATGCATTGCTGAGTCCTTGCAAGGTTCTGTTCAGTGCTGAACGTGCGATGCATTGGCAGCTGTAAGGCCACCGACACCTCATGGAATCCTTGAAGGGTTAGAGCACTAGATGCCATTCGGCCATCATGTCTGTGCTGGCCCTCTCCCACAGCACCTCCTTAGTACCACATCAAAACATAAACTGCTGGAGGAACTCAGCGGGTCAGGCAGCATCTGTGGAAGGAATGGACAGACAATGTTTTGGGTCGGGACCCTTCTTCAGACTGATTGCAATAGGGGGGCAGTGAGCTGGAAAAAAGAAGTGGGGGCAGGACAAAGTCTGGCAAGTGTGAGCAGTTTTGGTCTCCAAATTTGAGGAAGGATATTCTTGCTGTTGAGGGCGTGCAGCGTAGGTTTACTAGGTTAATTCCCGGAATGGCGGGACTATCATATGTTGAAAGACTGGAGCGACTAGGCTTGTATACATTGGAATTTAGAAGGATGAGAGGGGATCTTATCGAAACGTATAAGATTATTAAGGGGTTGGACACGTTAGAGGCAGGAAACATGTTCCCAATGTTGGGGGAGTCCAGAACCATGGGTCACAGTTTAAGAATAAGGGGTAGGCCATTTAGAACGGAGATGAGGAAAAACTTTTTCAGTCAGAGAGTTGTGAATCTGTGGAATTCTCTGCCTCAGAAGGCAGTGGAGGCCAATTCTCTGGATGCTTTCAAGAGAGAGCTAGATAGAGCTCTTAAGGATAGCGGAGTCATGGGGTATGGGGAGAAGGCAGGAACGGGGTACTGATTGTGAATGATCAGCCATGATCACATTGAATGGCGGTGCTGGCTCGAAGGGCCGAATGGCCTACTCCAGCACCTATTGTCTATTGTCCAGAGAAATTCAGCTGCAGCAGTATTTGAGAAGCTCAAAGTCATCCAGAAAAAATAAAGCCACTAATCTAACTCATCTCAATTGTGGGCCAAAGACCCTATTCCTGTATTGTATCGTTCTATGCCCTATGTTCCAAATTTAAACGTCTCACCCTTCTTTTCAACTACTTTCAAGAACTAAGTCCAGTACACTCTGGTTAAAGATATTCCAAGAGGTCTCCAATCAGAAGGTTTATAACAGTGTTTACAGAGTACTATGTGTACATATCCACTGTGCTGCTGCAAGCAAGAATTTCATTGTTCTGTTTCGGGGCCTTTAGACTATAAAACACTCGAAGCAGATCACTCTTTCCATCATCGGGCAACTACGCCAGCGATGGAGGAAATGGACTGCAGCAGGTGCCAAGAGTTCTGCCGCGGCACCTCCCAACCTACAACGTTGACCGAGGCAGGATCAAGAGTATCATGTGCGTGTTCATTCTTCTCCAAGTCATATCCCTTTGTGTAGGTGGTGGCTCAAAGCCACCTTCCCAAAGCCACATGGATGGGCATTACTGCTCCATTCACAATTGTGTTCAATGGCTAAAAATAAATGTAAATGGCTACAGGCGTGAAATACCAGAGGATGACTGGTATACGGAGGATGCCTGACGTGAGGCTGCATTGATGGAATGGAACGGATCGATCGATCGGTATAAACCAGACTCTCCTCCGAAAACAAAGGCGCTCACATTCCCACATGTATTACCATCGCTCCACACATTCCATCGCTCTCCCTGGCAACTGTCTGAAATGGACCCAGGCTGCTTGCAACCTTGAAGTTACGTTTGACCCTGAGATGAGCTTCAGGCCACATCACCAAGGCAGTCTCCTTCCACCAGCACGACATCGCTTGATTCCAACTTTGCCCCAACCCATCTAATCGCAGAACCGATCCTTCGCCTCTTCCTTATCTCTACTTGTAACAGGGTAACTAAGATTTCATGTGTAGGGAGGAACTGCAGATGCTGGTTTACACCGAAGATAGACACAAAATACTGGAGTAACTCAGCAGGTCAGGCAGCATCTCTGGGGAAAAGGAATAGGTGACGCTTCGGGTCAAGACCCTTCTTCAGACCGAGGTTTCAGCTCTCCTCTGTTTGGTTTGGTTTAGTTTAGAGATACAGCGTGGAAACAGGCCCTTCGGCCCACTGAGTCCGCACCGACCAGCGATCCCCACACATTAACACTATCCTACACACACTATGGACAATTTACATTTATACCAAGCCGATTAACCTACAAACCTGTAGGTCTTTGGAGTGTGGGTGGAAACCGTAGATCTCAGACAAATCCCACACGGTTACGGGGAAAACGTATAAAATCCGTAATGTCGCTCTGCATTATAAATTCCTTCATAAATTTGAGTTCAACCATAACTACTCGAATTCATACTAAATCCTGCACACCCATTGTCCAAGTGTTGAGAGGAGCGACATTTCAAAGAGATCGGTGGGATTGGAAACACTGAGATCTGCGAAAAGAGATGTGCAGAGCATGTTTTTACAGAGAGTGGCGGGTGGCTGGAACGTGCTGCCATGGGTGGTGGTGGAGGCAGATACGATAGTTGCAATGATAAGGTTTTAGGTAGGCATATGGATATGCAAGGAATGGAGGGATTTTTTTTTAATATTTTTTTTTAGATTTAGAGATACAGCGCGGAAACAGGCCCTTTCGGCCCACCAAGTCCGCGCCGCCCAGCGATCCCCGCACATTAACACTATCCTACACACACTAGGGACAATTTTTACATTCACCCGGTCAATTAACCTACATGCCTGTACGTCTTTGGAGTGCGGGAGGAAACCGAAGATCTCGGAGAAAACCCACGCAGGTCACGCAAACTCCATACAGTACAGCACCCGTGGTCAGGATCGAACCTGAGTCTCCGGCGCTGCATTCGCTGCAAGGCAGCAACTCTACCGCTGTGCCACCGTGTGGAGCACATGGAGAGAAGATCATTTTAACCTGGTATCATATTTAGTTTATTGCAGTTTATTGTCACATGTACCAAGGTACAGTGAAAAGTGCAATCTGAAGAAGGGTCTCGACCCGAAACGTCACCCATTCCTTCTCTCCAGAGATGCTGCCCGTCCCGCTGAGTTACTCCAGCATTTTGTGTCTGTCTTCGGTTTAAACCAGCATCTGCAGTTCCTTCCTACACATGCAGTGAAAAGCTTTTGTTGCGTGCTAACCAGTCAGTGGAATGACAATACATGATCACAATCGAACCATCGTGTATAAATACATGATAAAGGGAATAACATTTAGTACAAGATAAAGTCCAGTACATTATAGACAATGGACAATAGGTGCAGGAGGAGGCCATTCGGCCCTTTGAGCCAGCACCGCCATTCAATGTGATCTTGGCTGATCATTCTCAATCAGTACCCCATTCCTGCCTTCTCCCCATACCCCCTGACTCCGCTATCCTTAAGAGCTCTATCCAGCTCTCTCTTGAATGCATTCAGAGAATTGGCCTCCACTGCCTTCTGAGGCAGAGAATTCCACAGATTCACAACTCTCTGACTAAAAAAGTTTTTCCTCATCTCAGTTCTAAATGGCCTACCCCTTATTCTTAAACTGTGGCCCCTTGTTCTGGACTCCCCCAACATTGGGAACATGTTTCCTGCCTCTAATGTGTCCAATCCCTTAATAATCATATGTTTCAATAAGATCCCCTCTCATCCTTCTAAATTCCAGTGTATGCAAGCCTAGTCGCTCCAGTCTTTCAACATACGACAGTCCCGCCATTCCGGGAATTAAACCAGTGAACCTAAGCTGCACGCCCTCAATAACAAGAATATCCCTCCTCAAATTCTGATTAAGCATAGTCCGAGGATCTCCAGTGAGGTAGATAGTTGCTCTTGTTATTGATAGGATGATTCAGTTGCTTGAGAACACCAAGGAAGAACCTTGAGCTGTGCATTCTCACACATCTATACCTCTTACCTGATGGGGTGAGAGGAGACGAGGGAGTGACCGGGGTGCGACTTGTCCTTGATTATGCTGCTGGCCTTGCCGAGGCAGTGTGAGGTTTAAATGGAATCAATGGAAGGGAGGTTGGTCTGGGCTGCATCCACAAATCTCTGCAATTTCTTGCAGTCTTGGATGAAGCTGTTCCCGAACCAAGCTGTGATGCATCCTGATAAAATGTTTTTTATGGCGCATCTTTAGAAGTCGGTGAAGTCGTTAGGGACATGCCAAACTTACTAATAAATAGTGTTGTGCTTTCGATTTGCCCTCCTGCCCACTGCTTCGATATGGATGGTCCAGGACAAGTTGTTGATGAAACAGTATTTACTGCTTGAAAAGTAAACGTTCTCAGCCGCCTCTTCCTCTGCGCCGTCAATGCAAACCAGGGTATGTGTTCCGCTTCGCTTCCTGAAGTCGATCACCATCTCCTTCATCTTGTTGACATTGAATTGAGACATCACAAAATGCTGGAGTAACTCAGCAGGTCAGGCAGCATCTCTGGAGAGAAGGAATGGGTGACGTTTCGGGTTCCCTCCTGAACGTGCAGCCCTCCACTCACTCTGCAGCAACCCCGACTTAGTCATCAAACGCGCTGACAAGGGAGGTGCTGTGGTAGTCTGGCGTGCTGACCTCTACCGGACCGAGGCCAGACGACAACTCTCAGACACCTCCTCCTACTTATCCTTGGACTATGATCCCACCGACGAGCACCAGACCTTAATCACCAACACTATCACTGATCTCACCAATTCCGGCGCTCTGCCCTCCAATGCCTCCAACTTTATCGTTCCCCAGCCCCGCACGGCCCGACTTTACCTTCTCCCTAAAATCCTTAAACAGAACTGTTCTGGCAGACCCATTGTTTCTGCCTGTTCATGTCAATCTTCGACTTGAATTGAGACATGTTCAGTGTGGGCAATGTGAGCCGAAGAGTCTGTTCTTATCGTGTACTGTTCTGTGTTCTGTGTCCCAAATTTAAAAGTCTCACCTTTCTTTTCTTTTCTCACTGTTCCTACTTGCTGTGTTAGGTCATTGGCTATTTTTTACTGTTTACTGATCTGGAATTCTAAACTGATGATTTGGGGGTGTGACTTCCCCTAATGTGCGGCACGGTGGCACAGCGGTAGAGTTGCTGCCTTACAGCGCCAGAAATTCGGGTTAGATCCCGGTTGCAGGTGTTTGTTTGTATGGAGTTTGTACATTCCCCCAGTGACCTGCTTAGGTTTTCTCCGAGAACTTCGGTTTCCTCCCACACAGGTTTGTGGGTTAATTGGCTTGGTATAATTGTGACAATTGTCGCATGTGCAGGACAACGTTAATGTGCGAGGATCGCTGGTCGGTGCGGACTCGGTGGGCCGAAGGGCCTGTTTCTGCGCTGTCTCTCTAAACTAAACTAAATTAAATTCATATCCCCTAAAAGTAGATGGGGCGCATAAAGGTAGTCTGGCCACCCGTTCAGTTAACCCAACAAATCTGAATTAACAAGACAATAACAGGGATCATAAAACGCATGGACTGTTGTTTAGGCCTATGTAATTTGCTTGTTTTCTTACCTGAATTGGGTTAGACGTGACTCCTAACCAAAAGCAATATTGTTGCCTCTGAAATAGACCAACAAGGCAGTCAAATCACAATGGGCATTAAATACTCGTCTAACCTGAAACGTCCATGTCGTCTGAACCTTTGGTCATAAAACCCAACGATACGAATATTGAATTCTCCAATTTAGGTCATCTCTAACAACCCTCCCTCCCCCACACGTCCTCCTTTCTTCCCTCCCCCTTCCCCTGTGCCCCACCTAGACTCACATGATTTGTCCCCTCCCACTTTATTCCTCTTTCTGGCTTCATAATTCGCAACTCTTCAATCCTTTTGTCCAGTACCTTTATTTTCATCTCCGGCCATTGTTCCAATCATCCGCCTATCAAAACTCCCCTCGCTCGTATTCACCTGTTACCTGCCATGCTTTATCCCCTGCCTGCTCTCTGCGAGCTTTCTACCCGCTCTCCCCACAATCAGTCTGAAGAAGGGTCCCGACCTGAAATGTCACCTATCCATGTTCTCCAGGGATGCTGCTTGATTCGCTGAGTTACTCCAGCACTTTGTGTCTTTCCTTTGACACTGTTCCACACCTACAAGATAGATGTTTCGACCGTCCCGACGTGGGAGCTTCGATCGCTCCGACGGATGCTTCGACTGCCCCGGCCGCGGGAGAATAAAGAGGAAGAAGATTGGACTTTTTTACCTTCCATCACTGTGAGGATTGTGGGGAATCCGCTGTGGTGGATGTTTATTTAAACTTTTACGTAGTAGTGTGTCTTGTTGCTTTTTTTTGTTGTATGGCTGTATGGTAATTCACATATCACTGTACCTTAATTGGTACACATGACAATAAAAGACCGTTGAAACCTTTGAATGCTGGCCTTTTGATCATTCATGAACTTAATTACTCCACCATTGGCAACTTGCCTCCAACCAAGGCCCTGAACTTGAATTCTCCCCCTAATCTCCCTCGTGTCCAGATCAAACTCCATCTGCCATTCATCTGCACATATTTCCTGTGGTGCTACATTCTGCTCAATCATTGGTGACAACCTGACCCACTAAGCACAACTTCATCAAATCTTGTGTTGTCTACAAAGAGATTTTTAACCATATAGAAAATAAGTGCCTTAGGTGCCATTCGGCCCTTCGAGCCAACATCGCCATTCAATATGATCATGGTCGCTCATTTAAAATCAGTACCCCATTCCTGCTTTCTCCCCATATCCCTTGATTCCATTCGCCCTAAGAGTTATATCTAACTCTCTCTTGAAAACATCCAGTGAATTGGCCGCCACTGCTTTCTGCGGCAGAGAATTCCACAGATTCACAACTCTCTGGGTGAAAAAGTGATGATGAAAACCAAGTGATGTAAACCAAAATCTCATGATGATGGAAAACATAAATTCATAAGTTCTCGGAGCAGAATTAGACCATTCGGCCCATCCAGTCTACCCCGCCATTCAATCATGGCTGACCTATCTTTCCCTCTCAAGCCCATTCTCCTCCCCATAAACCCCGACACCCTTACGAATCAAGAACACATTTGGTTATTTTAAACAAAGCATCAAAAAAAATTAAAAAAATTAAAAGACCAAATAATTATATGCAACAAACTCAGAATATTTGCAATTAAATGGCATTGGTCTCAATAACTCATTTCAGACAATATGGAAGAAATGTCAATACTATTTAATGTCTCAGATTTCACATTGTTAAAAAAAAGGTACTTTTACAAAAATGTTACATTCGAGCAGTACAAAAAGGAAATACTCACAGTGAATCTTGCAATGACATTTTTTTATACACACACAATCTACTTTTGTTGGTGGAGACATTATTCATCTCTAATCCAACTGATTCAGACAGGTGTCAGCTCCATTGAGAAGGCCTTTATGCAATTAGATTGGAAGGAGAGTGCGCTTTGTGATGTGTTGCTATGGTGATGAGTGTACAAAATAGGAAGAACCTCCTTGTCTTATGCCAACTTTTGTGTGTGCACTCTGCTGTGAATTGCATTCTCCTCAAACTGTGCGGTGATCTTGCAGATCTGCAGTAGCCAAACGGCATAATTACCACAACAATTCAAAAAGCAGGACCCCAGAAAGTTCCCCGTCGAGTTTGAGGCCCATCCTTCAACGCCTTGCCTTCTCTTAGCTATTTTTCAATGGTAAATAGCCTTCCTGAAATGTTACTAAAAATAGCTGATATTCCTGCCTGGGTAATTGAAAAGATGTATAATGTTTTTTTTCCCCCCCAATCCTGGCTTTGGTCAGACCTTGTTGATAAGCTGATATTTTTCCCATTATTTTAATTGGTTCGCAAGGAAATAGGTATTTGAACTTGCCTGGTTATGTAAACCAATAACGCACACCTTAACACAAGTCATCCACTACTCCACAACTTTACTTCACAAGCAGTACATCTACGTTACCCCGTTGCCCTACTAACAATAATCACTTTACTTACTGCACCGGCCACTTTTTCTACGTCCTCTCCTGAATGCCACGTTTCCAGTTAATAAATATAAGATGGTTGCTCGGTCTGCGACCACGAATGCCCATTATTCATGTCATGCAATGCATTACAACTTGACATCACCTAGTTAAACCACACTAAAACCTTCCCACACTTTTGATAACCACTTTTGGAATCCTAGGTGACTTCCTTACCTTGCCCCAGAAAGGGTGAAAGCTGTCGTGAAATTTATTTTCTGAACCCTTACCATTCCCTTTCCTTCACTCCCAATCCCAAAGACAAACTCACTCCAGATATGCCAGAAATCTAACCCTAAAATTCCTATTGTTTATACGGCTCAGTTCCCAAAAGGGCAGTAAATTTCCACGTGTTGGAAGCACTCACTAATGTTCAATTTATATGCAGTGTATGCAGTCACAATAAAGCTTAATTTTAGGTTATGCAGCAATGCATATACTACGTTTTTAAATTCCAGTGTTTATGGCCGTTGACCATTTCCAACACATAATTACAATTTTCCCTCAAAAATGTTGTCTAAATTGCCCCGTAGTAATCAACTCATAACGTGACACTTATGTCATTGACTGCTTTGATCTCCTTTCAGACGTTGACCTGATACTTTACCACATGAATGCCGAGAAGGAATGATGCTTTGAAAAAGAAAGGAGTAGAAATCCTGATTAAAGAACTTCATGTATAAAGAGTTTACATGCTCAGGCTACATTCCACTGTGCTCTATTTTTAGACAGGTGTTGACCTGTTTATTTTAAATGGATTAGCATCTGCCTATAAGTAATGCGTGCGGGAATGTGGTTTAACATGTTCATTCTTCATACGCAAAGAGTGGCAATCAGAATCATTTCCCCTACAAATCTATAATATCTGAATATTCCTGTCTGAACCTTGCTTCTCTCCCTTTCATCTATCATGTATGCAGGCAGGAAAGATTGATGCCTGAATCATAATGAAAACTGTTCGCAGTTCTGATCATTTCTCGTTCACAATGATTCAATAAAAGTATTGAATGTAATTGTTTGAAATAAGGGAGTTTGCGAAAAAGAAAATCACCTAGGTTGGATTAACTAGAGGACTAAACATGTTTGATTCACCAGCAGGCACTAAACAGCGTCTACACCAAAGTACTGGAAGTGCTGGGAAACTTAGTGAAAAGTTAGGCAAATGCTCGAATGTACAATATGTAATCTAGTGAGCTGTAGGCTTGAGAAAGATCTCACTGCTTTCTTCCACTGCTGGTGTAACTTAAGAACTTGCTCCCTTCCCATTTCCGATTAGAAATTTCCCAACCCCTTCATCACAGGTTTGTACTTTCCATCTTATGTGACAAGTGTGTGAACTGCCCCTTTCTAACATCCCCACCCCCACCCTTGCTAAACAAGTGTGCAAATACTTCTCAGACAGATCCTCCTTAACATAAAGTACACATTTACGAATACTTTGTTCACTTCAATGTGCAAGAGTCATCATTGAACAATAAATATCCTATGATCATTAAAAAAAAACAACATAAATAACAGATTTGGGATAAAAGCTGCACTTCTCTGACCCTCGGGTCAATTTTTCTCCTCCCTCTTTTAATAAAGAATGACCTTTAATGATTAAATTGTATTTTGGCAGCTGACCTCCCTCTTCACAGCCCGCAGGGTTTTCCTGCTTGACAGCATGGATTCTCAAATCAGGGTTGTTACTGCCACGGAGAGAGTCATCAACATTGTCCACAGTTCCGGTCCCAAAAGGCAAAGGCTTGGGGGAAGTATGTCGACTCCATCCCAGCTCAGCACAGATCTGCGCTCTTTACCATCTCTCCTCTCCCCCATAGTTGGCACCTGCATTTCAAATATCCTGCTACCAGACCAGAGTCGTTTAAAATATTACACTCAAATGTTGGGAGCCATTAAGAACCGAGAACAGTGTGGCACCTTGGTGCCAAGTCAGACTTTATGGAGGAGCCAGTTAATATCACGTGCGATTCATTAGTAATTGCCTTTGGCAACCATTATTCAGAAACAAGCTTCACAATCACAACACGTGGATGTTTATGGGAATAATGTTCTCTTCATATTGTTAAAAGCATGTTAAATGCAGATTGCCAAAGCCAAGTCATTTGAGCTTAGTTAAGAAAAGAAGGGCTTATATTCTTCTTTTAAGTTGTGTTTCTTCACAGTTTAAAAATTTCTTCATGTCGGGAATTTGGGAAACTGTTCTGTACGAAAAGAGAAAAGAGAGCTATGTTAGAATATTCTACCAATATAACAAAATTAGTTCACTCAATCTAACCGCACAACAATTCCATGTAAACCAAAATAGTGACTATAATTTGGCTTCATTAAGTTGTTATTCTTTGTTCTTCAATGTCAATTTATTCTGGGTTTTTTTGCGTCGGCTATGAATGGGCTCATAGTCACTAAACATATGTTTAGAGATTAGAGATACAGCGTGGAAACGGGCCCTTTTTGCCTACCTAGTCCGGGGCTGACCAGTGATCCCGTACACGAGCACGATCCTGCACACTAGGGACAATTTACAATTTTACCAAGCCAATTCACCTACAAACCTGTACGCCTTTGGGGTGTGGGTGGAATCCGGAGCATCCGGAGAAAACTCACACAGGTCACAGGGTGAACGTACAAACTCCGTACAGACAGCACCTGTAGTCAGGATCAAACCCGGGTCTCTGGCGCTGCAGGGCAGCAACTCGACCGCTGCGCCACCGTGCCACCCTTATGTTGTTCAGTCAGATCAGACCACAACCTGGGATCAGTGCATTGTTGTATTCTATTCCTGTGCCTTTTCTTTGTCCTCGCCACCAAAGTGCAATCTGCCGGCATCGTTGTTGCATGTTAGATCAGAAAACTTTTCAACAGACCGAATAATGGTTAATTCATTTTTAAGTCAAGCTTTATGTACAACCCTCGTGACATCAGGTTATGTTCATGGTTGAGCCTTCAAAAATAAATTGAGTAGTTTCGTTTAGAGATACAGCGTGGAAACAAGCCCTTTGGTCCACTGAGTCCACACCGACCAGTGATCATCCGTACACTAATTCTATCCTACACACTCGGGACAATTTGCAGAAGCCAATTAACCAACAAACCTGCACTTCTTTGGAGTGTGGGAGGAAACCAGAGCACCCGAAGAAAACCCATTTGGTCACGGGGAGAACGTACAAACTCTGTACAGACAGCACCCGTAGTGAGGATCAAACCTGGGCCTCTGGCGCTATAAGGCAGCAACTCTACCGCTGCTCACTGTGCCGCCCCAATATATAAGTTATTATATATTATTCGTAGTTTATTGATGAATCTTGAATGCATAATTGTACATTGACTAAAGGAATCCTATATGGACGAGCAGCACAAGCAATAACATAAATAAGCATTATGTACACTTGAGAAAGTCCAACTAGCCTGTGTTGAACTCAATTACATGTCCGTAGATCGATGGAAATAGTGTGACAAAGATTCTCCACTGTCTGTCCCGAACAGGCAATAAACATGATTTATTGGCGTTGGTGAGTGTTAGCTATTAGATTCAAAGGATGGAGAAACAGAATATTAATTGGTAAGGGATTCTCCATCCCCACACCATCTTGTCAGAGATGCATTGGCTAAACATTTCTGGATCATTTAGACTAACGTAACCCTTTGTTGTTACCTTAGTAACTCAATATACACTAGAAGAGTACGGTACAGGTGTAAATTGTGTAACAAAGTTTACAAACACCAATTAAACATACTAATTGCAAATCTAATTAAATGTTCACTGTGATGGGAATATGTGGCCTATTAATAAGTTTGGAGCCGGATTCCACTGGGAGATTGCAGGGATTTAGTGTTGGGGCCCCAGCTTCTCACAATCTGGATCAATTATATACGAGTGAGGAGGCCAAGCCCAAAGGTTTGCTGGCTGACAATGTAGGTTGTGAGGAGAACGTAGAGAGGGAAATATAGGCAAAGTGCTTTTTATATATTAAGTGCCTATAAGGCACATACATATCCCTTATATATATATGTTGGAAATATATGTGGCAGAGTGTTTTTTTAGTGATCTGAATTTGAAATATGCTGATTTTCTGGTGTCTGTGAGCGCAAAAAAGCTGATTAATATGTAGGATCAGCAAGCAATCAGGAAGGTTTGTTGGCCTTCATCACAAGTCAAATTGGTATTTTGTTCGGGGCAGTACATTTGTGCTCATTAGGTCGTAAGTGATAGGTGCAGAATTAGGCCATCCTGCCCATCAAGTCTACTCATGACACATCTATCTCTCCCTCCTAACCCCATTCTCCTGCCTTCTCCCCATAACCCCTGACACCTGTACTAATCAAGCATTAGTTACAGCAACAGTGCTGCTGCCTCGCGGGTTTAGCAGAGCAGGTTTAATCCTGACATCCTGTGCTGTCTAAAGAAGGGTCTCGACCCAAAACGTCACCCATTCCTTCTCTCCAGAGATGCTGCCTGTCCCACTGAGTTACTCCAGCATTTTGTATCTACCTTTGATTTAAACCACTTCCTGTGCTGACTGTGGAGTTTGCATTCTCATCCGCTGACTATGGGGGTTTCTCCTGGCATTCTGATTTCTTTCCACATTGTGAATGGCGCAGTGGTGCAGTGGGTAGAGCCGCTGCCTCACAGCGCTAGCGACCCGGGTTCGATCCTGACCTCAGGATCAATCCATGATCTTGCTTGGGTTTCCTCCGGGTGCTCCGGTTTCCTCTGATGTCCCAAACATGTGTAGGTTATTTGGCCTCTGCAAATTGCTCCGAGAGTGTAGGGAGTAGATGGGAAGTTGGGATTACATAGAACTAGTTGAATGGGTGATCAATGCTCAGTGTGGACTGGGTGGGCCGAAGGGCCTGATTCCATGCAGTATCTTTTAATCAATCCTAAAGATAGGTTAATTGATCACAGTTAATTGCTCCTTGTATTGATTTTTTATATGTTCCGGTTACATCTCACATCCGAAAGACATGGGATTGTTGCTTTACTGGCCTCTGTAAAATTGCCCCGAATGTGAAGAGAGTGGATGTGAAAGTGAGATAACTAGCATTAACAGGTGATTAATGGTCAGCATCAACTCGGTGGACCAAAAGGCCTCTTTCCATGCTATATCTTTCAATCTATATGTTTGTTATAATACGTTTGCTACAATCAGCTGCTGTGGCCTGAATTTACACAATGGAAAACAGACGTGAGTGAAAATGTTTTTACCTAAAGAGTACAGAAAGCTTTCTAATCCAGGACTGTAGCATCATATAGTATAAACCCCAATAATTTGATTCAATGAAAGAAATGAATAGCTATAACTTTAGAACTAAAAATACATTTTTATCTAAGATCAATTTGTTTCACCAAAAGGTATAAGAAGAGCATCATTCTGATTACAAACAACAGTATGATTTGAACTACAAGATAGCATAAATGTAACTTTGTTGCAATGGATGGGTTACATTAAATGGTTAGGGAAGGTTTCGTGGGAAGTGGGTCAAATGGGAAGAGTTAAGATGTGGCATCTTGGTCGGCATGGACTAGTTAGGCTGAAGGTGTAGGAAGGAACTGCAGATGCTGGTTTACACAGTTGATGGACACAAAATGCTGGAGTAACTCAGCGGGACAGGCAGCATCTCTGGATAAAAGGAATGGGTGATGTTTCGGGTCGAGACCCTTCGTCAGATTGAGAGTCAGAGGAGAGGGAGATACAGAGATAAGGAAGGGTAAGGTGTGAAAACGAGACATCTTGGGAGACGAAAATAAAGGAAAATGTAGACCAGATCATTGATATCTAGGAGAAGATGACAACAAAGCAAACATACAGTGCATTCAGAAAGTATTCAGACCCCTTCACTTTTTCCACATTTTGCTAAGTTACTGCCTTATTTTAAAATTGATTAAATTCTTTTCTTTATCATCAATCTACACACAATACCCCATAATAAAAAAGCGAAAACAGGTGTATGCCTTTCCAAATCATGTCCAGTCAATTTAATTTACCACTGGTGGACTCCAACCAAGTTGTAGAAACATCTCAAGGATAATCAATGGAAACAGGATGAACATAAGCTCAATTTTGAGTGTCATTGCAAAGGGTCTGAATACTTATGTAAATGTGTTATTTCTTTTTAATTACTTTGCAAAAATTTCTAAACACCTCTTTTCGCTTTTTTTATTATGGGGTATTGTGTGTAGATTGATGATTAAAAAAATGAATTTAATCCATTTTAAAATAAGGCTGTAACGTAGCAAAATGTGAAAAAAGTGAAGGGGTCTGAATATTTTCTGAATGCACTGTGGATAAAATGTAATCGGGGACAGTCAGACGGAGAACTGGGAAGGCGAGGGATGGAGAGAGAGGGAGAGCAAGGGTTACTTGAAGTTAGAGAAATCAATATTTGGGCCGAAGGGCCTGTTTCCGTACTGTGTGGCTCTATTGCAAATGCAGATGCTTCAGAATGTTTGCTGCTTCAATCTTGACATGTGGCCGTTGTTGACTGAATGGAAGCTATTTTTTTCCGGCACTATTCACTCTCCGGCAAATGCATAAAAGCAACAGCTATTTCCATCAGCTTTTAATCACTGTTGTGTAAATCTCCAGTAACTATTTTCTCCTCCACCCCCCACCTCTCACTCGCACCAAGGATAATCATCAGTAAACTTCAATACATTCAAAACTCCGCTGCCCGTCTACTCACCCACTCCCCAATCCGTGACCATATCATCCCTGTCCTTTACAAGCTCCACTGGCTCCCCATCCCCCAGAGAATCCAGTACAAAATCCTCCTCATGACCTACAAAGCCCTCCATAACCTGGCCCCATCCTACCTGACTGACCTCCTCCACAGACACACTCCCACCTGCACCCTCCGCTCTGCTGCTGCCAACCTCCTGTCCCCCCCCATCCGGACCAAACTCAGATCCTGGGGGGACAGGGCTTTCTCCATCGCTGTTCCCACCCTCTGGAACTCACTACTCCAAACCGTCAGAGACTCCTCCTCACTCACCGCATTCAAAACAACACTGAAGTCTCATCTGTTCAGCACTGCCTTCAACCACTGACCTTCTGTCTCCTTTTTCTGTTCGTTTACTTATTTATCTATTTATTTTCTTCTCTATGTTCTAGTAATCCCTGTAAAGCGTCTTTGAGTGTTTGAAAAGCGCTATATAAATGTAATGCATTATTATTATTATTATTATTATTATAATTGACAGTTAATTTGACTTCTAAATTAGTCACTTGCAGATCCCCTCTCCTTCCGTCTGTCATTAAAAACTTGTCAACATGGCGTTCCCAGAAAGAATTGGGTCGTAAAATCAGAAATGGGGGATTAATATCGTATTAACCTTCTAAGATTCTGGCAATAAAAAGAATACTGCAAATTTAATGCAGGAAATGTAATGCTTTTTATTGCTTCATCATTATTTCCCTTCATAACTCTGGCTGCTAGCCAACTTTATGACAGCACATTACCCTGAAACTAAGTAAATCACTACAGAATGGCTGGTTCTCAGATTAACTTAAATCATTTGTTTATATTGCATAGAGATATTCCAGTTTATTTATTTCCAGATTATCTAAACTCACGGTGATACCATCTCTGGTATAAAATACCACCTATTTGACTTTTGAATAGAAGGTATTTATTCACAAAATGCTGGAGTAACTCAGCAGGTCAGGCAGCATCTCAGGAGAGAAGGAATGGGTGACGTTTCTGAATTCATAGGTCACAGGTGCAGAATAAGACCAAACGGCCCATCGAGTCTAGTCCACCATGCAATCATGGCTGATCTATCTTTGCCTCTCAACCCCATTCTCCTGCCCTCTCCCCATAACCCCTTACACCCTGAACTCTGAACAATTCAAATGACAAAGCCGGATAGGTCTGATCTTAAAGTGGGATTGGTGTTGGGCGGCGACCAAGATGAGCTGCAAACCATCCCAGTCTCCAGCAGGATGTTGTAACTACCAGGTAGCATCTGAACATGTGGGCGCAGTTGCAGGAACCTTCACCTCATCACCTTATGCCTGCTCCCCCCATTCAATATGATTGTAAGTGATCATTTACTTCAGTCCCACCACCTAGCACTAACACAATATCCCTCATGTCCCTTAATCGCATTGTTAAGGAGAAGTCCAATCAGGCATTGGATAGAAGAGGAAGATCATATAACAGGAGGCCACCATCAAGGCTTGGGAACGAGAGTCTCCCTCACTCAGGTTTATCCTGAGATGAAGACATGACGAACTGCGAATGCTGGAATCTTGTGTAGAACACAAAGTGCTGGAGTAACTCAGTGGGTCAGGCAGTATCTCTGGAGGATATGGATAGACGATGATAAGGTTCAAGACTCTGAAGGACCCCAAACCTTAACATCGCCTATCCATGTCCTCCAGAGATGCTGCCCGACCCGCTGAGTTACTCCAGTACTTTGAGTTCATCCTGTGATCATAGTTTCCCTATGGTGTCAGGGGTTATGGGGCAAAGGCAGGAGAGTGGGGTTGAGAGGGAAAGATAGATCAGCCATGATTAAATGACACAGTAGACTTGATGGGCAAAATGGCCTAATTCTGCTCCTAGAACTTATGAATAAAGAGAAGAGAAGAACCAAACTTCACTTACGCAGAGGAAGTTTAGATATTCTTTTGCTCTTGGGTCCAATAAGAGAATAATAAAAACAACATATTTCTTTGGCCACTTCCTGCTAAGGTCATAAGTGATTGGAGTAGAATTAGGCCATTCAGCCTATCAGGTCTACTCCGCCATTCAATCATGGCTGATATATCTCTCCCTCCTAACCCCACTCTCCTGCCGTCTCCCCATAACCTCTGACACCTGTCAAAAATCTATCTAACTCTGCCTTATAAATATCCACTGACGTGGCTTGTTGAATGGCAAGAGAATGTGGGAGGCTTTCTCAACCAGGCCTCTGGCATTAAAAGCAGTCACCTCTGATGACATCAACAATAAGAAAGGCCCCATCATTCAGGCCTCCTTCCAAACTGCTCAGACAAACAAATTAATTGTGTAGGAAGGAGCTGCAGAAGCTGGTTTAAATTGAAGATAGACACGAAATGCTAGAGTAACTCAGCGGGTCAGATAGCATCTCTGGAGAGAAGTTTCGGGTCGAGACCCTTCTTCAGACAGAGTCATCGGAAAGGGAATTGAGAGATTTAGACAATAAAAAAAGATATAGAACAAATGAATGAAAGACATGCAAAAAAGTCAGGATGATGAAGGAAACGGTACATTGTTGGCTGTGCGCTAAGCGAGAACTAGTTACAGACAATCACCAAGACGGCAGTGAAACTAATACAACCACTGGGGTGGGGAGGGACGGAGAGAGAGGGGGGATGCAAGGGTTACTTGAAGTTAGAGAAATTAAATATGAAGCCTGTCGGACTGATGGGGGATGTTAAACAATGGAAGGAAACCCTCTCCCAAATGAACATAATGCTCCCCATGTTGATGTGGTGTGGAGATATCATTACTCTTTCATCCTGTCACTGGACTTCCTTGAACACTAGCATTCACTTAGAAACATACAAAAATAGGTGCAGGAGTAGCCATTCGGCCCTTCAAGCCAGCACCGCCATTCAGTATGATCATGGCTGATCATTCCTGCTTTCTCCTCATATCCCTTGATTCCTTTAGCCCCAAGATCTAAATCTAACTCCATCTTGAAAACATCCAGTGATTAGCCTCCACTGCCTTCTGCCCTAAATGGCCTACCCCTTATTCTTAAACTGTGACCCCTGGTTCTGGACTCCCCCAACATCGGGAACATTTTTCCTGCATCTAGCCTGTCCAATCCTTTAAGATTTTTACATTTTTCTTTAAGATCTCCTCCCATCTTTCTAAATTCCAGTGAATACAAGCCTAGTCGACCCACTAGTAGGACGGCTCGGGTGGAGGTGGCATGGAGAGACAGGGAATTAATATTCATATTCTCACTGTAAACACAGTCCCTCGAGTCCTGATTGTACCAGCAAAGCATACCTGCAAAATATTGAAGGGTTGTTCCTTCTATGTTGGAAGGTGCTTCCATGTGCTGACGAATGCCGTGGGAATTAACGAATAAGGTACTGTAGTGACACTATTCCAGGTGTCCAAGGTGGGATCATAGCAGTCCAGTGTTTTACACCTCTGGGTGCCAAAGTAGCCTCCAACTACATATAGTTTATTACCAGAGGCCACGGCATGGCAGCTCATTCGCTTTGCAGTAACATCCCCGACTTTGGTCCATTGATAGGTCTCGCTGTTAAATCTGTAAGCAGAACATGCTGAGAATTCTGTATCTCCGCCCATGATGAAGATTTGGTTCCCCAGCACGGCGGCCGCGGTGTACCTCCAAGGCTGGGGGCAGGTTGCAGGCACACTCCAGCGATTCTCAAAGGGGTCGTAGCACTGTACCTTCGGCATTTTATCGTGGCTCACGCTGGTGCCGCCAAAGGCAAAGAGCCGCAGCTTGGCACTGACCACGGCCGCGTTGCTGACGCCCTCCCGAAGAGGGGCGACCATGGTCCACTTGTTGGTGACTGGGTCGTACTGCTCCACCTGCTTGAGGGAGACAGAGGGCGAGGCTGGCTGCCGCCCCGTGGCCGCGGTGTGGCCGCCCACCACGTACAACGAGTGCTTCAGCTCAGCAGAGCCGTGGCCAAACCTGGCCACCAGCATCGGGGCGGACTTGGACCACTCCTCGTGGAGGGTGTCGTACACCCAAACGTCCTTCGAGACTCCGTTTTCCGAGCCCCGGCCTCCTGTCACATACACTTTGCAGCCAATTGCACACGCACTGAACTCTTTGCGCGGGCTGGGGATGTCTGCTTTTGGGATGATTTCCTTTGCCTTGTGGTCTATCAGATAGACCTTATCACACATGAAGGACTGCCCTCCGAGGAGGAGCAAGGCGTGTCCAGTTTTCCGGGGCCTGGCGCAAAGACTCGTCACCACTCCATCGTTCTGCAATATCTTTAACTTGCATTGTATGGCTTCCTCTATCAACTCTTTGCTCTTCAACTGTCTGGTTATAAGCTCTTCCGTGGCCACGTTCTCCATCAGGTAGACGGCTGGAAGGAGGGCCAGGCGAACGGTTTGCAGCAGTGCCGGCAGGCAGCAGTGGCGTTGGCCCAAGTCGTACTTCACCCACTTTATGGTGGTCTCGTACACCAGCTTCTCGTCCTCGGTCTCCAGATCCTCGCTGGACAGCAACTTCACCAGAGTGTCCTTCGGCAGCTGCAGGAAGTCCTCACTGGTGCTTATGGTCGGGAAGTTGCTGAGGCACATTGTCCAGGACAGCTCGTAGAGCTTGGTGCAATGGTGAGCGTCGGAGAGCAGCAGCATGCCCAGGCAGTTGGACGGGTGGAGGTTCTTCTCCAGGAACTCTGCACAGGCGTCCCGAATGTCCTGGAACTGCAGCATATCGCCGGCCTCCAGGAGGGACTCGGCGTTTTCCTCGTTGATGAGGACGCGGGAGGAATAAGCGTAGTCCAGCAGAAGTTCCAGGACCTCTGGGTGGATGGAGTTGTGGAAGTTGACTTCGTTGTCCTTGCTCTCGCGTAGTCCTCCGCTGAACATGGCCTCGAAGTAGCGGCTGCAGGCAGCCAGCACGGCCCGGTGGCACGGAAAGGTCTTGTCCCCCGCATGAAGGAGGACGTCTGTGAAGAGCCGCTGCTGCCGCAGAAGGTTCAGGTGGGTGAGCACACTGTCGGCGTAGGTGGTTTTGTGGAAGAGATAGATATTCATTGAGCCATTGCTCGCTCGTGATTTGCGGTTTTCATGCATTCTCACTGACATTCTCATCAAACACTGTGGGGGGAGAAGAAATTCAGAAATCAAATTCATTCACAACTTCATAAGGTCATAAGTTCTAGAAGCAGAATTAGGCCATTTGGCTCATTAAGTCTACTCCACCATTCAATCATGGCTGATCTATCTCTCCCTCGCAGCCCAGTCTCCTCCCCATAACCCCTGATACCAGTACTAATCAACAACCTGTAAACTCAGCAGGTCAGGCAGCATCTCAGGAGAGAAGGAATGGGTGACTTTTGGGTGCAGACCCTTCTTCGTCCTCGGTCTGAAGAAGGGTCTCGACCCAAAACGTCACCCATTCCTTCTCTCCTGAGATGCTGCCTGACCTGCTGAGTTACTCCAGCATTTTGTGAATAAATACCTTTGATTTGTACCAGCATCTGCAGTTATTTTCTTACACCAACTGTCAGATGGTGTTCGAACTCTGACATGTTAATTTTTTTCAATGTGGTACAGCGTGGAAACAGGCTCTTTGGCCTAACTTGCCCACACCGACTAACAAGTCCCACCTACACTAGTCCCACCTACCTTCATTTGGCCCATAATCCCTCTAAACTTGTCCTATCCATGTACCTATACAAATGTTTCTTAAACATTGCGATAGGTCCTGCCTCAACTACCCCCCCCCCCCAACCCCCGGTTGCCCGTTCCATGCACCCACCACCCTTTGTGTGAAAATGCTACCCTCTAGGTTCCTATTAAATCTTTACCTCTTCATCATAAACCCACATCCGTTGAAAAAGACACAGGTAGTTTGTTTGCATTTTTCAAAGAGAACTTTTAGTAACAGCAACCAAAACTCCCACCAAATACCATCCTCCCATTGCAGCCCAAAGGCAGAGAGCTGCTGTACTGTAACTGAATAAGTCAAATTCCAAATCAATTATCTGGAATTCTAAATAGTCAGCGTTGTGGAAGATTGCATTCCACAATTCCATTACTTTTTCTGTCAAAACCATGGGCCTACTCTAACATACACAGAGAATGGTATTCCCAATAATCAGTATCTCGAATGTGCAGTTCCATGTTATTATACTCCAGGGGTTTAGTTGAATCTTCAGGATTTGCATTTTGAATTTTTTTTTACAAAACCTGTCCTCGACACATTTTCCTCCTCATCTGGAGTGCTCCATCTTGTGGCTCCTCTCAAAAATGAAGAAAGGTAGTTGGAATCTCCTGTTTTGTAACCTGATGCTAACACTATAATTATATAGTGCTGAATGTTGTCACGAGGATTCGCATATAAAGCAGCAGTGAATGTGCAATTTGTGCATTATGTCTATTTGAACTGTACACAAAGCAACACAATTATAGATGTTGCCTTTCTACACGTTAGCTATGTCTGGAGGGATCATATTAACAGCAGTGTGCAATATTGATGAGGAGACGCATGTCACTGTTGGTACTGGTGGGAGCAATTAGATGTGATGAATTGATAGTATTTGCACAGGAGTATTGCACATTATAGTGTATTAAAGTGGCATGTTTGCCCTATTATGCGATGACAGCAATTACTGACAAAGCCAGCTGGAACACGTGAAACTAAAATGTACTCTATATTGCTATCTAAAATGACTGCCCATGTATGCAATGCTTCCCAAACCATCTAAAGATAAGTACTGTAATTCCTTTAACACATATTTGTATATTAGCTTCAGTTTGTTAGCATGAAGTTCATCACTGAGAAAGAAGGTGTGGGTGCAAGTTTGTTCCTGTATTTGCGCATTGAAATTAGTCTGACACTCTGGTACAAACAGTAATGAGCAGTGACCAATTTTTGGATAAAGCAAAGCATTGCTTGGTGGTTCAAGTAAAAATTAAAGATCTAAAGATACTGATCAGAGTACCTCTAACCAAACATTTGATCTTAATCAAAACCACCAAAAATAAATTAATCAAATCATTCCCGTCACAGGTGATATTGCAACATATACAACAACTGTTATTATGTTCAACAAACCAATGGCTTTGGGATTTTAGTTCTCTATCCCTCACAATACACACAAACTATTTTTTATTTAAGGGATGTGGTCCAATGGGAGCTAAAAATGTGCACTAGTACTCTATATCACATTTATTAGTCTACACAACCACATGCTTTACTAGTTTCCATGTAAAAGCATATTTTGTCCAAAATTTTCTGTCTGAGTTCATATCATATCATATATATACAGCCGGAAACAGGCCTTTTCGGCCCTCCAAGTCCGTGCCGCCCAGCGATCCCCGCACATTAACACTATCCTACACCCACTAGGGACAATTTTTACATTTACCCAGCCAATTAACCTACAAACCTGTACGTCTTTGGAGTGTGGGAGGAAACCGAAGATCTCGGAGAAAACCCACGCAGGTCACGGGGAGAACGTACAAACTCCTTACAGTGCAGCACCCGTAGTCAGGATCGAACCTGAGTCTCCGGCGCTGCATTCGCTGTAAAGCGGCAACTCAACCGCTGCGCTACCGTGCCGCCCAAGCCTGCTTCTTAATGTCAGTAGGTTAAATTCAATTCATTTCCATTTTGGCTGTCTGACATAATAGACACATATGTCACAACAATCATTTGTTCTATAAAATAAGTTACAAAATAGGAAATGAATTGAAATCAGAGTAGATTGTACCACTAACAATGCATTATCTCAGAAATGTTCTATAAAATGTGTTGTCTGTTGCAAAATACAACCAAAATAAAATTTACCTTTACATTTATTATTGTCACGTATACTGAGGTACAGTGAAAAGCTTTGCTTTGCATGCTATGCAAACCGATCATATATTTACCAATGAATACGATCAAGTAAAGCTTGTACGATAGAGCAAAGGGAAAGATAAGGAGTGCAGAATATAGTTACACAGATTCACCACCCTCTGACTAAAAAAAATCCTCCTCATCTCCTTTCTTAAGACACGTCCTTTTATTCAGAGGCTATGGCCTCTGGATAGATGACGTTTTGGATCGGGACACTTCTTCAAATGTTGATATTGACTCTGTGTTACTAGCACTAGACCCTCACATTCTCATCATCGTCATCACTACTTTGCCCCTGCACATTGTTGGATGATATAACTTGCTGATGATACAAGGGATTGCAGATGCTGCTTTACAAAAAACCTAGCACTTTGTGTCTTATTTCACATCAACTCTGTTTCTCTTTCCACAGATGCTGCCTGACCTTCTAAGAATTTCCAGCACTTTTTGTTCAGCCCCACTAAATAAATACCTGTCATATGTGTGAAAATGTGGAATTCATTGCCACAGAAGGCTGTGGAGGCCAAGTCATTGGGTATTTCTAAGGTGCAGATTGACAGATTCTTGATTAGTACAGGTGTCAGGGGTTATGGGGAGATGGCAGGAGAATGGGGTTGAGAGGGAAAGATAGATCAGCCATAATTGAATGGTGGAATAGACTTGATGGGCCAAATGGCCTAATTCCGCTCCTAGAACTTATGAACTTACGCACTTATGATGTAATATTGAAAAGGCCAGAGTTGTGGAGAGATACAGAGTCCTTCGGCCCAACTTGCCCACACCAACCAATAGACCCCATCTACACTAGTGCCACGTGCCTGCGTTTGGCCCACATCCCTTTTTCCTGTACATGTACATATCCAAATGTCTTTTAAATGTTGCTTTAGTACTTGCCTCAACTACCTCCCCTGGTAGTTGGTCCCATATACCAGCCACCCTGAGTGGAAAAAGTTGACCCCTCGGGTTCCTATGAAATCTTTCCCCTCTCACCTTAAAGACGAACTGCACATCACAGAAATGATTACCTACATAATCATTATGTACACCCTTCAATTACGTTGAGCCGGATCGCGTTGAATGTCTCACGGGGAAGCAGCAAACAGCAAACAGGGCGAGGCAGGTGTACAGATGGCCAACTGCCCCAGCTACTCGATCTAGCGCCACTGAAACGCGCGGAGTTCCCACCAGACAAAGGTGACACCCGGTGACATGAGACCGCGCTCCCTCTGGCAGGGCTTTCCCCAGCTAACGTTTACTTTGATGTGAATACACATAATCGCCGCTGTTTTTTTTTTTAAACTGCACCTTAGAGCACACCAGCTTCGGACGCTGAGAGCGATCATGAAGCACGGTCCCTCAGCCGTGCGATTGACTTGAGTGCCTTCATGTGGGAAAGCACCAAATAAATGCCCTTGTCATTTGCAGCCTTGGCACAAGTCAGAGTAATGCCCGGGACCCATTGTCAGTTTAAGAGCCCATTCTTCTCATTGTGGTGATTCCTCAAACCCAACACCAACATTGGCCGCTCACCAGCGGGGGGGCAAAAAGGGGAACTGGAGAGTGATCGTTTACACGTGCGAAGCGGCGGCTTTCAACTCTGAATTTCAACGCTGCCGCCGGTTGCAAAGGATTCCCCGCGTCTCTCTAAGATCGGGTCTTTATTTGGGAGCGGCAAGAATTCTTTGACGGTTTAAAAACAAAGAATGGGTCTTTCCTCCAGCCAGCGAGAGGTGGCAGCTCCTAAAATAAAACGTGCAGTCTGGACTCTCCCAGTGATTTCATTTGCAAGGCCGATTAAACAACAAGACCACCGTCCCAGAGGCGGAGACAGAGGGAATTGCAGATGTCGGAATCTGGAGTGAAAACACAAAGTGTTGGGAGTAACTCAGCGGGCCAGGCAGCATCTTCGGACTGAAGAAGGGTCCCGACCCAAGAAGTGGCTTGTTTATGTTCTCCAGAGATGCTGCCTGAGCCGCTGAGTTACTCCAGCACTTTGTGTGCTTTAAGTATAGGCAACAGTCATTACCAGGGATAATCGACCACCGCACCGCCCCCCCCCCCCCCCCCCCGATACAAGGCATCGTCGTGGGTAGAAATCGCATCTGTGGGCACCTACACTATTGTGTACTCGGCCCTGAGTCCACTGGGACCTCTGTCGCAGCAGAGAGAGACAGACAGAGAGAGGCCGCTTGCTTTAACCGCTAACGGTTTTGCACATGGTCTGACTGCACAGATCTGAACCGCTGAGAGCTTATTCCCACTCTCCCCTCCGCGCCGCAGCAGAGAGGAGAGGAGAGCTGGGCCTGGATACACAAAGGGAGCCGAGTTTGAAATTGGCATTAAAGAAAAAATAATCAATTTTACAATTTTGAGGTGCCGCTGAAGTGAAAGGGTTGATGAATTGAGCTCCATGCCATCAGATCCTCGGCTTCGCCCACCCAGTTCTACTCACATGCGAACCGCGGGGAGGCAAATAGCAAATAACAAAGTTTGTTTCAAGTTTTGCTGCGTCCGCGCCAGCTGCCCGCCCGCCTCTCCGTCAAGCCAAACACCCCCATCTCCTTTCAAACGCCTTGCTGCACACGCAGGGAGCAAATGGGCAGCCGGACGCGGGCCACGGAGTAAACAGGGGGCGAGAGAGGGAGGGAGGGAGGGGGGGAGAGGGAGGGAGCGAGTGGGCTGCCGTTAGTTTCCTGCAGCCGAGAGAGGAGATGAGCTGCAGCCGCGTGTAGCCGCAGCCAGTGCAGGGTCTCGACCAAAAAGCTCACCCATTCATTCATCTACCCGGAGATGCTGCCTGTCCCGTTCAGTTGCTCCAGCACGTTGTGTCCATCTACATGGTGCCTTCGACCAATGCACGGTCACCCCGCTCTGTCATCTCACCACCACTTTTATTTTACCCCACCCCAGTTTCTTACTCTTTCCACACACACCCGACTCACACTGTCTCTTCAGCTCAACACCCTCCCCCTCCTCAGATACACCCCGCCCTGCCCAACACCGTTACACCGACACTCACACCGTGGCCCTGCCCGCGTTGTCGCCCAAGCACGACTGGCCTCGTATAGTTACCCCCCTGCACGGCACTTTGACCCCTGACTTACACCCTGTCACTTGCCCCTTGCTCCAATGTGTCGCCATGACCTCCAAAAACAGGCACGAAAAGCTGCAGTAACTCAGCGGGACAGGCAGCATCTCTGGGCAGAAGGAATGGGTGACGTTTCGGGTCGAGACCCTTCCTCAGAACGCCCGGACCACCATAACCTCCACCTGTATACTAGCCCCATTGGACATACTGTGGCCAGAACTCCGGGCCAATCTCCTCACCCCAGCTTCCCATTGTGCCCCAGCCCCGCACTCCCACACCCTCCCTCCTGCCTCGCCCATCATTCTGTCATGTTGACGAGTAGTTTCTATTGATAACCCATACTCATGTCCTGGATCCGACTGGCAATGTCCCACACACTGACCCTGTCACACACACGCTGACCCACACACTGACCCGCACACACTGTCCCTGTCCCACACACACTGACCCACACACACTGACCCCCGTCCCAAACACACTGACCCACACACACTGACCCCGTCCCAAACACACTGACCCACACACACTGACCCTGTCCCACACACACTGACCCCGTCCCAAACACACTGACCCACACACACTGACCCCGTCCCAAACACACTGACCCACACACACTGACCCCGTCCCAAACACACTGACCCACACACACTGACCCCGTCCCACACACACTGACCCACACACTGTCCCTGTCCCACACACACTGTCCCACACACACCGACCCACACACACTGACCCACACACACTGACCCTGTCCCACACACTGACCCTGTCCCACACACTGACCCTGTCCCACACACTGACCCTGTCCCACACACTGACCCTGTCCCACACACTGACCCTGTCCCACACACTGACCCTGTCCCACACACTGACCCTGTCCCACACACTGACCCACACACACTGACCCACACACACTGACCCACACACACTGACCCACACACACTGATCCCGTCCCACACACACTGACCCACACACACTGACCCTGTCCCACACACTGACCCACACACACTGACCCACACACACTGATCCCGTCCCACACACACTGACCCACACACTGACCCTGTCCCACACACTGACCCACACACACTGACCCTGTCCCACACACTGACCCACACACACTGACCCTGTCCCACACTGACCATGTCCCACACACACTGACCCACACACACTGACCCACACACACTGACCCTGTCCCACACTGACCCTGTCCCACACACTGACCCACACACACTGACCCTGTCCCACACTGACCCTGTCCCACACACTGACCCTGTCCCACACACTGTCCCACACTGACCCTGTCCCACACACTGACCCTGTCCCACACTGACCATGTCCCACACACACTGACCCACACACACTGACCCACACACACTGACCCTGTCCCACACTGACCCTGTCCCACACACACTGACCCACACACACTGACCCTGTCCCACACACACTGTCCCACACACACTGTCCCTGCCGCACACTCTGCCCTTCGCCTTGTACTATCCCACAGTCCCTGCCTCCGCCGAGCTTCAGTTAACCCCACGTGGAAAACCGGCACAGTAACGTGTCGGAAGGAACAGCAGATGCTGGTTTACACCGCAAATAGACACAAAATGCTGCAGTAATTCAGCGGGACAGGCAGTATCTCTGGAGAATGAATGGGCAACATTTCGGATCGAGACTCTTCTTCAGACCGTTAGCTGGGACGGAGTTCGGGAATAGGGCTAGTGCACGCCTGGCCTGAAGAAATGTCCCGACCCGAAACGTCACCCTTTACTTCTCTCCAGCGATAGACGCAAAAAGCTCGAGTAACTCAGCGGGACAAGCAGCATCTGTGGAGAGAAGGAATGGGCGACGTTTCGGGTCGAGACCCTTCTTCTTCAGACGCTGCTCCTCTCCACAGATGCTTGCTGCCTGTCCCGCTGAGTTACTCCAACGTTAATGTGTCTGTCATCTGCACAGTAACGTTTCACAATTCGCCGCGCTGGTCAAGATTGCTTGCTGCAAAATCAAACGACGGGTGGACTTACCCAAATATGTCAAGAACAGGTCCGGCGTGTGAATGCATGGTCGGGGCGAGTGCTCCTGGCGTTCGCAGGCTTCCTGGCGTTCGGGTCTGTGGTGTACTGAAGCTAAGCGGAGCGCTTAGAACCGGCTGCCTGCTGATCAACCGGGAAACAGTGCGCCTGGATATCAGTGGACGCAAACCGACTGTGCAGAGGGAGCGAACTGCTCCAGCAAGCGACTGTCTGTCACCCTCTGCAGTTAGTGCGGACTCTGCACGTGTCGTTTGGTACCTCGCTGATCAATAAGCAGCACGCTGGTCAGACAGTGCACGGCGACTGAGCTGAGAGAGAGTGAGTGAGAGAGAGCGCTCAGATCACTGGGGCACTGAGCCGCTGCACATTAATACCGTCTCGTCCACACACGGCGCTGTGAGCCGCTGAGCCTAGCACCAACCCCAGACACGCCGTGACAGCCACTGCTGCCGGGCCGCCCATTCCGCTGCCTTTTATAAGTGAGCCTTAGCACTGGGCTGATATCTCAAGCAGCGAATTCCCGGCCCGAAGCCAGAACAGGAAATGTCTTGAGGACCAGGGCTACTATTAGGGAGCCCAGGCGCGGTCTTTTCATAGGCTGCCCTTTTTGCCCCCCTCCAAATATTGAATGCTCCCTTGTTTTCTTTTAGCAACAATGCTGACAATGAACAGTGTGACAGGAAAGCATCTGCTGTGTGGATGTATTCGCCCACCAGAGAGTTATGCTGACAGGTTATTTCCCCTCGCTTTTACAATTTCAGCTTGCGCTTAGCTTTTGCATTTTAAAATAAAACTTCCCTCTCTCACGCATACGCTATCTACTAACTGCACCAACACTGCACATATCCTCAGAGCAACGCTCCATCGCCGGCGATAGTTTTTTCTTCATTTATTGCTCGCAATGGCATCTACACCAGTGATTATCAGGACCATATTTTTTTGTCCATTACATATATATGGATATATATTATATCCAGCGATAAGTGTAGGCTATCTATATAAGCACCGTTGTCTCAAAGACAGTCAACGTGAAAAATACCAGGGAGATATGACTGCGTGTTTTACCTCAATGGTTAATTTAAACAACGAGTTTTCTACAGCTGATGCAAAAGTAACAAGTCTACGTCGCGGCCAAAGACAGCAGTGCCACTCTGAGCAATATGTGGGAAGTATACAGGGCGGTCAGCGTGGCTTTGTCGCCGTCCCAACCTTTAAAGGTGTTTTGGGAGACACGAGGAACTGCGGAAGCTGGTTTACACAAAAGCTTTACACATGCGAAATGTGTAGGAAGGAACTGCAAATGCACCGAAGATAAGACATTCATGGCTGATCTATCGCTCCCTCCAACCCCCATTCTACTGCCTTCTCCCCATAACCCCTGACACCCGTACCAATGGGTGACCTTTCGGGTCGAGACCCTTCTTCAGACTCAAACGTCACCCATTCCTTCTCCCCAGGGATGCTGCCAGTCCCGCCGAGTTACTCCGGCATTTTGAGTCTACCTTTGCACAGATGCTGGAGTAACACAACGGGTCAGGCAGCATGTTTGGGGAACACGATAGGCGACGTTTCGGGACGGGTCCCTTCCTCAGACTGGTTGTAATGGAGTGGGGAGGGGAACGAGAAAGCTGTAGGAGAAGTGAGGCAGGACAAGGCGTGGCAGGTAGTAGGTGTACACAACCTGTGTGTGTGTGTGTGTGTGTGTGGGGACATAGGCAGGTGGTTGGAACTAAGGCCAGATATTACAACGGAAGGTGTGAGACAGAACATAGAACATAGAAAATAGGTGCAGGAGTAGGCCATTCGGCCCTTCGAGCCTGCACCGCCATTCAATATGATCATGGCTGATCATCCAGCTCAGTAGCCTGTACCTGCCTTCTCTCCATACCCCCTGATCCCTTTAGCAAAAAGGGCCACATTGAAGTTGCAAATTGTCAAATTTTGCAAACCTTTAAATGTTTTCGAACCCTTTTAAGTGCTCGGCAGATGTAAGGAACTGCAAATGAGTCGGTCGGTACGAGGCATAGAGTGCCCGTGTTTGTCAGTGAGATCTTGGCTTGGCTGATGTGCTCTGATACAGTCCGATTCTTGGTTTTCATTCCTGACTAACGGGTGGTAAATTCAGCATGCTGTGCATGCGACCTCTAACGATCATTCGTCTAAATGATCGTTTCTTATTCTAAATTCCGCGGGTCAGGCAGCATCCGTGGAGGGAATGGACAGGCGACATTTCGGGTCGGGACACTTTATCGCTTGTCCACTCCCTGCCCGGATACCGCCTGACCTGCTGAGTTAGCATCACACAGCGTGGAAACAGGACCTTCGCCCAACTTGCCCACACCGTATCCTGGCACCATGGATTCGTATAGGGGGATTGCACGGCAGGCGGGATCACACCCTCTGACACTTAGGCAACGCCTTGTAGGGGGCACGCCGTGTCCTGCAGGCAATCACTTATTAGGGCTTTTTTGCTTCGTCTTTTTCTTCGATTTTATGTTGGGAATGACCTCTGTTGTGGAACAATTCGTCAGTCCTAATTCGAGAGGGTGTTGCAGTTGAACGTTGCGGCTGCACTTTGCTGCAGCTCGGCTTCCCCCGTCTTCTCCCATCAGTGGGTCTCTGTCTCCCTCCTGGCGCGTCCCGCCACCTCCCCATTTCTGCGCTCCTCGCTCCTACACCGTGCCTCGCTTCCTGCGGCTCTTCGGCCCCTTGCTGCTACTGCTGGCCCTCCAGCCCTTCTCCCCGCTCGCCATCTCCGTCAGCCGGGGTCCGCTTCCACTTGGTCGGTGCTCAACACCTCGAGGCTGGGGCCACTGAGCAGAGCCGTGGCCTGGTCCTTCGCCTATTCCCTCGGCTCCCAGCGCCCTGCCCATCCCTCGCTGCTGCTCGGCCTCTGCTGCCGATCGGTCACTCCCCGGTCCTCCTCCTCTTCGGGCTCGACACTCCAGTCGTCCTCCTCTTCCACCACCTCCTCCTCCGAGGCCGTCGAGCATGGCTCCCTGGGCCCTTCGCCCTCAGGCGGGTCGCCGACCTCCAGCACTCGCTGCTTCTGCCCCCGCAGACCCTCCAGGCCACTCGGCTCGGTTTCTTCCCGCTGCTCCTCTCCCAGCTCGCTCAACCCCGTCCTTTCCTCCTCCTCTTCTTCTCCCCCCGGTCAGCGGCCCTCTGTTTCTCTGCTTTGCTCTCCTGCCTCCCTTCCCGACCGCGTTTCCCCTTCTCCCGCCGGCTGGCCAGACGTCTTCCCAGCTGCTTCTTGCGCCCGCGGGCTTGGCAGCCCTTCTCCCGGTTCCTCTTCCCCCGCCAGATCCTCCAGCTTCTTCCCCATTTTTGATAGCACAAAAAATTGTATTTTTGGCGTTTTTTTCAAGGTAAGGACGTACCTGTTGCATGTGTTACTCGTGTATGCCAGAAGCTGCCATGTCCTCCAGACGGCTTGAGCGACGCCGTGCATCACGCACTTTGACCTTACGTGCAACCCCCCTATAGCAATTCCAACCCACAAGAGGCTGCTGCTAGTGGTGGTCTCAGCCCAGACCATCATGGCACAGCCCTTCCCATCATTGAAAGCAAATACACGAGGCACTGCCTCAAGGCGACATCATCTATCGTCAAGGAACCCACCATCAAGGCCATGCCTTCATCTTGTTGTTACAATCAGGCAAGAGGTACAGAAGCCTTAATTTCCACACCACCGGATTCAGGAACAGCTACTTTCTTACAGCCACCAGGTTCTTGAACCAACCTGTACAACCCTAAACCTACCTTGGCAACAGGACACTATCACAGACTTGTTTTCTAATTGTGGCTTGCACTATTTTTTTTGCACACTCTTTTTCTTTTCCACTGCCTTTGATTAGTATGGGTTCTTATTCACAAAATGCTTGAGTAACTCAGCAGGTCAGGCAGCATCTCGGGAGAGAAGGAATGGATGACGTTTTGGGGTGAGACCCTTCTTCAGACTGATGTCAGGGGGGCAGGACAAAGGAATGATATAGGTGGAGACAGGAAGATAGAAGGGGAACTGGGAAGGGGGAGGGGAAGAGAGGGACAGAGGAACTATCTAAAGTTGGAGAAGTCCATTTTTTTACCGCTGGGCTGCAAGCTGCCCAAGTGAAATATGAGGTGCTGTTCCTCCAATTTCCAGTGGGCCTCACTATGGCACTGGAGGAGGCCCATGACAGAAAGGTCAGACTGAGAGTGGGAAGGGGAGTTGAAGTGCTCAGCCACCGGGAGATCAGGTTGGTTAAGGCGGACTGAGCGAAGGTGTTTAGCGAAACGATCGCCGAGCCTGCGTTTGGTTTCACCGATGTAAAGAAGTTGACATCTAGAGCAGCAGATGCAATAGATGAGGTTGGAGGAGGTGCAGGTGAACCTCTGTCTCACCTGGAAAGACTGTTTGGGTCCTTGGATGGAGTTGAGGGGGGAGGTAAAGGGACAAGTGTTGCATCTCCTGCGGTTGCAGGGGAAAGTGCCCAAGGATGGGGTGGTTTGGGTACGAAGGGACAAGTGGACCAGGGAGTTACGGAGGGAACGGTCTCTGCGGAACGCAGAAAGTGGAGGGGATGGGAAGATGTGGCCAGTGGTGGGGTCCCTTGTAGGTGACGGAAATGTTGGCAGATGATTTGTTGGATATGCTGGCTGGTGGGGTGGAAGGAGAGAACGACGGGGATTCTGTCCTTGTTATGAATGGGGGGAGGGGGAGAAAGAACGGAGCTGCGGGATGTAGAAGAGACCCTAGTGAGAGCCTCATCTATAATGGAAGAGGGGAAGCCCCGTTTCCTGAAGAATGAGGACATCTCTGATACCCTAGTGTGAAACACTTCATCCTGGGCACAGATGCGGCATAGATGGAGGAATTGGGAGTAGAGGATAGACTTTTTGCAGGAGGCAGGGTGGGAAGAAGTGTAGTCCAGGTAGCTGTGCGAGTCAGTGGGTTTATAGTAGATGTCGGTCACTAGTCTGTCTCCTGTGATGGAGATGGTGAGGTCCAGAAATGGGAGGGAGATGTCAGAGATAGTCCAAGTATATTTAAGGGCAGGATGGAAATTGGAAGTGAAGAGTATGAAGTCGGTGAGTTCTGCATGGGTACAAGAGGTAGCACCAATGCAGTCGTCGATGTAGCGGAGGTAGAATTCGGGGATGGGGCCAGTGTACATCCGGAACAGGGATTGTTCGACGTATCCAACAAAGAGGCAGGCATAGCTAGGGCCCATAGCTACGCCTCTGGTTTGGAGGAAGTGGGAGGAGTCGAAGGAGAAGTTGTTAAGGATAAGAACCAGCTCTGCTAGGCGGAGGAGAGTGTTAGTAGATGGGGATTGGCTGGTTCTACGGTCGAGGAAGAAACGGAGGGCTTCAAGACCATCCTTGTGGGGGATGGAAGTGCAGAGTGTCTGGACATCCATGGTAAAGATGAGGGAGTGGGGGCCTGGAAACCGGAAGTTATCGAGGAGATGGAGAGCATGTGAGGTGTCTTGGACATAGGTGGGGAGGGATTTGACCAGGGGGGATAGGATGGAGGCAAGGTAGGTGGAAATAAGTTCGGTGGGACATGAGCAGGCAGAGACAATGGGTCTGCCGGGACAGTTCTGTTTATGGAATTTAGGTAGGAGGCAAAATCGGGTCGTGCGGGGCTGTGGAACTATAAGTTTGGAGGCATTAGAGGGTAGATCGCCGGAAATGGTGAGGTCCGTGATGGTGCTGATGATAAAGGTCTGGTGTTATGTGTCGGAGGCTAGGAGGAGAAGGCAGGAGAATGGGGTGAAGAGGGAGAGATAAATCAGCCATGATTGAATGGCGGAGTAGACATGATGGGCCAAATGACCTAATTCTGTTCCTATCACTTATGAACTTATTTGTACAATTTATGTTAATTTATGTATAATTTATGATTGTGTATTGTCTGAGTCTGTGTGCCTGTGAGATGCTGCTGCAAGCAAGATTTTCATTGTGCCTATATCTCACCGTAATTGTGTACATGACAATAATCTCGACTTGACTTGATTTATAACGTTAATGTTCCAGTTAATATAAGCTAAGAAGAAATTATTATACTCAGAGTAAGAATCTTGTGATTTTGCTTTACTGGCATCTTGTAGGTTCATTAAGATTAAAGTGGCTGTTTACAAAGTCTGGAGAGAATATATAATATTAATGTGAATCATAAACAACAATTTAAGTGCTTATATTGTACTTACTTTACATCCTCAGTAACGATATTGAAACACTTATCTTTCGTTTGAAAATCTCTTTCACCATCTCGAAGGTGAAAAGGCAGATGGAAAACAGGCTGTTAATTGAAATAAATTTTAAAAATAAATGTTTTGAAATATTATTTCTGACTTAGTATCATTTACGATAAATTTTAATATCCCATGGATCAGCTATTGCAATACAGAACATAAATGCGAAAGTAACTTCCAATTGATACCATCTGTAAATGGCAAAGCTACCTTTAGAAACGTATTGACCTTTCCTGCATATTTGAAAATATTCGAGGAGAAAGCATTGTATGATTGATATTTACATTTTTAAAATTATTTTCTTTTTCCTTTCATTTATCACGTGACAGTCTGCTAGCATAATTTTCCCGTTGACTGGGGTGGCAACTGGTTTGAGCAGTAAAAATTTCCATTTCTTTTATCAATGTAATGTAATGATGTTCAAGGTATACACTTATCCACATGGAAAGGGAACCGTATGCATTTTTACAACATAGATCTGCTGCTTCCCCACTATGGTCATTTTGTCTTGATTGTGGATTCTTCTAGTTACATGGCTGAACAGGACAAAACACATTCTGTGATAGATGAGGTTATTGGAGCCTGATTTATTTTCTGACCTCTAGTTGGCAGCCTATGGCAAATCTATGTGAGACCTGAGGCAGCCATAATCATATTGCATGGCTTTAAATTTAGTATAATGCTTTCAATCGGATATACTAATGGGCAATATATATTTGTTAATGTAACATTATAGATGTTGTTGCCCAATTGCTTTGAAAATGTAATTTTCCTTTACATGTATTTGTTTTGACCTTTGTGTTGCTATTTGAGATGCAAACTAAAGCATTATGTGATTCCTATTAAGTGAAGATTGTATATCTTACTTTTCTGCTGGTTGTTGCTTCTACATTAAGAAACACTCACATTTCTCTAAATCGTTCACAAAACAGTTTATAATCCAGTACTATTTTATTGTGTGAACATTGGTGAAATATGGCAGTCAGTGTACAATTTTTTTTTAGCAGTGTGATGAACAGATAATTTGAAATTTCATGCTTTTGATTTTAATTGACCGAGCTTAAGGGAACCAATGTACATGGGTTTAGTACTGGAAAGCGGTGCTCATATCAAAGATCATCCAGAAAGGCAGGACAGACAAGAAGGGACAAATAGTCTCCTTCTGCCTCTTTTTCTCATGTTCTTATGTAACGTTTTAATGTACTTCCATCAGAGTCTATAAACAATAACAAAGCCTACTGATGAAGTGAAATGCTGGAACCTAGTGTAGTTGGTTGAAGACTTAACAATGGGAATCCTCATCTTTTGAAAAGAAAGGAAACACTTCCATTTAATAGTGGGGTTTTTTAGGAATTCCAATGATGTGACTATTTTAATAGTAGAAAACAAGGCAGCCAATTGTGCACAGTCAACTCTTACAAAGCCAGATAAACTGTTTCAGAGATTTCGGTTTCATACCCAGGATAATTTCTTTGCAGACGCAAGGAACTGGAAATGCTGGGATCTTGAATAAAACACAAAGTGCTGGAGTAACTCGGCTTATTCGTTCTTCATTGTGTACTTGAAAGAACAGATGAAGCCTTGATTTTATGCCTCATCTAAAATACAGTATCTCTGACTCTTCAATTCTCCCTCAGCACTACAATGGTGTGACAATCTGGATATTTGTGCTCAGGTCTTTGAAGGGAATCTTGAACCCACAAAACCTTTGGGTACTGAACTTTGGAACAGAGCACAAGAACAGGCCCTTCCACCCACAATGTCTGTGCCAAACATGATGCCAAATCTATTGCTTATCTACCTGCACAGAACCCATATCCCTCATATCTATATGTCCATACAAAAGTATTTTAAATGCCACTCACATATACATTTCAACCATCAGCACGTCCCAGGACCCATCACCCTCTGTGTAAAAAATCTTGCCCCGTGTGTCTCCTTTAAACTTTTCTCCTCACCTTAAAGCTGTACCATCTCATATTTGATTTTTCCATCCCAGGAAAAAGGGTCTGACTGTCTACCCTATCTATGCCACTCAAAATTTTATATATCTCTATAAGGTCTCCCTGCAACCTCCAGCATTCCAGAGAAAATAGCTCCTGTGTGTCCAAGCTCTCCCTGTAGGAAATACCTTGTAATCCATGCATCATGCTGATAAACTTTCTCTGCATGCTTTCCACAGCCTCCACATCCTTTCTGTAACAGGGTGACCAGAACTGCACAACAATACTCTAATTGGTTGAATAGCAAAAGTATGTTGGAATTTTAAATAATTTCAAGAGTTTTAGCTGAAGACATAATTATTTAGAACAAATTTTGTTCCACTCTGGGCTGTTATTCTACTAGGGTAATTCACCACCAGGTTTTAGAGAACCTGACTAAATTTGCCTCTGTTGAAATCAATGATAGTTTCCATCATAACACTGACAAAAGTCATTATTTGCATTTACAAAGTCTGCAGCAGAATTTAAAGAATATATCGACTGGAGGATAGTTCATAAATTGAATTATTGGAGATTAAAACCCACAGAAAATTATTTAACTACTAAGTATGAATAAAAAATTCCAATACATCAGCGTTTGAAGCTAAGATTTTTTTGAGTTTGCATTTACTTGTGGTTTGGAGGCACAATCCATAGTTACTATCATGCCAGTGGAACGGAAGATTATTTTGGTGAGGGAGACTTATTTTTTAATAGAATGATAACTACAATAGCATTGCATATGGGCATGCTAAGTGCACTGTATCCTATGGACATTTATATTCATCTTTCAGGTCCTCTTAGAAAGGCCTAGATCTGCAAAGTTAGTTAGTTCGGTGTACTGTTGTATTAATTTGGTTAAAAAATAATCAATAATGGATACTTCTGCGAGTTTGTCTATGTTGCCGTCCAGATCTACAATGATAAGACAATGCACAGGAAAGCGATTGAGAACCCGAGACCGAGTGTTAGGACAATAACCAAACCCTTAACCTCAACAAGACAAAAGAGTTGGTTCTTGACCCAAGAAAGCAGTGGGGTGACACACAACTCTGTCCTCATTAATGGAGGACATTAATGTAGAGATGGTCGACAGCTTCAGGCTCCTAGGCATCCACAGCACCAGCAACTAAGCCGGTCCTTTCACACTGACGCGATCATCAAGAAAATGCATCATCATATTTACTTTCCTAGCAATCTTAGAAAAGTGGGCATGTCCACAAGGATTCTTATCAACTTTGTTCTTCAGAAGGCATTCTCACAGGATACATCTCAGCCTGGTTGGGCAACTGCTCTATTCCTGGCACTGCAGAGTGATGAATGCAACCCAGTCCTCACAGGCTTGCCACTTCCTTCCATCCAGTCCATCTTCACGTTGCCTTATGTCAGGGAGGTAGGAAGGATTGTCAAGGATGTTTGCCACTATGGGATTTCCTTTTCTCTCTTTTACCTTCTGGGAGAAGATACACGAGCTTGAAAGATCAGACTTAAGAACAGCTTCTTCCACACCACCATCCCACTCCTGAACCAACTCGCTCTTTCACACCCCATTCTCGTACTGCCACCTACTCTTGATCTTCACTCTACCTCAGAAGTGCATCAGTTCATAAGTGATAGGAGCAGAATTAGGCCATTCAGCCCATCAAGTCTACTCCGTCATTCATTCATCTCTCCCTCTTAACCCCATTCTCCTGTCTTCTCCCCATAACCCCTGACATCTGTATTAATCAAGAATATATCTATCTCTGCCTTAAAAATATCCATTGACTTGGCCTTCCAGCCTTCTGTGGCATATGGTAATTCATGCATTCTCATTACTCATTTCATTACTAAATTACTATTAAAGAAAGTACTTGTGCTGTAACACCAGGATATGCGCTTAACCAAGAAAACCAAGCCCCAAACCCGTAGTATCTAAACTGCTTATGCACACATACAATAACTAACTCCATATGCATTAATAAGCTATCTACATGTACTAAATCTATATTAACTGTTTCCCAAGCCTTCTTTTCACTTGCCCTAGGCCATTTAACTCTAGATTTCAGCCCATCATTCTTCTTCCTAACTGGCAGATTAACCTCACCACCACCTACATCCCTCTCTGCAGTGCCTGTTCCCTCCTCATTAGTGACAGGGGTAATGATATCCTGCAAACTGTGGTTTTCTACCCATCACTGGATTTCACTCGACTGACTTCTCAAGAAGTACTGCTCAATACGATTTCCCTGCATTCCCTCTAACAAGCACTTCTTCTTTCCCTGATGTGTTCCGAGGCCCTTAGCTGTTGTTACTTTCTGCCAACCACAAGAACAGAGCTTCTTTCCCCCGACCACTGAGCCGCTGTCCTTCATTGATGTGCTAATCCTTCTCATAGTCTTTAATTTACATAGTCATCATTGCACTTTAATTTCATATTCTTCTGCGCTACTTGGTTTCTGCACAGCAATCTTGCACCATTCTGCTGATGTACATTTGTTGTTATATTTATCATTACTGCTTGCATACTGTGCACTCCGTGAGCTTCATGTGAACAAGGAATTTCATTGCACCCTGGGGTATGTGACAATAAACTAATCTGTAAAATCTGAGCTCGCAACAAGAATGAAATTTCTACGTGTATTCTGAGAAAATATATAACAAAGCTTTTTTTCTATTGAATTGCTCTAAAAATCACATGTTGAAGATATATTTCAGATGTGCTGATTTGATAAGGAGATATGGTAGGTTATTCCCTTCAATATTTGCCAGAGAATTCTGAAGCATATTGTGATTCACAATATCGCCGCCCCCATATGAATTTTTTCATATTCCAGAAAATAATTAAAGTGCTTATTGCATGTAAGCAGCTGAATGTTACAAACTATTACAACATGTGAACCAGCTGGGCAAAGATTATTAAAGATTATTAAATCAGGATTAATCAAGTGACATTTATGTGCAATACTTCAAGTAATGATGATGAGTTCTGCAGAACAAAATATTTTCTGACTTGGATCTGTATCACACACTTCCCATTATAAATTAACTCTGTCCTACCCTCAGAATCAGTCCTGAATCCTTCAGTCTTTGATAATCACCCCTTAGGCAGCATTTTAGCATTTCTATATGGAGCACATTTTGATCTCCATATAAGCATAGAATTTAACGTCAATTTATTTTTGTGTTGGCTCATCTTTGCTAACATTGGTGTTGAGACTACCCAAACAAAATTTGCTTACAAACAATTTTCATCTTTTTGATAAGAATTCACGTGCCAGGGGAAAGTCATGCACGTTGGCATACGATCAATCAGATCTAATAGTTGGATACATGGCTCAAAGTGTGGGGTGATACACAAAGGGGTTCAATTCATTGGCCACGAGCGCTTGTACTGCAGAAACAAGGCACTGTTGGTTCAAGACAGTCTCTGCATAAACTGCACTAGGTCCAGTATTCAGGCAGATTAAATAACTAATGTTTCAGATAGGGCTTTAAACTATAATATTGGGAGCATTTAAGGTTTTGTGCAAGGGAAATTTAGATGAGTGAAAAATCAAATCAATGGATTAGTCTAGTTATTTTGAAAAGGGAGGCAGTAGTGAGTAATGATTATGGTTCAAAAGATTATGAAAACATAATCAATAAGGTTTGAGAGGAAATATAAAGACATAAAAAGCATGGCTTAGACTAATGAATGGGTCCCCTCACCCTCAAACAATATCTATTCAGTTGGACAGATAAATAATCTTCTTATAAAATGCACAACTTGAATTAGCTAAATTTGTTTGGAGAACAAATATCATAGAATGCATGAATACATTCATAAAATACATTCAAGGACATTTCCATATCACTTAAAATATGCTTCTTGAGACCTTACTTTTTGTGGTGTAACAGGATCAATTAGAATTCCTCGAGGAAAGAGTGATCTAATGTAATGAAATTTTACGATGAATCGGAAAATAATGTACATAAGGCTAAAATCAAATATTTTTATCTTAAAGATTATCCAAATCAGAATGGAAAACTGGATGGTGGTTGATAAACAATGTCAAATATTCAAATAAATATATCATAAATCTCAATTATTATATGAATGAAATGTGCCACTCATACCTAAAAGGAATGTTAAGGAAAGTTTTGGATTAAAGGAATCGTATTAAAGGTGCAAAATGAATTATATTGTCAAGAGTCAAGTGTTTTATTGTCATATGTCCCAGATAGAACAATTACATTTTTACTTGCAACATCACAACAGAATTTGTAAACATACTATACTGTAAACAATATAATAAATGAGAAAAGAAAGTTCAGCGTGTGTGTGTGTATATATATATATATATATATATATACACACACGCTGAACTTTCTATATATATATATATTCACACACACATATACATACACACACACACACACATAACATACACATATACGTACATATACAAAAACAAACAAAGAAACATAGAAAATAGGTGCAGGAGTAGGCCATTTGGGCCTTCAAGCCAGCACCGCCATTCAATATGATCATGGCTGATCATCCAAAACGAACAATAATAGTGGCAAAACCAATGCCCTCAAGTCTATGTGTAAGAAGGAACTGCAGATGCTGGTTTAAACCGAAGATAGACACAAAAAGCTGGAGTAACTCAGCAGGACAGGCAGCATCTCTGGAGAGAAGGAATGGGTGACATTTCGGGTCGAGACCCTTCTTCAGACCCGAAACATCACCCGTTCCTTCTCTCCAGAGATGCTGCCTGTCCCACTGAGTTACTCCAGCATGTTGTGTCTATCCCCCAAGTCTATGTAGTTCAGAGTTTATTGGAGGTTGTATCGTTTAATCGCCTGATGGCTGTAGGGAAGAAGCTGTTCCTGAACCTGAACCAGTTTTCAGGCTCCTGTACCTTCTTCCAGGTGGCAAGGGTGAAATGAGTGTGTGGCCAGGGTGGCATTGGTCTTTAATGATGCTGGCTGCCTTTTGAGGCAGTGGCTCCTGTAAATCCCTTTGATGGTGGAGAGGTCAGAACCCGTGATGGACTGGGCAGGGTTCATCACTTTTTGTCATTTGGGGAGTATTGTTTGGGGAAATTTAAAGAAGAAGCTGAGGAAAAGAAGAGGAGAAAATAGAAAATTAGTCAATGAAAAGAAATGTAAAATAATATTACAAGACATTATTTAAGTGTATTAAAAGGAAGAGAGCAATGATAGCAGATGCAGATCCTTTACTGACTGTGACAGGAGGAATTACAATGGAGAGTAAAGCAATGGCTGTGATTGCTGTTGCATCTGACTCAATGTCTAATGCAAATAATATAAATATGCTAGACCAAGTGGACCCATTGGGCCCAAACCTCTCCTGCATTGGTGCAGCACCCTCTCCTCCCCCACTCTGCCCTACCTTCTCCCCTCCACTCCCCCTCCCTCCCCTCCCCCTCTCGCACCCCTCCCCCTCTCCTCACCCCCTCCCCCTTCCTCCCTCCCCCATCTGCCCACCCTCCCTTCCCCTCTCCTCCCCTATCCTCCTCCCCCTTCCCAACATGACGTCTACTGTTTGGCCCCATATCGACCACTGGATTAATTATCAAATTTTCCATCTTTCGGTGATTCACTCTTTCACCAGGAGACAAAGCACATTTAGAGTCATGCAGTCATAAAATACAGCATGGGAACATGTCCTACTGTTCACCAAGTCCATGGCAACCATCGAGCAGAGTCTGAAGAAGGGTCTCGACCCGAAATATCACCTATTCCTTTTCTCCAGAGATGCTGCCTAACCCGCTGAGTTACTCCAGCATTTTGTGTCTACCTATTAACATTAAGGCCTCTTTAGTGTTACCACATTCCCATGAACTCCTCCCAGATTCTAACTACACACCTACACACTAAGAATCATTTACAGTGGCTAATTAACCTACTAACTTACATATCTTTGGGATTTGGGAGGAAACTGGAGCACACAGTCACAGGGAGAACATGCAGACTCCACACAGACAACACTGGTGATGGAAGTGAACCCAGATCACTGGAGCTGTGAGGCAGTGGCTCTCCCAGCTGAGCCATCATGCCATTTGTCTGCAGATAACTGGATTCAAGGCTGTGATTACATATTTTTGACTCCGCAGTAGCAAAGGGATACAGAAACCAAGCAACAAATTGAAGTTGAGATCAAGGATCGGCTGTTATCTTACTAAATGACATTAACATGATGCAGCCTTCTCCTGCTCTTATTTCTTGTGTTCACATTTTCTTATGACAGTATTCAAACTCCCTGTGCCCACTGGGAACATATTTATGGTATTTCAATATACTATATATAATAAATTGGAGCCACAAGCCTTGATTTTGTAAAGTGGAAACTAAGTAAAAAATCAGGAAGGAAAACAAATTTTCACTTACATAGCATCATAATGTGTCGGAAGGAACTGCAGATGCCGGTTTACACTGATGATAGACACAAAATGCTGGAGTAACTCAGTGGGTCAGACAGCATCTCTGGCTAGAAGGAATGGGTGACGTTTCGGGTCCTATCTATAGCATCATAATGCGTTTGCAGAAGTCCTAGATTACTTAGTAATGGAACTCTTGTGACATGTAACCATTCCTGCAAAGTAAGCAAATATTTATTGTGGGAAAGAAAATAAATCCATTAGGCAAGTCTGCACAATTCACATTTCTTCTTTACAGTGGAGCCACAAATTAATTTCCCAGAAGTCTAAAAGGAATAAAAAAATACATTTGTTTGCAAGTCTTTTATTGTAGCCATCAAATAACTTTAAATAACAGAAATAAAACAGATGGAATAAGAGGGAAACAATTCAGGAAAGGAAATTGTTGTTGTACTTTACCTGTTTCCTCATACATTGATCTTTTTTTAATGTTATCAGAATTGCAAAGCTTTATTGTGGTTTTAATTAGGCAAGAGAATGCTGTCTTCCTTGACATCTCTGTGAAAAGTGTGAGAGGGCTTCAATGCATGATTCCATTAACCCAAGCAGCAGAGTGGTGGTGCAGCGAACAAACACAAATAACAAATTCCATTTGAAATATATTTCTAAAATAGAAAATCGGCAGGTATTTCTTATCACCAGATAAAATAAATTGTAATGTGGTTGTAATTCCTGGCTTTCAAATATCTACTATATGGAGAGAAGCACAGTATACAATTTGCAGGAAGCCTTTGAATCTTGCAGCTCAGAAGGTGTAAAGAAGGTTCAGTCAATTTAATCTCTCAATTCTTTGCCAGAACAATCTAAAACTAATCAACTTCCTTGCACTCTCCTCTTCACCTCAATAATTCCAAAGATGTATCTAAATTTAATGACATTAAACCTTATCAAAAAATGATCTGATTTATCAAATGATAAATCAATTCCAATGCTTGATTGCTGTTGGCCCAGGTTTTATTCTGACCAAAGAGCCAATAAATTCCTCTGGTTTACTGTGCTCTTTGACGAGCTAAGCAATGTAATAAAGGTCGCTGGATTAATGGATGGGAGATCAAAGCAACAGCAAAAAAGAGCCCGTGTATGAAAATATTAAAGACTTGAATTGTGTTGATTTGACAAAACAAAATGAATTTCCAAATAAATGTAGTTTTGTGCACATTATGTGGCGGTCATTCACTAATACCTAACGAAGGTCACTCACAAATGCAACTTAAAACGTAATTCATAGCTTTAAATAACCTAAATATATAATAGATGAAACTTCTCCAGTTTTCATCAATCATTATCCCAACTTCATCTCTAAAACATTGGCAATTCAACATTATCTAATTAACACTGAAGAACACAATATGTTGTTGAATATATGCTAATTTAGTAGGTCTAGCATCTGTTGTACCATACATTTTTTGCTACATTATGTTCTATTTTTATTGACAAAAAAATCACCCTGAATCAGAACATGGAAATGAAAGCATTATTTATCTGATTGAATTAATTAAAAAGACTCCTTTTTCCATTCTGTCATTCCAATAGTTTTGGGTTCTTTCACTTGCAATCTTTTACTTTACTTTTATTTTGCTTATTGTATATCTAGTTCACAGTTTAGCTAGAGACACAAGAAATTACAGATGCTGAAATCGTGAGCAAAAATTTGGGTTGGGACCTACTTCAGAGTCTGAAGAAGAGTCCTGACCTGAAACAGTCTTTCATTCCCTCCACAGATGCTGCCGAACGTGCCAAGTTCCTCCAGCACTTTGTTTTGCTCATAGTGTAGATATGTGTGTACTAAGAAAGTAAAATGATTATTTTTGGTATTATAGCATATTGCAGAATGCAGAATAAAGTAATATGGTCAGATGTGTAGACTGAAAAATGATACCATTACTGGAGACATACGATATGCTGAGTATAGTGCCACAAACTTCAGATGAGATTTCCTGTGAGAACATTGGTTAAACTTTGAAGGAAATTTGAATCCAGCACCACCAACATAGATTTTCAAGGATTACACATTTAGAATCAGGGACCAGAGTTAATGTTGGTAAATGTGTTATCACCTTAACGATAACGGCTAAAAAAATGCCACTTTCAGATTCAATGGTTAATGAGCAAAAAAAACTAGTGACACTGGACAGAAAGTTTTGAAAACTAGTTCCGGGAACAATGCACCAACATCATTACCAATGGAGTTTGAGCAGAGCCCATCTTAAGAGGAGTGCTAGGCTTGGACTTTAAGCAGGAGAACCAAATAAATGCAAGGTTTGCTCATGAGAAGGAAACCTAGGAGTTTGGCTAATATGGGGAAAGATCATGTACGTAAGAGATTGCTTTCGATCCATTAGTGTTGTGTTAGGAACTGTTGTGTAATTGCAGGATAGCACAGGGAAAAGTAAATCTCCCAGGTGTGAAACTGTGTGGGGGAAAAAAAAGGACATATCTCCTAGAAATTGTAATAGTTGTGCTAAGTTGGAGATTTGCCATTTACACTGTTGGAGTGTTTGCTGGAAGGTTTCACGCGTGGTAACTTCACTGCAGGACAGCATTGAAAGCAAATACTGCAGTACAGTGGCAGCGAGGTACTCGGTGGAAGGGGTCCATAGAGGTAACACTTCTAAGGTCACCGTGATGTGAAAAGGAAAGATTACAGACCACAATACCAAGAAAGCCATAAGTTCAGAGTAGTGTACATATAATTCTACGATAAACAGCATTTGAGTTTGAGTTTAGTTTATTGTCACGTGTACCAAGGTACAGTGAAAAGCTTTTGTTGTGTGCTAACCAGTCAGCAGAAAGACAATACATGATTACAATCGAGCCATCCACAGTGTATAGATATCATAGTTAAAGTAAGAAATGTTGCTGTTGGAGTAGAGATTTAAAAGTGTGGAGCGATTGTAATGCGTGATTGTGGATCCACTTCTGTGACTAGCACACAAAGAGCCGCCTGGGTTGGGCACCATTTGAAGAGCAGATTGTGTCTGTGCAGAGAAAAAAAGTGATCTTGCTTTATCTAAGGGATGGGACTGTGATTTAATTAGATGGCTCACTAATGTGTTAGGACAACAGCTGCATTATTGCCAGATTCTTTCTTGAATGTGGAAGATAACGTGAGGTGTTGCGGTGAGACCACATCAATCAAGTGCTGTTGGAGTGGAAGAGACTGTGTAAGTCTTCGGAAAGAACATGGGTGTCTATGAAACATCTGCTGTTAACAGAGTTGCTCAATGCCATGAATCTGGCTCAGGTAAGATGGATGCATTGTGGGCGGTTTGAGTTGCGGCATCACTCTAAAAGTGATTAAAATAAATTTGATGCATTACATTACCTCAGCTCAGGGCCGTTTTTACAGCATTATGGGCCCCCGGGCAAAGCAGTGTACTGGGGCCCCTACCGTTACTCTCCCCCACCCCCCTTTCCCTAACCCCCCCTGTCGTGCCGGCGAAAAGCACTTACCGAAAAGCACTTAGCGATGGACTTAGGGTGCTACATTGTTGCGAAAAGCACTTACAGATCGCTGTGAGAAGCACTTAGGGACCGAAAATGTTGCGAAAAAAGCACTTATTGAACCTACATTTTTAAAGTAGTATTTATTTATTGCAAGTCACTTAACATACACAGATCAGCATGGGGCCCCTATGCTCGTGGGGCCCCGGGCAAGTGCCCATCAGGCCCATGCGTTAAGACGGCCCTGCCTCAGCTCAATGCAGGAAAGCCAAGATGTGGCAAGAGAGGCTAAAACCTCTCTTGAATTTGCTTGAATTGTGTACACCCAAAACCATCCATGGAGGAAAGGTCAGGTGACATGTCAGAGAAGGAAACATCTCAGAGGAAGCATCTTTGGCCGAGAGCCATCCAAGGAGCTGTTGGGTACTTAGGGCCTCTACTGGCCTAATGCATCCACAGCCCAGGACCATTCCAGATTACACCAACTTCAGCATGTCGGGGAAGAGAAACCAGAGCAACATCAAAGATCAGGTTCAGTCAGGCAGGAGAGAAAGGCTCATGGACGGGAGATGATCAGGGCACGAGGTGTGCTGAGAGTGCTGCTTGCAACCCTTTCGGAGATTTAAGTGACTGTACTTTCTCAAATTTATCCAACCTTATTCCTCTTTGGGAGTCGTTGGAAACCCTATTTCATTTTCCAATTCTTTTTTTCGTTGGTAAATAATAAAATATTTATTTTTCACACTTAGAACTTTATTAGCATTTGTGTGAAATAAATTCTCTCAGTGTGGGTCTAGGTTATTGCGGAGGGAGTGGAAGCTGAAGCGAGCAAAGGAAATTAAAGATTCCACTTTACTTCAAAGGCTTTGGCAATTTTCTATTATTTCAAGGATAGAGTGAGAAATGAGAAACAGCTGACTGCCAAGATTACAGCACTGGTTTTGGCTGACTGAGGACCTGGCTATGCAAGCCATCCACAACGTAATCGTTATTTTATTAGCCAAGTATGTTTTGCAACATACAAAGAATTTGATTTGCCATACAGTCATACCAAATATAGTAACAAGACACACAACTACACCAAATTTAACATAAACATCCACCACAGCGGCTCAACCACAATCCGCACTGTGATGGAAGGCAATAAAGTCTTATCTTCTTTCCTCCTTTTCTTCCGCGGTCGGGGCAGTCGAACCATCCGCAGTCGGGGCGATCGAAGCTCCCGCAGCCGGCGATCGAAGCTCCCACCGGTTTACAAAAATAAGACACAAGGTGCTAGAGTAACTGAGCGGGTCAGGCAGCATCCCTGGAGAACATGGATTAGTGACATTTCGGGTCAGGACCCTTCTTCAGACTGAGTGTGGGGATATGGAGGGGCGGATTTGAAAGCTGGATGAAAGGAGGAGCAGGACAAAGCATGACAGGTAACAGGTAATGTAAAACTATACCAAGCATGGAGTGATAAGTCATGGATAATGTCTGAAGATCTGTTTTCCTTCAGGCTGTACATTGGCAAATCTGGTGCACAGGAATGTCATATTTGCCTCACTGCAGCTAAAGTTAACAAATATGCCATTCAAGAGTGAATTGCTTATTAATTGTCACATGTACCAAAGCAGAACAATGAAATTCTTACTTGCAACAACACAACAGGTCTGTAAATGCAGTACTCAATAGTTAACATATAAACAAACGAAAAAAGATTGATAAAGAAAACCTCAATATAATAATAATCATAATCATAATAGTAATTTATTAGTCAAGTATGTTTTGCAACATACGAGAAATTTGGTTTGCCATACAGTCATACCAAAAAAAGCAACAAGAAGCATAACTACATAAAAATTTGACATAAACATCCACCACAGCAGCTCCTCTCCATTCCCCACTGTGAAGGAAGGCAATAAAGTCTTATCTTCTTTCTTCCTTTTCTTCTGCGTTCGGGGGAGTCGAACCAACCATCAGTCGGGGCGATTGAAGTACCCACAGCAGGCGGTCGAAGCTCCCGCGTCGGGGCGGTCGAAGCTCCCACGTCGGGGCGGTCGTAGCTCCCGCGTCGGGGCGGTCGTAGCTCCCACGTCGGGATGGTCGAAGCTCCCGCGTCGGGGCGGTCGAAGCTCTCTCGTCGGGGCGGTCGAAGCTCCCGCGTCGGGGCGGTTGAAGCTCCCGCGTCGGGGCGGTCGAAGCTTCCACAGCTTGGACCTCCCGAAGTCGGTCTCTAACCAGGGACCGCGAGCTCCATGTTGTTAAAGTCCGCAGTGCAGATGGAGATACGACACGGAAAAAGACGCATCTCCGTCGAGGAAAGAGATTAAAAAATGGTTCCCCCACCCCCCACATAATACAAAACTAAAGATAAACTAAAACATACATTTTACGACAAACAAAAAACACAAAGAAGGAAAAAGGCAAGACAGACAAGCATCGTATGGCGCCCACTGGTGGTATTATTTATCAAAAGCCTGAAGTCCCTAGTTCAACCGAGACAGTTCATAGTTTGAAGTTTAGTTGGTGTTCAGTAGCCTGATGCTGGTTGTGAAGAAGTTGTTCCTGAACCTGGAGGTCACGGTTTTCAGAGTCTTATATCTTCTTCCTGATGGCAGGAGTGAAAGTGAGAGATTGGCCAAACATCACAATTTAGATATAGATGTAGATATAGATGCAAAAAATAAGATGAAAACTTCAATTGGAATGTTATTATGAATAATATTCTTAAGCAAGCTGTCTTTGTTATCAGATTTCTAAATTAACAGGGACTTACATTCAATGGATATAAGAAGCTGCTAAGATAATCACATTATGGAAATTATTTGGGGATTATGGATTTGATTGCTCAATTTGATCTAAGTTCCAGGAGAATTCATGTGAAGAGAGTGCAGGAAGGGAACCAGCAACATCAAATCTTTTTCACTGATTATGGATTTAGCATCAAATGTATTTCTTGTTGATCATCTGACTTTTGCTTCAGATTTGTTCATTCACAGAGAGGAACTGAACTTAGATTGAAGAAGGGACTCGACCCAAAACGTCGCCCATTCCTTCTCTCCAGAGATGCTGCCTGTTCTGCTGAATTACTCCAGTATTTTGGGTCTACCTTCGATTTAAACCAGCATTTACAGTTCTTTGCTACACAGAGGAACTGAACTTATTGGATTTGAGCCACTGCAGAGTGGTCCAGATGCAAGCCTTGCTAGATGCCAACTTACAATGATGAACAACTTGGGTGTGGACATTTCTTGTCAGTAAGGATAATCTGAAGTCAATGCCAGCAATTTGGTCTGTAACCACATCTAAAATAACTAAAGTCATGTATTTTTTTCAAATATTTTTACTACTCATTCTATATATTCAATGGGAGCTAACAGTATTAAAAGTAGCTGTTCACAAATGTTATTGTTCTTTGATTTCCATAGTTGCAACATGCTTTTTGCTCAATGGTCATACAGTACATTGCTGGAAACAGCTTTTTACCATAATGCGTGCAGCCAGTTAATTTTTGACACTCAAAAGTCTGTCAGAAACTGATTCCATGCAACGCCCTGTGGTAAAACTATAATATAATCCAGCAAGATGAGAAGATCTGTCAAAAGATAAGAGCCAGTCACATGACACGGCTAGAAGCTACTTCACAGCAAGAGGAAATAATTGCACGCTACCTTATAGTACAAATTGGGCCATCATTCTTCAGTGGTTTAAAGTGACCAGTTTGCAGCTGAAGAAAAGTGACATTGATGTGAATGTAGCAGCTTAGTTACTGCATTCTCTTGAATCATTGTGGCTTTCCTGAGTGATCAGTTCCAGAATTCTGTTAAAAAATCCGTGCAAGGCTGTATCGCAAAATTACCTGTCACCTAATTTGCACCTTAAAATAAAATCAGATGAATTAGGAGAACATGCGGCTTTGAGGAGAGCCAGAAGCTTTGCAATTAAGCATTTAAAATCATAATTTTAACACTTTTTAGTGTGTTAATAGTTAGGAGGCGGCACAGTGGTGTAGCGGTAGAGACCCAGATTCGATCCTGTCTACGGGTGCTGTCTGTATGGAGATAGTACGTTCTCCCCGTGACCTGCATGGGTTTTCTCCGGGAGCTCCGGTTTCCTCCCACACTCCAAAGATATACAGGTTTGTAGGTTAATTGGCTTGGAAAAATGTAAATAGTTAAATTGTCCCGAGTGTGTGTAGGATAGTGTTAGTTTGCGGGGATCGCTGGTCAGTGCGGATTCAATGGGCGTGTTTCCATGCTGTGTCTCTAAACTAAACTAAACTAATTTATACGTTTATCAACTTGCCTTCAATGGTGACTGTCTGCCTGTAATGTTCTGAAAATGCGTTTGCACATTGAACAAAAGTGTGCAAATATCTTTCTGCAATTTACCTCAGTGAAGTTGAAGATACATTTTATTCCAATTTGTAATTGGAATTCCAACGTCCAATAAAATTTCCTAATGAACTTCTACAATTCAAATTCTTTTGTGCAGAAGAAGCCAGACAAATCTCCTATAAAATCACTCCAACGTTTAATGTAAAGTGGCCTTCAGTCAATATTTCCTTGTGTGACCTTAAGTGCTGATGCTGCTATTTACAAACGTGAAGGGGAACCTACATTCCTGACGAAAGCAAGGATAAAAATTTGAACTGAGATCAAAGCTGCATCAGTGGTGCCTGAATAGTTCGTCTCAGATGGCAGTTAAATAGGAACTGGTACAACAAATTTACTTTGATCACATTATACAGTATTTTCCCTGTCGTAAAGTGCAGAAGAAACTGATCCTTTAAAAAGCCAAACATGCACTCGCAAGAGATTGCATATGTTTGTAATTTTTCATATTTTGCTTGCATAATTTTGGTGACGATAGTATTAAAACACAGGTTTAATGTGTACATGAAAGGGAGGTTTACAACATACTACCTTTAGAATGTGCTTGATGCTTCAGGAATGATTTTTAAAAACATGACATTATGATTTAGTGTTTTATGGTTACTTTAAGAATCATCAGCAATATTCTTAAGACTCTCACTACCACAGACTGCATTTTTCAAATATTCATTAATATGATTTAACGGTAACGGTAAAAGTAAACGTATATATTTTTTAAAATGTCATGTTTCTGAGTTATTTTTCTAAGGCAGGTTTTATTTTAATTCAGAGAGACACAGGAATTTTCAAAAATTCAATTGGGTGCAGCGGAATTGAGTAGTTAATTTTGACAGCATGTGCTTTATTTATTAATGCACCATGTAAAACATTTAATAGTTGTATGAATTAATGCACTTTGATGCTTTCACATTTTTCAGTAAGGCTTGGTTGTTGTGGGGAGAAGGAGATCTCCACTTTTCTGTTTGCCCAGGGCTTCAATAAATTATAATCCATTTCTGGATCCAGCATTCAAAGGAGGCAAAATGAAACAGTGTGTACGTGAAGAGGACAGAAGATGCTTTGAAATAGTTTTTGAAAGATATACAATAGTATTTACTGTAGGAGTTGTGGTGTATTTGGGTATGGTAGGGAGTTATGGTAAATCCTTAACTGTATATGATATTTTGTATTTATGGTTCTATATAGTCAAAGTAGCACTTTAGTATAGAATGTGAGAGTTTGTCATATATTAAGCCTTTGAAAACATTCATTAGCTTTATCAGTTATGATAAATGCATGGAGATATTAAGTTGTAGTGGGTGAGATGACTAGAATATAAACAGATATGTGAATTGTTAAATTTATTGATGGGATAAGTTTTCCAAAATAAAATAGCTGCAATTTTTCATTGTATGGTAGTAGTGATAAAATAATGTAATATTTGTCAGCACTCATCTCTGCAACTGGATCCTCGACTTCCTGATCAACAGATCCCAATCAGTGAGGAAAGGGGACAAATCATCTTCTACAATAATCCTCAACACTGGTGCTCCTCAAGGATGGTGTTCTCAGCCCCTTTACTCTTTGTACACCCATAACTGTGTAGTGAAGTACTAATCCAATATACAAATTCATAGACGACACCACTGTTGTGGGCCGGATAACAAATAATGATGAGACGTAGTACAGGAAGGAGATTGAGAATTTCATGACCAGGTGTCGAGACAACAACCTTTTTCTCAATGTCAGCAAGGCAGTGAAGTGATACACATACCCTGGTTTGCATTGATTGCGCTGAAGTAGAGATGGTTGAAAGCTTCAAATTCCTAGGAGTCAATATCACCAGCAACTTGTCCTGGTCCAGAAAGCACACCAAAGGCACTAATTTTTTAGAAGGCTTAGGAAGTTCGGCATGTCCCCAACAACTCTCACCAATTTCTACAGATGCGCGTAGAAAGCATCACAGCATGGTTTGGGAATAGCTCCATCCAAAACCACAAGAAATTGCAGAGAATTGCGGAAGCAGCCCAGACCATCACACAAACCATCCATTGACTCCATCTACACCTCATGCTGCCTTGGCAAGGTCACCAGCATAATCAAGGACAAGTCGCACCTCGGCCACTCCCTCTTCTCCCCCCTCCCATCAGGCAAGAGGTATGAAAACACACACACATTCAGATTCTGGAACAGTTTCTTCCCAGCTGTCATCAGGCAACTAAACCATCCTACCAACAACTAGAAAGCATTCCTGAGCTACCATCTACCTCATTGGAGACCCTTGGACTAGCTGTGATCGGACTTTACTTGACTTTATTTTGCACTAAATGTTATTTTCTTTATCATTTATCTGTACACTGTGGATAGCTCGATTGTATTGCCTGCCCGCTGACTAGTTAGCACGCAACAATTGCTTTTCACTGCACTTCGGTACACATGACAATAAACTAAATTAAACTAAACTAGTTCATTTCAGGTCTGTTCCTTATTTTTACAAGGAAAGTTTTCTTGTATTTGACCTTTAATAACTATGTGTAACATAGAGAATTAATTTTAATACATAGTTCTTTCAGCCACTGTTTTTCATAGAAAGTTGTTATCTTGAATAAAGGATGTTGGTTAAAAGCTCTATCTTTGCTTAGAGTCTTACTGAACATTAATATAGAAGACACAAGAAACAGCAGATGCTGGAATCTTGAGTGAAAGCCAAACTGCTGGAGGAACTCAGTGGATCAGGCAACATCTGTGAAGAGAAAGGACAGAAGTTTAGTGTCAGGACCCTTCTTCATACATGAACCTGCAGATGATCCAAGAACATACTAAAACAAATGACTACATGCTACGGGTTTCTAAGTGCACAATCAACATTGGTGAGAATGGCCACCACTGCCTTCTGTGGCAGAGAGAGTACAAAACTTTGCAACTTGAAACATGTTTGGTTTTCTAGCTTTTCTTAGTTTGCATGAAGGTCGTGGACATGAAACACTCTATTTGGTTTCTTCGTCATAATATGATGGTGAGTAGAATTTGTTGCTGAGGTCAGGCATTCTCATTTGTGCATTGTTCTGCCAACTCGTATAAAAGAAATCCAATGCATGTACAAATTATTGACAATAATTTGAAATCATTAGTAGGTGCAGGGCCTAGGATGTCTCTCCTAGAGCATAATTGGGGCTAATGAACAATACTGACTGTAACTAAGTATTAGAATGGTCTGTTGTGTTAAAAAGAAGAACATTTTGTGGAAAGTAAAAAGTTCCCCATTACGTTATGAGATTATTTTTCAATGATATTAAGAAATTCAAGTTATTTCACCACACAAACACATCCTAATAATTTACAATTGATCAGATATTTGTTCAAGTAACTTTTTAAATAAAACTAGAATAAAATATTTTTGATCTTAACAAAGCTTTAATATGTATATATTAAAGCTTTTCATGAGTTAGGATTATATATATAAACATAGCACAAAAAGTAAGGAAATTTGTGTTTGGTAGATTATTTCTTTGTTGTAACAATGCTTCTTGGCAATAAATCTTATACCGTTGGAAAGCCTGTTTATTTCCCTTTTAAATGGTGCCGCATTTGTAGGGAACATGCATTTGTGGGATGAGCAGCAGAGCTGAGTATATGGGTTGCGCCCATGAAAAATTTGCCAAATCTTCTCTGCCAATGCCAAACAGCTTATTCTGCTGTTGCTATTGACTCTTGTTTTGAGCTTCTGGTACCCCCAGGTGCTGACAATCGGGTGCCTGATTGGCACCTGATTGGCAGCATCTTTGAGCATGGGCCCTGCTACAGTGGTCAGTAGGTGTCTGCTCCAAGAATCGGCATGCCACGTTTGACTGATCTGGATAGGGCCCGTGCGATAGGGCAACTTCAAGCTGGTGTTCCGCAAAACCAAGTTGCGGCATTATTTGGAGTGAGCCCTAGTACCATCTCCAAAGTGAAGGCCAAGTTCCATATAGAGTCATAGAGTCATAGAGTCCTACAGCACAGAAAGAGGCCCTTCGGCCCATCGTGTCCGTGCCGCCCGTTACCAAACACAGTCTAATTTTAATCCCATTTTCCCGCATTTGGACCGTAGCCCTGAATGTTGTAGCATTTCAAGTGCCCATCCAAATGCCTCTTAAACGTTGTGAGTGTTCCCGCCTCCACCACCACCCCAGGCAGTGAGTTCCAGACTCCAACCACCCTCTGGGTGAAAAAGTTCTTTCTCACATCCCCCCGAAACCTCCCTCCCCTTACCCTGTATCTATGTCCCCTCGTTGTTGAACCTTCCACCAGTGGAAGAAGTTCCCCGCCATCTACCTTATCTATGCCCCTCATGATCTTGTACACCTCGATCATGTCCTCTCTCAGCCTTCTCTGCTCCAGGGAAAACAACCCCAGTCTGCTCAGTCTCTCCTCATAGCCGAGGCCCTTCATCCCTGGCAGCATCCTGGTGAATCTCCTCTGCACCCTCTCCAAAGCTATCACATCCTTTCTATAATGTGGTGACCAGAACTGTACACAATACTCCAGCTGTGGCCTCACCAGTGTTCTGTACAATTCCATCATTACCCCCCTACTTTTATATTCGATGCCCCGGCTAATGAAGGCCAGTAACCCATATGCCTTTTTGACCACCCTGTCCACCTGTCCTGCTGCCTTCAAGGACTTGTGTACCTGTACTCCAAGGTCCCTCTGTACCCCTGTCTTCCCTAGGGTCCTTCCATTCATGGTGTACTCCCTCTCCAAGTTATTCCTGCCAAAGTGCATCACCTCGCACTTTTCAGGATTAAATTCCATCTGCCACTGCTCCGCCCATCTGACCATCTCATCTATATCTTCCTGCAGCTTGCAGATCCCTTCCTCGCTATTCACCACCCCCCCTAACTTTGTGTCATCTGCAAACTTGCTGATCATGCCCTGTACGTTGACATCCAGATCATTAATGTAGATTACAAACAGTAAGGGACCCAACACCGATCCCTGCGGCACCCCACTGGACACCGGCCTCCAGTCACAGAAGCAACCTTCTACCATCACCCTCTGCCTTCTGTCACTAAGCCAGTTTTTTATCCATTTTGCCAAGGTGCCTTGGATCCCATGGGCTCTTACCTTCTTGACTAGTCTCCTGTGTGGGACCTTGTCAAAAGCCTTACTGAAATCCATGTATACCACATCCACTGCACTACCCCCCATCTACCTCCTTGGTTACCCCTTCAAAAAATTCAATCAAGTTAGTCAGACACGACCTTCCATTAACAAAGCCATGTTGACTATCCTTAATTAACCCTCGATCCTCCAAGTGAAGACTGATTCTGTCCCTCAGAATCTTTTCTAGCAGCTTCCCCACCACCGATGTCCGACTCACCGGCCTGTAGTTCCCAGGTTTATCCCTACTGCCCTTTTTAAATAATGGCACCACATTAGCTATCCTCCAGTCCTCCGGTACATCCCCTGTTGCAAGAGAGGCTCTGAAAATTTGTGCCAGAGCCCCCGCAATCTCCTCCCTTGCCTCTCTCAGCATCCTGGGATACATCTCGTCAGGGCCCGGAGACTTATCCACTTTTAAGCCTGCCAGAGCCTCCAGCACCGCCTCCCTGTCAATAGCAATATGCTCAAGAACATCACAACCCTCCTGCTCCATTTCTAAGTCCGCATCGCCCTCCTCCCTCGTAAAAACAGATGCAAAAAATTCATTTAAAACATCTCCTACATCCTCTGGCTCCACACACAGCTTTCCACTATGGTCCCTGATGGGCCCCACTCTTTCCCTCGTTATCCTCTTACCCTTGATATACTTATAAAACACTTTGGGATTTTCTTTTATTTTGCCCGCTAGTGCTATCTCATGGCCCCTTTTTGCTCTCCTAATTTCTTTTTTAAGAACTGCCCTACACCTTCTGTATTCCTCTAATGATGCCTGTGCCTTAAGTTCTTTATGCCTTCCAAAAGCCCCCCTTTTTTTTCGAATCAATCCTACTATATCGTTCGACATCCAAGGTTCTTTCGACTTGTTTGTCCCACCCTTAAACTTTAGGGGAACATGCTTCCTCTGTACTTTTTCAATTATTCCTTTGAATGACTCCCACTGTTCTGATGCGGTCCTCCCCACGAGAAGCTGATCCCAGTCCACCAGGGCCAACTTCTGCCTTATCAGATTAAAATCGGCCTTGCCCCAATTTAGAAATTTTCCCTCAGGTCCTTCTTTATCCTTTTCCATTACCACCTTAAATATCACTGAATTGTGATCACTGTCACCAAAGTGCTCTGCTACTGACACTTCAGCCACCTGTCCGGCCTCATTTCCCAAGATTAAGTCCAATACCGCCCCCTCCCTTGGACTTTCAACATATTGGCTCAAAAAGCCCTCCTGGATGACCCTTAGGAACTCAGCACCCTCTGGGCCCTTGACACTTTGGCTATCCCAATCAATATTCGGGAAGTTGAAATCCCCTACTATTACTACCCTGTTGTTTTCACACCCCCCCGAGATTTGCCTACAAATATGTTCTTCTATTTCCCTCTGACTGTTTGGGGGTCTGTAGTATACACCCAGTAAGGTGCATGCCCCTTTTCTATTTCTCAATTCCACCCAAATAGCCTCATTTGAGGAACGGGGGATGTCAGAGACAGGCCGCGAAGTGGGCGTCCCAAGAAGACGACACCCGAAGAAGACCGTTTCCTCACCCTGTCAGCACTTAGGAACCGTAGGCTGTCTTCTACAGATTTGCAGTCAAGGTTTGCAGGACGATATGGCCGACGGCTCTCTGCCCAGACAATTCGGAACAGACTGCACGCAGCCGATCTCCGGTTTCATAGGGCTGCCAGGAGGCCTGCCATGACTGCCCTTCACCGTCAGGCCCGTTTGCGCTGGTGTCGGCAACACGTGCACTGGAACCTGAACCTGTGGAGGAACGTTATGTTCAGCGATGAGTCCAGATTCTGCCTATGGCAGTTGGATCATAGGGTCAAAGTGTGGAGAAGACGCGGAGAACGCTATGCTGATTGCTGCACCGATAGAGTAACATCTTTTGGTGGAGGCAGTGTGATGGTGTGGGGTGGCATCTCCCTCACTGGAAAAACGAGACTTATCATCATTGGAGGCAATCTCAATGCAGAGAGATATCGAGATGAGATTCTGCAACCAGTGGCAATCCCATATCTCCACAGTCTGGGACCGAACTCTATCCTCCAAGATGACAATGCTCGCCCCCACAGAGCAAGGTTTCTCAGAGACTACCTCCAGAATTTGGGAGTGGAGAGGATGGAATGGCCTGCCAGCAGTCCTGACCTCAACCCCATTGAACACTTGTGGGATCAGCTTGGGCGTGCTGTTCGTGCCAGAGTGACCAACACAACCACGTTGGCTGACTTGCGACAAATGCTGGTTGAAGAATGGGATGCCATCCCACAACAGTGTGTGACCAGGCTGGTGACCAGCATGAGGAGGAGGTGCCAGCCTGTTGTGGCTGTGTATGGTTCTTCCACACGCTACTGAGGCTCCTGTTTATTAAATGAATAAATTGTTAAATTGCCAATATGTCTTGTTTCTTCAGACTTCAATCATCCAATCCACCAAACAACACCGAACAAGAGTCAATGGCAGAATATGCTGTTTGGCATTGGCAGAGAAGATTTGGCAGATTTTTCATGGGCGCAACCCACATACTCAGCTCTGCTGCTCATCCCACAAATGCATGTTCCTTACAAATGTGGCACCATTTAAAAGGGAAATAAACAGGCTTTCCAACGGTATAAGATTTATTGCCAAGAAGCATTGTTACAACAAATAAATAATCTACCAAACACAAATTTCCTTACTTTTTGTGCTATGTTTATATATATATACACATATATATTAGGAAAAGGGGAGATGCAATGTGACCTGGGTGTCATGGTGCACCAGTCATTGAAAGCAAGCATGCAGGTGCAGCAGGCAGTGAAGAAAGCGAATGGTATGTTAGCATTCATAGCAAGAGGATTTGAGTATAGGAGTAGGGAGGTTCTGCTGCAGTTGTACAGGGCCTTGGTGAGACCGCACCTGGAGTATTGTGTACAGTTTTGGTCTCCTAATCTGAGGAAAGACATTCTAGCCTTAGAGGGAGTACAGAGAAGATTCACCAGATTGATCCCTGGGATGGCAGGACTTTCATATGAAGAAAGACTGGATAGACTAGGCTTATACTCCCTGGAATTTAGAAGACTGAGGGGGGATCTTATAGAAACATATAAAATTCTTAAGGGGTTGGAGAGGCTAGATGCGGGAAGATTGTTCCCGATGTTGGGGAAGTCCAGAACCAGGGCTCACAGCTTAAGGCTAAGGGGGAAGTCTTTTAGGACCGACATGAGAAAACATTTCTTCACACAGAGAGTGGTACGTCTGTCGAATTCTCTGCCACAGAAGGTAGTTGAGGCCAGTTCATTGGCCATATTTAAGAGGGAGTTAGACGTGGCCCTTGTGGCTAAAGTGATCAGGGGGTATGGAGAGAAGGCAGGTACAGGTTACTGAGCTGGATGATCAGCCATGATCATAATGAATGGCGGTGCAGGCTCGAAGGGCCGAATGGCCTACTCCTGCGCCTATTTTCTATGTTTCTATACAGTATATATATATGTACAGTATATTTTAAAAACTGGATCATAAAAGCAAGAGATCAGAGAGGAAGGATACTATTCCTTAGATAAGAGTCATAGAAAGAGGAGTAAAGAGATATTGACAAGCCTTCCAAAATTAATTCCCTTTCTAGATGAAATCAAGAGTATGATTCTACACAGGATGCTCTGAGGAAAAATATAAGAAGGGATACATTCCTGGTGGAATGTTGATTCTGGATCAATATTGAGATGCTGTCGGCAAGAAATGCAGCTTAAAAGAGGAAAAAAAACAACAGAAAGGAGATTAATTCTTCAACTGAAGCTTCAGCTGAAGGTAATTACTGCTTAGTTGAAACAGATGATAACATTTTCTCACCCCAGCTGCATCTAGTAGATCAGGAGAGGAAAGGAAGTCAGATTGATAAAGAAAACAAAACATGAAAGAACCCGGGAGACATGGACATTTCTGGAAGCAGTTCAAAAATAATTCGGTGAGGGGAATGTGAAATTCCAACGTAGGTGGTAAGACGTGTACAGTTTTTCATTTTGACTTTTGTCTTTTAACTGAAGAGCCTTCCTGTAGTTCTAAGCTATATGGAGTTTATATCTCAATCTGTGGGATAAAGTATTTCTTTTACTCTTCAAAGTAAAAGCTCTGTAGGGGATTCTGATTTAAATATGTTTTTGAACAGTTTCTTTGTAGAAAAGTAATGTGAATGGTAAACCCCAAAGGGCAAAATTAAAATCGAGATCATTAACTTAGGCAGTGGTTATTCATTACACCAAATACTTCTGTTTAATTGGTTGAATTGAAGATTTAGTTAGGCATTTTGAAATTCTTCATTAAGCATTTCACTCTGCGGATTATGAATGCAATATGAAATAAAGTTCATCAAAGAACCTAAGGAACAGTATTGATTTATCTCACAAAATGCTGGAGTAACTCAGCAGGTCAGGCAGCATCTCAGGAGAAAAGGAATGGGTGATGTTTTGGGTCGAGACCCTTTTTCAGACCATCAGTATTGATTTATCTGATGATTTTCAAAACTGTGCTTGTCGTCATAATTCCTGACCCAGAGACTGGTGTCAGTAGGGATAGGTGACAAAGTATCATGATAATTCTCAATATATGTGCCCCACAAGGTTGCGTTATTAGCCCCTTGCAATACTTCATAAACACTCAAGCCTGATGGAACTCCATTTAAACGTTGTGTGGAAAGGAACTGTAGATGCTGGTTTACACCGTTGATAGACACAAAATGCTGGAGTAACTCAGCAGGACAGGCAGCATCTCTGGAGAGAAGGAATGGGTAACATTTCAGGTCGAAATCCTTCATCAGACCCGAAACATTACCCATTCCTTCTCTCCAGAGATGCTGCCTGTCCACTGTGTTACTCCAGCATTTTGTGTCTATCCATTTATTAGTTTGCAGATGACACCGCTGTAGGGTGCTGGATCTTGAACAAGGACGAGTCGAAGCACAGGGAGGAGATAGAGTGTTTAGTGATATGGTGTCAAAGCACCTCTGATTGGAAAGTACATAAAAACAGCAGCAACAGAATGGAGCAACAATGCCCTCTGGTGACAGTTTGATTTTATTTTCCCCATCAACAAACTGAGTGATTCTTTCTGATCATGAAATAACTGGATGAGGTCCATTTGACCCACCTTATTTCCTTTGTCCTGAAAATCTTGACATCTCCTGCGACTTCAAATTAGTTTGATAATTAACAAAGGAGGGAGAGAGAAAGCGGGCAATTATAGACCAGTTAGCCTTAGAGTCCAGAACCAGGGATTGCAGTTTAAGAATAAGGGGTAGGCCATTTAGGACTGAGATGCGAAAAAACTTTTTTACCCATAGAGTTGTGAATCTGTGGAATTTTCTGCCACAGAAGGCAGTGGAGGCCAATTCACTGGATATTTTCAAGAGAGAGTTAGATTTAGCTCTTAGGGCTAAAGAAATCAAGGGATATGGGAAAAAGCAGGAATGGGGTACTGATTTTAGATGATCAGCCATGATCATAATGAATAGTGGGGCTGGTTCGAGGGGCCGAATGGCCTAATCCTGCACCTATTTTTCTATGTTTCTAATTCTCAAATGATTTCTAGTGTTTCCTTCGTCAGGAAGCCCATGTCATGTGTCAAGTCTCTTTGTGTGAAGACCTTTCTGATAGCAATCCAAACATTTATTAGAATAAAAACAAGAACTGCAGATGCTGGTTTGCAAAAAAAAGACACAAAATGATGGAGTAACTCAGAGGGCCAGGCATCTCTGGAAAATATGGATAGGTGAAGTTTTCGGATGGAACAGATTGATGGGGGCAGGAGAAAAAAAGATGGAAGTGAGAAGGGGCCAAAACCAGGATTGTTATTTTAATAGTGAAAAAACACTGGTTGGGCTGTAAATAGTTGAATATTGAATCCAATTTTGTTCACTAAGAAATCATCAATACTAGTGCCCTGCGGGGATGCATCCTTAGCATCTTACCCTGCTCCTTGTACTCACTGGATTATGCACCTAAATACTAATCCAACTCAATTTTAAAGTTTGCAGACAACACCACTGTAGTGGGAAAGTTTATCGAGTAATGATGAGAGTAGAGTCATAGAGTCATGGAGTGTCACAGCGTGGAAATAGAGCCGTCAGCCCAACACACCCACATTGGCCACCATGTCTCAGTTACACTAGTCCCACCTGCCACGTTTATCCCTCCAAATCTGTCTTATCCATGTACCTGTTTCTTAAACGTTGGGGGAGTACCTGCCTCAGCTACCCCCTCCACCCTTGTGTGAAAAAAGTTATCCCTCAGATTCCTATTAAATCTTTTCCCCTCACGTTAAACCCGTGTCTTCTGGTCCTCGGTCCACCTACTCTGGGCAAGAGACTCTGTGTCCTGGTCTATTCCTCTCATGATTTTATACACCTCTATAAGATCACCCTCATCCTCCTGCACTCCAAGGAATAGAATTCCAGCCGACTCAACCTCTCCTTATGTGCTAAATGTGCGGAAAGCCTTTTTGACCACTCTATTTACCTGCAAATCCTCCTTCAAGGAACTATGCACCTGCACTCCAAGATCTCTCTGCTCTACAACACTCCCCAGAGCCCTACCATTCACTGTGTAGGTCATGCCCATGTTAGACTTCCCAAAATGCAACACCTCACATTTCTGTGTATTAAATTCCATCAACCATTCCTCAGTCTACCTGGCCAATTGATCAGGATCCTGCTGCAGATTTTCACAACCATCTTCATTATTTGCAAAACCATTCACTTTTGTATCATCTGCAAACTTGCTAATCTTGCCCTGTATGTTCTCATCCAGATCATTGATATAAATGACAAAAACCAACAGCACTGAACCCTGAGGCACACCACTAGTCACAGGCCTCTAGCCCGAGAAGCAACCTTCCACCATCGCCCTCTGCTTCCTTCCATGAAGATAATTTTCTATCCACTCATCTGTCTCTCCTTGGGTCCCATGCAATCTGACCTTCCAGAGCAGCCTACCATTCGGAACCTTGTTGAATGCTTTGCTGAAATCCAGGAAGGAGATTGAGAACCTCATAACCTCGTGCCAACCTCTCTCTTAATGTCAGCAAGACAAAGGAGATTGTGATTGACTTCAGAAAGCGAACCAGTACAAACACCGCGGTAAATTGATGTGGAGATGGTCAAAAGCTTCAAATTCCTATGAATAAATATCACCAGCAACTTATTGTGGACCAGCCACGTCAAAGCTATGGCCAAGAAAGCAAACCACTTTCTGAGAAGGCTCAGGAAGTTCGGCATGTCCCCAACAAACCTCCCAAACGTCTATAGTTTCACCACAGAAAGCATTTTATACGATACGATACGATAAAACTTTATACCACCAGGGGGCGCCACACGATGCCTGCCTCACCTACAGTCTGTCTGTCCTTTTCAAACTTTTTTTGTTATTTTTGGAAAGTTTTAAAAGTTTGTGTAAATGTTTTCTGGTTTGTTTTATGTGGGGGGTGGGGGAGGGGGGAGGGGGAAACATTTTTTCAATCTCTTACCTTGCCGGAGATGCGATTGTTTTCCGGATCGTATCTACGGTCGCTCTGCGGTCTAACATCATGGAGCTGGAGGCCTTGCCTGGGACTGACTTTGAGCCCCACTGTGGGACCGTGGACTTAACCTCTGAGCATGCGTAACCTTGCCTAGATTGATGCTCCAACGCGGCCTGCGGACTTTAACATCAAGGAGCCCGCAGTCTTGGGTTGAGACCGGTTGGGAGCTCCAAGCCGCACGACGTTCGACAAGCCCTGACCCAGGGTAGATCGCCCAGCACAGGGGAGATTAAATCCCCCCACCGATGCAGGGGCTCGATCGCCCCGACGAGGAAGGCCCACCGCCGGCTAAGGGAGTAAGATCGTCCCGTCAACGGAAGGTTAGAGGCTCCCGACTGCTGGAGGACAAAGAAGGGAGAGATTGAACTATTTTTCGCCTTCTATCACAGTGAGGAATGTGGAGGAGTCACTGTGGTGGATGCTCATGTTAAAATGTATTTTCTGTGTCCTGTTGCTTTTTATTGTTATGACTGTATGGCAAATAACATTCCTTGTATGTTTCAAAACATACTTGGCTAATAAAGTGTGATTGTGATTGATTGTGATTGTGACTGATTGTGATTCACCCCAGGAGGGAAATTAGGTCTGCCGACAGGCATAACACAAGGTACACAAAAACTTGAAATGAAGAGTGAAAACGAAAGCGACTGTTTGCTGGCTGCCTTATGCACAGCGCCTTCACGGAACGAATGAACAAACAAACGAACACAGACTTATCCCCTGGACAGAGGATTCTAAACTAGAGTGCTCCCCTCCCCTCTCCCACACCGGATCCCCCTTTGTTCTCCCACCATCCCTCACGGCGGTCCCCCCATGCAGGGTCCTCCATTGTTCTTCACGGTCGCCCTCCCCCCCCACACCGGGTCCCCATTGTCTTCCCCTCACCCCACGCTCATCGACCGCGAGGCCCAATACCACCGAGGCTCCCGTTGCCCCCAAGGCCCATATTGCTGCTGAGGCTCCCGTTGCCGCCGAGGCACTCGCAGCCGAGCCTCCCACTGCCGCCGAGGCATCCGTTACTGCCGCCGAGGCTCCCATCGCTGCCACCTCTGAGGCTTCTTCGGCCTAGACAGGCCTCGCCGCCTGGCTTCACTGCAGCCCCCTGGGAGGCCTGTGGGGTGAGTCAGGCCTACCGGGCGTTCCGGTCGTCGGCGGCGCAATTATCAGGATTCGTTATAGCTTGGTTTGGGAACAGCTCCATCCAAGACCTCAAGAAATCACAGCAAGTGGTGGACATAGCCATCACGCAATCCAACCTTCCTTCCATTGACTCCATCTACACTTCAAGACCTCGACAAGGCCACCCGAATAATCAAGAAACCAGTCTCACCCCAGTCACTCCCCCTTCTCTCCTCTCCCATCAGGCAGATGGCAGAGAAGTTTGAAAACGTATACCTACAGAATCAGGGACAGTTTCTTCCCAGCTATTATCCAGCTGCAACTGAATGTTCCTCATCAGCTGGAGTACAGTCCTGGCCTCTCATCTACCTCATAGTAGACCTCCAAACTAACTTTAATTGGACTTTATCTAGCACTAAATGTTTTACACTTTATCCTTTATTTGTACACTGTGGACGGTTTGATTGTAATCATGTAATAATTTATTTGACTGGATAGCAAGCAAACAAAAGCTTTTCACTGTACCTCTGTACACATGACAATAATAAACTAAAGTAAATCCTCTCACCTATCACTTGCCAGGCTTTGTGTTGTCCCTCCTCTCTTCCAGCATTCTCTCTTTCCTCCCCCCCCCCACCCTTCACAATCTGTCTGAAGAAGGGTCCTGCCCTTAAATGAGCCCTAACCATGTTCTCTAGAGATGCTGCCTGGACCCGCTGAGTTACTCAAGCATTATGGGTCTTTTGTTGACTCGTCTTGATGTACTGATAAATAAAGTCAGACATTAATCACTTGCTGTGAACAGTCTTTGACTACAGAGGGCAATGTTGTTACATTTTCTTGACTGGTTTTGCACTTTCTAATGCAATTTATTTTACCAAGTTGCAAACAATTTAACATATTGGCAATCTTTTAGATTCAACCATTTTTGAATTGATAAAAATATCTAATATTTTGTAAATATGTCACAATCTGCGAATAAACCTGCCTTCACGTTAAGTACTGCCTCAATTTAAAATTATGTCTTATTTCATATTACTCCATGATAGAACATAGCACAGCACAGGAAAGGTTCCTTCGTCCCACTACGTACATGCTGAACCTGTTACCAAGTGTAGAAGAAAAAACTAAAATCTTCATTTACTTAATTTTGATCGGAATTAAACAAGGTAACGAAAGGGAGTGCCGATGTGACAATTGGCATCTCTCGGGGACCGGATGCAGAAGATCATGGAAATTTGGTAAAACAAGTTTCAGACGCATTATCTCTTGTCTGGGAATGTGCAGCACGGTGAATAAGGCAAATTGGGGACATAGATAAGGAAGCCTGTTCTCAATGGAAAGTTACTGAATGCTGGATCACAATAGTTGACCCAGTAATGTCGGTAACTATTATGATCAAGAATACAACAGCTACCTCTAGCAGGGGAGAAACGGTGCAGTAAATGGGGGCTTATGATTGGCTTGTAGAGGGGGCAATGGCGCTGTCTGCTTGAAAGATGAGATAGAATAATGTCAAGATGCCCTTGTATTTCCGCAGGCGCAGCCAAGTCCCCCCGACACCGGTGAACATCCAGGAAATGGACATCGGGAGGGTGGACTCTTATAAGTACCTTGGTGTTTACCTCAACAATAAACTTGACTGGACCGAAAACATCAATGCGCTATACAAAAAGGGCCAGAGCAGATTTTATCTGCTGAGGAGACTCAGGTCCTTTGGAGTGTAGGGGGCACTCCTAAGGACCTTCTACAACACTGTGGTTGCATCAGCCATTTTCTATGGAGTGGTCTGCAGGAGCAGCAGCATCTCAGCAGCGGAGGGGAAGAGACTTGACAAGCTGGTCAGGAAGGCCAGCTCTGCCCTGGGTTGCCCCCTCGACTCAGTACAGGCAGTGGGAGAGGGGAGGATGATGGCAAAGTTAACATCGCTGCTGGACAATGACTCCCACCCCATGCAGGACACTGTCACTGCACTGAGTAGCTCCTTCAGTGACAAACTCCTTCACCCCAAGTGTGTGAAGGAGAGATATAGGAGGTCCTTCCTTCCCGCTGCTGTGAGACTGCCAAACCAGCACTGCTCCCAACAGATGAGTCAACAGCAACAGTTAAGGAATACACAGTAAATTGATGACAATTTATCCTTACCTTTACTTTTATTTATAATGAATGATCTCTTGCTATCCACTTTGCTGCTGTAACACTGTAAATTTCCCCGGTGTGGGACAAATAAAGGAATATATATATATATCATGTTTGACTTGTATTAACCATCTGTTGTTGAATAAGATTGACATAAATTGACATGGTATTTTCTATGTTTTAAACAAAAAGTATGTTATGATTAATGAAATAATTGGTACCCATGTAGTAGACAGTAATAACAGGATAATTGCATCTAACAAAAAAAAGTTGTTGACTGCACTGTATAACTGTCAGCTAATTCTGCTGCAAAGTCAGAGAACCGGTGAGCAGTTAACTGCCACCATCTCTCCATGATATCATGCAATAAAGTCTCTTGAAGCAAACCTCGAAGTCTCAGTTTTTTTCTTTGATTTCCCTCTAAGTCAATTTCCTCAACACCAAGTTAATCTAATCTCTGCACATGTATCCGTATCCCTTCATTCCCTGTATAACTAAAAGCCTCTTAACTGCCACTATCTTTTGCCCACACCATCACCCCTGATAGCATGTTCCTAGCCACCCATCACTTCCTCCTTTCCCAGTGATATTAGCTCTCAATGTTTCAAATCCTTTGAAATAACTGCCTTTTTCTGACTGACTTATTAATCATCTCCAAAGGTAATTGCCCCATCATTAGAAGGCTTATGGGGAACTGACAACGATTTAAGATATCATATCTAAAACCATATTTCCTCTTTTGAGATGCTTCATCTTTGGTAATTTCCTGTAATGTTACTCAAGTGTTTATATATTTCTTCACAAAATGATGGAGTAACTCAGCAGGTCAGGCAGCATCTCAGGAGAGAAGGAATGGGTGACGTTTCGGGTCGAGACCCTTCTTCAGATTTCTTATATATTTCTTGTTTGATAATGCTCTGGTGAAGCACCTTGGGATATTTTGCTGTGTTTTAATGAAAGTCATTCGTGTTGCTATAATCTTTCCAATAATTGTTCAAATTCATGTTGGTTGCCCCATTCCTGGGAAGGAAAATCACATTCAGTTCTTCACGCAGATGTGTAGGGAATGGAAGGATATGGATTATGTGCAGGCAGATGAGATTACTTTACCCGAGCATGGTATTTGGCATGGATATTGTGGGCCAATGACCTGTGCTGTACCGGGCTTGTATTCACTGGAATTTAGAAAGATGAGAGAGGACCTTATAGAAACATATAAAATTCTTAAGTGATTGGACAGGCTAGATGCAGGGAAAATGTTCCCGATGTTGGGGGAGTCCAGAGCCAGGGGTCACTATTTAAGAATAAGGAGTAGGCCATTTAGGACTGAGATGAAAAAAAAACTTTTCACCCAGAGAGTTGTGAATCTGTAGAATTCTCTGCCACAGAAGGCAGTGGAGGCCAATTCACTGGATGTTTTCAAGAGAGAGTTAGATTTAGCTCTGAGGGCTAACGGAATTAAGGGATATGGGGGGGGAAAGCAGGAACAGGGTGATCAGCCATAATCATATTGAATGACGGTGCTGACACGAAGGGCCTACTCCTGCACCTATTTTCTATGTTTCTATGTTTATTTACTGTTCTAAACTTCCATCAGGAGGACGACACCTAGCAAAGGCCTGGACCGTTGAGAAAGGAGATCAAGGATACCCGATCCTGCATCCTGCAAAGATTCTATCCCCTACACCCAATTCCTCCTTCTATGCCATATCGGCACCCAGGATGCGATGTTCCATACCAGGACATATGAGATGTTCTCATTCTTTAGGGAACAAGAGTTCCCCTCTTCTACCATAGATGAGGCCCTCACACAAGTCTCCTCCTTACCTTCAGCTCTATTTTTGCTCCCCTTCCCCCCAGTCGCAACAGAGACAGAGTCCCCCTAGTCCTCACTTTTCACCCCATCAGTGGAGCATGCAGCACATAATCCTCCAACATTTTCACCATCTCCAACCAGATCCCATCACTAGCCGCATCTTCCAATCCCCACCCCTTTCTCCTTTCCACAGAGACCATTCCCTTCACAACTCCCTGGTTAATCCACCCCAAACACCCCCTCCCCAAGTACCTTCCCCTGCAACCACAGGAGATGCAATACCTGTCCCGATACCTCCTCCCTCGACTCCGTCCAGGGACAGTCCTTTCAGGTGAGGCAGAGGTTCATTTGTACCTCCTCGAACCTCATCTACTGTATCAACTATTCCAGGTGTGGAATCCTACATGTCAGCAAGAACAAGCACAGACTCGGCGATCGTTTCACTGAACACCTTTGCTCAGTTCACCTAGACCTACGCGATCTCCTGATTGCCAAAGACTTTAACTCCCCTTCCCATTCCCACACTTACCTCTCTGTCCTGGGCCTCCTGCATTGTCAGAGTGAGGCCACACGCAAATTGGAGGAGCAGGACTTCATATTTCACTTGGGCAGTGTACAACCCAGCGGTATGAATATTGATTTCTCTAACTACAAGTAACCCTTGCATCCCCTCTCTCTCTCTGTCCCTCCCCCACCCTAATTTTACTGTCGTCCTGTTGAGTTCCACTGTCTGTAACTCATTATCATCGATCCCACAGCCAACAAAGGATCATTGTGGGCTACACATTTCCTTGCTTTCTGAAAATCTTCCATTCATTTGTCCTAAGTACCGTCTATATCTCTCGTTCGCCTTTCTCCTGAATCTAAAGTCTGAAGAAGGGTCTCGACCCAAAACATCACCTATTCCTGTTCTCAGGAGATGCTGCCTGACCTTCTGAGTTACTCTAGCTTTCTGTGTCTATCTACTGATTACCAAGATCTGCTACATGGACACAAACCAACACATAGGACACCCACAGAGGTTTAGGTTTAATATTGTCACATGTACTAAGATATCGTGAAAAGCTTTTGTTTTTATATCCAATCCAATAATACTATACATAAACACTATCAAGCCAAAAGTATAATAGGCAGAGAGAGCAAAGGGAAAAATGCAGAGTGTAGCATATAGTACTGGGCATTGTAATGCAACAGAGATTTCAATGTCCAAGGGTATGTGTTGATAGTTGGTATTGTCATGATGGGCTGAAGGGACTGCTTCTGCAGTTCTGTTTCTTTCCCTCTTTTTCCACAAAATGGCCGTGAGTAGTTTTTATTACCCCTCCCTCACTACCCACCCTCTATTTGCCCCCCTTCATCCCTAATAGCTGTTTCTCTCTCTCCAGATGCTACCTGACCAGATGTAGTCAAAAAGTTATACGGCATGGAAACAGACCCTTCGGCCCAACTTGATAGCCGACCAAGATGTCTCATCTACACTAGTCCTACCTGCCCGCGTTTAGTTTTGTTTATTGTCATGTGTACTTAAAAGCTTTTGTTGCGTGCTAACCGGTCAGCAGGTAGACAATACATGATTACAATTGAGCCTTTCACAGCGTACAGATATATGCTAAGGGGAATAACATTTAATGCAAGATAAAGCCAGAAAAGTCCGATCAAAGATAATCCGAGGGTCTCGAATGAGATAGATAGTAGTTCAGGAACGTTCACTAGTTGTTGGTAGGATGGTTCAGTCGCCAGATAAGAGCTGGGAAGAAACTGTCCCTGAATCTGGAGGTATGCGTTTCACATTTCTATACCTTTTCCCTGTTGGGAGAGGGGAGAAGAGGGAGTGGCCAGCGTGCGACTCGTCCTTTATTATCCTGCCGGCCTTGCCGAGGCAGCATGAGGTCTGGCCCATAATCATAGAGTCATAGAGTGATACAGCCTGGAAACAGGCTCTTTGGCTCAACATGTCCACACTGGCCAACATGTCCCAGCTAGACTAGTCCCACCTGCCTGCGTTTGGCCCATGTCCTTCCAAACCTGCCCTATCCATGTACCTGTCTGTTTCTTAAACGTTGTAATAGTCCCTGCCTCAACTACCTTCAAATGATGCCAGCACAACAACCTAGCTCTCAATGTCAGTACGACCCAGGAACTTTCCAGCTTGACATCTTTCCTATAACTCACTGCCCAGAACTGAACACAATACTAAATTTGGCCTCACCAATGTCTCATACAACTGAAACATGACCTCCCAACTTCTATACTCAACACTCTGGCTGATGATCCTTGCATTTCAAAGGTCTTTTATTGTCACATGATATGTGAATTACCATACAGCCATATGACAAAAAAAAAAGCAACAAGACACACAACTACATAAAAGTTAACATAAAAATCCACCACAGCGAATTTCCCACATTCCTCACTGTGATGGAAGGTAAAAAAAGTCCAATCTCCTTCCTCTTTATTCTCCCGTGGTCGGGGCAGTCGAACCATCCGTCGGGGCGATCGAAGCTCCTGCAGCCCGCGGCCGAAGCTCCCGCGTCGGGGCGGCCGAAGCTCCCGCATCGGGGCGGTCAAAACCCCCGCATCGGGGTGGTCAAAGCTCCTACGGCTTGGAGTTCCCAAAGTTGGTCTCTAACCAGAGACTCTGGGCTCCGTGATGTTAAAGTCCGCAAGCACTCAAGGTTGGAACTCCAAAGTTGATCCCTGGCAAAGATATGGCGAGCTCCTTGATGTTAAGAGATTAGAAAAAGTTTCCGCCAACCCCCCCCAAAACAAGCTAAAGAACACTAAAAACATACATTTAACACATACTATTAAAACACAAAGAAGGAAGGGACAGACTGTTGGTGAGGCAAGAATGATGAATCAAGAGTGTTTTATTGTCATATGTACCAATTCAGGAAGTGATATGCGAATTACCACACAGCCATACGAAAAAAAAGATAGAACAATGACATTCTTACTTGCAGCAGCACAACAGAATATGTAAACATTGTACACTGTAAGCAATATAATAAACGAGGAAAAAAAAGTACAGTTCATAGAAACATAGACAATAGGTGCAGGCCATTCGGACCTTCGAGTCAGCACTGGCGTTCAATATGATCATGGCTGATCATCTAAAATCAGTACCCCGTTCCTGCTTTTTTCCCCACATCCCTTGATTCCTTTAGTCCTAAGAGCTAAATCTATCTCTCTCTTGAAAGTTGGTTGTTGGCTGCAACCTCTCCTCCCCCCCCCCCCTATTGACGAACTGTACACTGCAAGGGCCAGGAAGCGAGCGGGCAAGATCATCTCTGACCCCTCTCACCCTGGCCACAAAATCTTTCAAGCACTTCCCTCTGGAAGGCGACTCCGGCCAGTCAAAACAGCCACAGCCAGGCATAAAAACTGCTTTTTTTCCACGAGTAGTAGTTCTACTCAATAACCTAAAGGATTGGACAGGGTAGATACAAGAAAACTGTTCCCGATGTTGAGGGGAGTCACAGTTTAAGAATAAGGGGTAGGCCATTTAGAACGGAGATGAGGAAAAAAAATTCAGTCAGAGAGTTATAAATCTGTGGAATTCTCTGCCTCAGTGGAGGCCAATTCTCTGAATGCATTCAAGAGAGAGCTAGATAGAGCTCTTAAGGATAGCGGAGACAGGGGGTATGGGGAGAAGGCAGGAACGGGGTACTGATTGAGAATGATCAGCCATGATCACATTGAATGGTGGTGCTGGCTCGAAGGGCCGAATGGCCTCCTCCTGCACCTATTGTCTATTGTCAGTCTGTAGTCTCTTTTTTGCTCTGGTTTATTTTCACCCACATGTTTAGACCGTAATGTTGTATCCTTATTGTTTTGATGTGTTTATGCTTTATTCTTAATTGTTAACTGTATGTTTGTGTTGTCATTTGTGAGCGGAGCACCAAGGCACATTCCTTATATATATATATATATAAGAAAATAACTGCAGATGCTGGTACAAATCGAAGGTATTTATTCACAAAATGCTGGAGTAACTCAGCAGGTCAGGCAGCATCTCAGGAGAGAAGGAATGGGTGACGTTTCGGGTCATATCCACATACTTGGCCAATAAACTTATTCATTCATTCATTCAAAACATCCAGTGAATTGGCCTCCTGTGGCAGAGAATTCCACAGATTCACAACTCTCTGGATAAAAAAAGTTTTTCCTCATCTCAGTCCTAAATGAGTTCTTAAACTGTGACTCCCTCCCCCCCCCCCCCCTCCAACATTGGGAACAGTTTTCTTGTATCTACCCTGTGCAATCCTTTAAGAATTTTATATGTTTCCATAAGATCATTTTTCCGTGAGTTCATTTTTTTATTAAAAAATAATTAAAAATTAGCGTTTAGTTGTTTCGTTTGCGATGCCTACCTACTGGTATTGGTGTTGTATGTGCGGCTCCCATCCGTGAGTCTGCGATTTTTTGTTTAGCCGCAGCTATCGTCCGGGCGCTAGGACCCAGCGGGACGAGGACAGGAGACGCCGACCGTTGGAGCCGGTTTTCAAACGCGCCGTCACGTGAGTGGATGGTCACGCGCCGTCACGTGAGTGGATGGTCACGCGCCGTCACGTGCGTGCGGGGTGGGTGTGGAAGAGGGTTTAAAGCCGGACAGCGCCGGCCCCGCTCCCGCTAAAGATGGAGCCCGGAGCGTCCGTCGCCCTGCTGGTGATTCTCTCCCGCTGTTGCTGCTCCTCCGCCGCCGACTGGGAGGAGCTTTACAATCCCAACTCCGAGCTGGAGCTCGAGCCCGTCCTCCACTCCTCGCACGGGTCGCTCTGGCCCTTGCCCAAGAGCGTGCTGGGCTTCCCCGAGGTTTACAGGCTGAGCCGGCTCACCTTCCACATCGCACACTCGTCCGAGTCCACCGCCTTGACCGGCTGCACCATCCTGGACGACGCCTACCGCAGGTACTACTCCTACATCTTCGGAAACTCGGGCGCCGAGGACCGCCAGCGGCGGCCGGCGGCCGGCGACCGCACCGAACCCGAGGAGCTGCGTCAGCTGCAGGTCACTATCACCGCCAGTGACCCCGAGTGCAACCAGCATCCGCACATCACTTCCAACGAGGCGTGTGAGTAGCTGTTCCGCAACGCAACTGTGAGCACTTTTGGACCCTTATTATATCCGAGGGAAGGAAGTGCTGGTTCTGGAGTGTGTCCAGAGGAGATTTACAAGAAATATATCTCAGGAGTGAGTGGGTTAACATATAATGAACGTTTGACAGCACCGTGCAGCGTAGGTTTACTAGGTTAATTCCCGGAATGGCAGGACTGTCATATGTTGAAAGACTGGAGCGACTAGGCTTGTATACACTGGAATTTAGAAGGATGAGAGATCTTATCGAAACGTATAAGATTATTAAGGGGTTGGACACGTTAGAGGCAGGAAACATGTTCCCAATGTTGGGGGAGTCCAGAACAAGGGGCCACAGTTTAAGAATAAGGGGTAGGCCATTTAGAACTGAGATGAGGAAAATCTTTTTCAGTCAGAGAGTTGTGAATCTGTGGAATTCTCTGCCTCAGAAGGCAGTGGAGGCCAATTCTCTGAATGCATTCAAGAGAGAGCTAGATAGAGCTCTTAAGGATGGCGGAGTCAGGGGGTATGGGGAGAAGGCAGGAACGGGGTACTGATTGAGAATGATCAGCCATGATCACGTTGAATGGCGGTGCTGGCTCGAAGGGCCGAATGGCGGAGTCAGGGGGTATGGGGAGAAGGCAGGAACGGGTTACTGATTGAGAATGATCAGCCATGATCACATTGAATGGCGGTGCTGGCTCGCCATTCCGGGAATTAACCTAGTAAACCTACGCTGCACGCCCTCAATAGCAAGAATATCCTTCCTCAAATTTGGAGACCAAAACTGCACACAGTACTCCAGGTGCGGTCTCACTAGGGCCCTGTACAACTGCAGAAGGACCTCTTTGCTCCTTTACTCAACTCCTCTTGTTATGAAGGCCAACATTCCATTGGCTTTCTTCACTGCCTGCTGTACCTGCATGCTTCCTTTCAGTGACTGATGCACTATCTTCATGAAGCTCTGGGTTTTGGGGGAGAGGCAGGGGTAAAAGGTGGAAGTTTAATGTTACTTCCACATTTAGTGTTAGAGTTATAGTCATAGAGTAATACAGTGTGGAAACAAGTCCTTCGGCCCAACTTGCTCACACCGACCAACATGTCCCAGCTACACTAGTCCCACCTGCCTGCGCTTGGTCCATATCCCTCCAAACCTGTCCTATCTAGGTACCTGTCCAACTACTTCTTAAACGATGGGATAGTCCCAGCTTCAACTACCTCCTCTGGCAGCTTGTTCCATACACCCACCACCCATTGTGTGAAAAAATTACCCCTTGGATTTCTACTAAATCTTTTCCCTTTCACCTTGAACCTAAGTCCTCTGGTTCTTGATTTCTCTACTCTGGGCAAGAGACTCTGTGCATCTACCCGATCTATTCCTCATGATTTTGTACACCTCTAAGATCACCTCTCGTGCTCCAAGGAATAGATACCCAGCGTACTCAATGTCTCCCTATAGCTCACACCCTCTAGTCCTGGCAACATCCTTGTAAATCTTTTCTGAACCCTTTCAAGCTTGACAATATCTTTCTTATAGTATGGTGCCCAGAACTGAACACATTATTCTAAATGCAGTCTCACCAATGTCTTGTACAACAGCAACATGACCTCCCATCTTCTATACTCAATACTCCAATGTGCCTTATCTATCTGCGACTCGACCTTCAAGGAACGGGGCACCTGCACTCCTAGATCCCTTTGTCCTACAACACTCCCCAGAGGCCTACCATTTACTGTGTAAGTCCTCCCCCTGTTAGATGTCCCAAAATGCAACACCTCACACTTCTCTGTATTAAATTCTATCAACCATTCCTCAACCCACCTGGCCAATCGATCCAGATCCTGCTGCAATCTTTCACAACCATCTTCACCATCTGCAAAACCACTTACTTTTGTATCATCAGCAAACTTGCTAACCTTGCCCTGTATGTTCTCATACAAGTCATTAATGTAGATGACAAACAGGAACAACCCCAGCACTGAACCCTGAGGCAAATCACTAATCACAGGCCTCCAGTCTGAGAAACAACCTTCCACCATCACCCACTGCCTCCTTCCAACCGCCTCCCGACATCAGTCTGAAGAAGGGTCTCGACCCGAAACGTCACCCATTCCTTCTCTCCTGAGATGCTGCCTGACCCGCTGAGTTACTCCAGCATTTTGTAATACCTTCGATTTGTACCACCATCTGCCGTTATTTTCCTACACAACTTGCTGCTCCACTGCGATTTCTCCTCAAGGTATGTCTACTTTGAAGAAGTTCTCCTCCTCTCTTTGATAGATATAGCTCTTAAGGATAGCGGAGTCAGGGGGTATGGGGAGAAGGCAGGAACGGGGTACTGATTGAGAATGATCAGCCATGATCACATTGAATGGTGGTGCTGGCTCGATGCGCCGAATGGCCTCCTCCTGCACCTATTGTCTATTAACGAGAGTTTAGCAACAGGCTCTCTCACTGCTCCCCCTTTGTGATTGCTCCTGCCCTCCTACTCTACGAGCACGTTTTGCTCAAACTTTAGATAGCTCCTCTGTCCCTCTCTTTCCCCTCCTCTTCCCAGTTCTCCCACTTTCATGTCTCCAACTACATCCTTTCTTTGTCACGCCCCCTCCCCTGACATCAGTCTGAAGAAGGGTCTCGACCCGAAACGTCACCCATTCCTTCTCTCCTGAGATGCTGCATGACCCGCTGAGTTACTCCAGCATTTTGTGATACCATCCATTCAGCTATCTCTCCTTGGATCCCATGAAATCTAACGTTCCAGAGCTGCCTACCATGCGGAACCTTGTCGAATGCCTTACTGAAATCCATGTACACAACATCTACAGCTCTGCCCTCATCGACCTTTTTGGTCACGTCTTCAAAAAATCAATCAGATTTGTAAGACACGACCTCCCACGTACAAAACCATGCTGACTATCCCTAATCAGCCCGTGCCCATCCAAATGCCTGAAAAACCTATCCCTCAGAATACTCACTCGGAACTTTCCAACTGCAGATGTTAAGTTCACTGGCCTATAGTTCCCAGCATTTTCCCTGCAGCCTTTCTTGAAAAGAGGCACAACATTTGCCACCCTCCAGTCTTCCGGCACCTCTCCTGTATTTAACGACAACTCGTAAATTTCAACCAGGGCTCCCGCAATTTACTCTTTAGTTTCCCGCAATATCCTCGTATATATCAGATCAGGCCCTGGAGATTTGTTTACCTTCATACACGATAGTACCTTCAGTACTTCTTCGACGGTAACACTGACTGCTCCATTGACTGCCCCAAGTTCCTCCGTCCTACTGTCTTTATCCTCGGTAAATATAGAGGGGAAATAGTCATTGAGGACCTTGCCCATCTCCTGTGGCTCCACACTGGGCTTTGATTCCTGAGAGGTCCCACTCGCTCTAGTTACCCTTTTCCCCCTTATGTATTTATAAAATCTTTTTGGATTGTCCTTAATTCCTGGATGTCCCAAAATTGCATGACTGACAATCATTATTAGAATGTAGAATATTGAAGGTGTCAGAGGTTATCGGGAGAAGGCCGGAGAATGGGATTGAGAGGGAAAGATGGATCAGCCATGATTGAATGGCCGAGTAGACTTGATGGGCTGAATGGTCTAATTCTGCTCGTAGAACTTACGAACTGAGATACAAGGAACTACATACAGATGCTGGTTTACAAAAAAAAGACAGGTGGCAGATTGACAGATGAGAGGAGAAAGATTGAATAAGAACCTGAGGGGTAACTTTTTTTACACAAGATACAGGTGAATAAATGTAGTAGATCTTCTAAAAGGATGTCAATGAATCACATGGGTTTTTCAACAGCAATTTAATATCACGGTTATCGGTGCTAGTTATTGCCACATTTATTACTTGCATTTTGTAATATTTATCTGCAGTGGGGGTGGGGAGGGTTTGAATGGCATGTTCCTAATTTGACTGTTGCAGAACACCTGAGCTGAAGAAATAGGATCTCATTTACTTCAAGTGATACATTTCTCCTTCTCTAGATGAAATTACAGTTGTTCAGCCTGTGGCTACTCTGAAATCGGAAACTGTGTGGGGTGCTCTACGAGGTAAGTAGACACATTGACTGCAATGCACTAACTTACTTTGTACAAATTATTTTGAAAAGTAATGTAAAATGTTCTTTGTTCTTTGGGTGGGGAGAGCATGTTATTGTTGATGACTTGCATATTTGCTGCAGTTAAATGCAATTTTTAATCGAAATCTGTATTCTTGCACCCCTTGCTGTGGAAAAGGAGCAGTTACTTTATTCAGATTGCATTTTGGGGGATTCTTTATCCCAGAAAATTGTGAACATTTAACTAAAAAGTGTATTCAAGTTGGTGTTTTTCAACTTCGAGGCACTGAGGGAATCAGCTGATTATGGGATTGGAAGGTGAGAGGAGATGACCAAGAAGTGAATCACAATTTTAGTTAGCAGATCAAAATTGACTAATTTACTTAGTGCACCTAAGTGGCAAGTTTGTCTTCTGAAATAATTTAAGTGTCTTGTGGTCATTTACTGAAGAATACATGGAAGAATCGGCATCACGTGGCCCTGTTAAGTTGGAAGATTTTGAGCTTGCATCTCACTCCTGAGACTTGAGCAGGATAAAAAAACGCAATACCACTTTTGGATGAGATAAACTAAATATCATGCTTGGAGTTACTCAAGGTGCTGATTTATTATACTGCTGTTGGCTGTGTATGGATGGATGAATTCCTTGAAGTACAAAGGCAGGAAATAATACTTATACGAGTCAGTTTTAAAGTTTGCCTGTTTGTTGAATACAGCCATCTTGAACATTTTGTTTGAGCAGTGAGAGTGCATCTGTCTTTGGTCAGCTGGTAAAAATGTCATGTCTTTTATTACAAGTGTTCAGAAGTGGTTATTGTCATTTTAGCATTTCATAAACTGCAATAGTACAGCTATGAGTTGAGACAAAAATCTATGTGCAATATCACTCACAGGAAATACAAATAAGTCATAAATCAGTCAGTCTTAAATTTCCAAAGGTGCAGCTGATGGCAAAATATCAAAATGATCAATGACACCAGGGGGACTGGGCAGATGTCACCAAAATTAAAAATTAAGTTGTGAAGCAGTTGTTGGAGTTGAAGATAGCAAGGAAGGCTGTTAAAGGATACAGCGAGATATGGATCAGTTACAGATATGGGTGGGGAAATGGCAGCTGGAGTTTAATCTGAGCATGTGTTGCAATTTGGGAGGTCGATTGCAAGGGGAAATTGTATAGTTAATGGAAAGACCATTAGCATCATTGAGGTACAGAATGATCTTGATGATCCCAAGAATCAATTATAAATTATGGGAAACTTTTTTTGGCGGGGAGATATTTCACTTGGATTTACTATTTTCTTAAGTAGTGAATTGCATACATGGTACTTTAATTGTGATCAGTATTTTGTGGTGTCAATTAAACTGCTGTTTTGTATAAATCACCAATTTTTTGCATACTGGCTAAACTTGTATTTTAGGACTGGAGACTTTCAGCCAGTTGGTATATGAAGATCAATACGTTACGGTAAGTTTTCAAAAACATTTAATGAAATTGTTAGCTGCAAGGCTATTTAACTATTTTGACATTATGATCTTGTTAACCAACCTCGATAGGATTCTTCAGGCATATGTTTTAACATTAGGCATATCAATCGAAGCATTTAGGAAACTGGAGTAACCTAGCACCTATTTGCAGATTACAATGCATTATATTTGTTTGTAAATCTAGTTTTGACTTTGTTTCTTGTATTGTTCTTTAACTTTCTGAAGATGTATACAAGAGAGAGTTAGATTCTCTTAGGGCTAACAGAATCAAGGGATATGGGGAGAAACCAGGAACAGGGTACTGATTTTGGATGATTAACCATGATCATATTGAATGGTGGTGTTGGCTCGAATGGCCTCCTGCACCTATTTTATGTTTCTAACATGCTGATGCAGACTGTGGATGTGATTTTCAATTATCAGGAATTGTTTATCCATGCTTTTTTTCCTCAATCGAATACATGTTCTCCTTTTGCATAATAAGACATCAAAGGAGTGAGTTCGCTGGCAATATGCAAGGCTGTATGGACCAGATACGAAGTAGTCTGTCTTCCAGACCATACCCCTATTTGGTTGTTTCAGAAAGCCTTTGACAAGGTTCCACATAGGAGATTAGTGGGCAAAATTAGAGCACATGGTATTGGAGGTAGGGTACTGACATGGATAGAAAATTGGTTGACAGACAGAAAGCAAAGAGTGGGGATAAATGGGTCCCTTTCAGAATGGCAGGCAGTAACTAGTGGGGTACCGCAAGGCTCGGTGCTGGGACTGCAGCTATTTACAATATACATTAATGACTTGGATGAAGGGATTAAAAATACCATTAGCAAATTTGCAGATGATACAAAGCTGGGTGGTAGTGTGAACTGAGGAAAATGTTATGAGGTTGCAGGGTGACTTGGACAGGTTGTGTGAGTGGGCGGATGCATGGCAGATGCAGTTTAATGTGGATAAGTGTGAGGTTATCCACTTTGGTGGTAAGAATAGGAAGGCAGAGTATTATCTGAATGGTGTCAAGTTAGGAACAGGGGACGTACAATGAGATCTGGGTGTCCTAGTGCATCAGTCACTGAAAGGAAGCATGCAGGTACAGCAGGCAGTGAAGAAAGCCAATGGAATGTTGGCCTTCATAACAAGAGGAGTTGAGTATAGGAGCAAATAGGTCCTTCTGCAGTTGTACAGGGCTCTAGTGAGACCGCACCTGGAGTACTGTGTGCAGTTTTGGTCTCCAAATTTGAGGAAGGATATTCTTGCTATTGAGGGCGTGCAGCGTAGGTTTACTAGGTTAATTCCCGGAATGGCGGGACTATCGTATGTTGAAAGACTGGAGTGACTACGCTTGTATACACTGGAATTTAGAAGGATGAGAGGAGATCTTATCGAAACGTATAAGATTATTAAGGGGTTGGACACGTTAGAGGCAGGAAACATGTTCCCAATGTTGGGGGAGTCCAGAACAAGGGGCCACAGTTTAAGAATAAGGGGTAGGCCATTTAGAACTGAGATGAGGAAAAACTTTTTCAGTCAGAGAGTTGTGAATCTGTGGAATTCTCTGCCTCAGAAGGCAGTGGAGGCCAATTCTCTGAATGCATTCAAGAGAGAGCTAGATAGAGCTCTTAAGGATAGCGGAGTCAGGGGGTATGGGGAGAAGGCAGGAACGGGGTACTGATTGAGAATGATCAGCCATGATCACATTGAATGGCAGTGCTGGCTCGACGGGCCGAATGACCTCCTCCTGTACCTATTGTCTATTGTTTTGAACCTGTTCTTCCAACAAATGTTGGACTAAGAAAAACTCAAGGCCAGTTGACTGACTAAAGCACATTTGTTAGTTGGCGGCCTTGCATGATCATGAATGGAGTTACGTATTTGGGGCTTTAGCAGAAGTGTTGCCAATTCAGTTTAAAGTTTAAGCCTCTATGTGAATTTTGAGTGTGTCTCTGTGCAGTGAAATTGATACTAGCACATGCTAGAAATATAATCTGTAATCATTCAAGTCCTGCAGTTAATGATTTTAGAATATAAACTTCAAGGATACCAAATCTTTTTATCAAATCATTTTGTAGGAAGATAGTAACTGTAATAGGCATTAGCATGGAAATGGCCCATCTTGCCCATGCTGATCAAGGTGCCCTATCTACACCAGTTTCCACCTACCTGTTTTTGGCCCATATTCCTCCAAACCTTTCCTATCCATGTGCTGTGTTCAAATGTCTTTTAACTGTTGTTGTAGTACCTGCCTCAACTATCCCCTCTGGTAGTTTGCTCCATATACCCACTACCCTCCATGAAAAAGTTACCCGTCAGGTTCGTATTAAATCTTTTCTCTCACCCTAGACCCTGATTTCCCTACTTGCATTCCCCTCATGATCTTACACCTCCATAAGATCATCCCTCATCTTCCTGTGCTCCAAGTAATAAAGTTCTAGCCTGCCCAACCTCTCCCTTTAGCTTAAGCCTTCAAGTCCTGGCAATGTCCTCGTAAATCTTCTCTGCACTCTTTCGAGCTTAACAATATCTTTCCAAGAGCCAGATGACCAAAACTAAACACGATCCTCCAAATGTAGCCTCACCTTATCTTGTACAACTGTAACATAACATTCAGACTTCTATACTCAATACCCTGACTGAAGGCCAATGTACTGAAAACCTCCTTGATTAGCATATCTACCCATGGTGCCACTTTCAAGGAACCATGTGCCTGCACTCCTTGATCCCTCAACTCTACAACACTCCCCCAGGGCCTTGCAAATTCACTATGTCCTGTCCTGGATTGACTTCCCAAAATGTAATACCTTGCACTTTAAACTTAGACTTTAAACTCCTTAGCTCACTTATCTAACTGATGAGCATCATGCAGCAATTTTTGATAACTGTCTTTGCTATCTACGATATCACTCTTAAGTGTCGTATGCGAACTTGCTAATCATGCCTACATTCTCATCCAAATTATTGATATAAACCATAAAGAGCAATGGGCTCAGCACACCACTAGTCACCACTGAGGCACACCACTAGTCACAGGCTCCAGTCCGAAAAACAACCTTCCACCCTCTACTTCCTTCGATGAAGCTAATTCTCTATCCAAAATCATAGCTCACGAAAGTTTCTTGTATTAAACAGGAGGCTAAGTTTGTCTCTTTGGGATCTTTGCACAATACTTGCAATTTGTGCATGCTTTGCAATTTAAGTTCTTTTCCATTCCTCTTTCACCCAACTGCTTTGTGACCTTGGTCATATTCTGTTGGTCTCCATTTTATGTTAGTATATCGGGTAATGAATGAATGGCCTGGCAAGCAAGCTCCTTTAGTTTTTTTTCTCTCCACTCCTCCTTGATTATAAATCTAATAATTAATCAAAATATAAACAGGATTGCAGATGCTATGAAAAAGCAGTATTCCGAAGGTTTTAAATTGCAATGTGTTTAGGAATTCTGCACCTGAAAATGTCCACCAAATGATTGACTTGAAACCTATTCTGCCCTTCCAGCATCTCATTAATAAGACGGAGATCATGGATGCTCCAAGATTTGCTCATAGAGGTGTTTTGCTTGATACATCTCGGCACTATTTACCTCTTAAAGTAATACTTGAAACCTTGGTGAGTATCTACAGCAAATATTTTGCTGTCTTTTTAAAAATAATTTAATAATTTCGTTTGTAGGTTAATGTGAAAACAAAACATGGAAGTTTCTATTTACAAGCTAGGAAGTGACTTATTTTAGCTTCAGTTTCTGATCTGTTAAATTTGTATCATGAAGTATCAGCAATTTTATTTTGAATGTTTAAAGCAGTTATTAATCAACAATTTAAAAATTCCTGATTATGCCGTGTAGTCAGTTTAAATTTTTTTTTTAAACCTCAAAGGGTTAATATTAAAATTGCAAATGCCAAACTTTGCATATATTTGATTATTTAAATTGTTTGAGCCACAAAAACATCCGAGCTATACTTCAGCTATTTAAATTGTAGTTGCAGTGCACTCGTGTTCAAGTGAGAAGTCGTTAGTTATTACATTGTGTAACAGGCTTGTGCTTGAACGTGGTTTAGTGATTAACTTGGTAGTAACTGATTTTTGTTCTTTCAGGATGCCATGTCATTCAATAAGTTCAATGTTTTCCATTGGCATATTGTGGATGACCCATCTTTTCCATACCAAAGCATCACTTTTCCCAACCTAAGTGCAGAGGTCAGTAATTAAGACTATATTAATGTCTGCATACAAGATAACTCTAATATCAGTTCAATAATGTACAAGAATTATTTGTGGGAAGGTTGTGCACTTTGTGATCCACGTTCATATAAACATTAAATAATGTGTGATGGGACTATTTCTGCACTGGATAGTGGTATACTTAAAACTGTGGACTTTAGGTTCATCACTGTTTGTGATTCAATATGGTGTGTCGCAAAAGCACTTCTAAAGGGTTAATTTTTGAAGCAGGGAAAGAGAATAATTCTGTGTAGGTGATTATGAATTGTGGCAAAATAGGTGCGTGTAAACCAATTTATTTCATCAAATGTTCTATTTATTTGTAAGCGTATTATTGGAGATGTTTTGTGTAGGAAAGAACTGCAAATGCTGGTTTAAGTTAGACAAAATGCTGGCGTAACTCAGTGGGACAGGCAGCATCTCTGGAGAGCAGGAATGGATGACGTTTCGGATCGAGACCCTTCAGATTGATGTCAGGGGAGTGGGTGGTACAGAGATCGAATGTAGTCAGAAACAGTAAGACTGGTGGGAGAACTGGGAGGGGGGAGGGGATGGAGAGAGAAGGAAAGCATGAGCCACTTGAAGTTAGAGAACTCAATGTTCATACCGCGGGGGTGTAAGCTAACCAAGCGAAATATGAGGTGCTGTCCCTCCAATTTGTGCTGGGCCTCACTTTGACACCGGAGGAGGACCAGGACAGAAAGGTCAGATTGGGAATGGGAGGGGGAGTTAAAGCGCGAAGCAACCAGGAGATCAGGTAGGTTAAGGCGCACTGAGCGGCAGTGTTCAGCGAAACGATTGCCGAGCCTGTGTTTGGTCTCGCTGATATACAGGAGTTGACACCTGGAACAGTGGATACAGTAGATGAGGTTGGAGGTATAAGTGAACCTCTGCCTCGCCTGAAAAGACTGTCGGGGTCCTTGGATGAAGTTGAGGGGGGAGGTAAAGGAACAGGTGTTGCATCTCCTGCGGTTGCAGGGGAAATGACCTGGGGAGCAGGTGGTTTGGGTGGGAAGGGACGAGTTGATCAGGGAGTTGCAGAGGGAACGGTCTCTGCAGCAAGCAGAAAGGTGAAGATGGGGCCAGTAGAGGGATCCCGTTGGAGGTGGCGAAAATGTCGGAGGATTATATGCTGTATTCAACAGTTGATGGGGTGGAAGGTGAGGACAAGGGGGACTATGTCCTTGTTATGAATGGGGGGAGGGGGAGCAAGAGCGGAGCTGCGGGATATCGAGGCGACCCTAGTGGGAGCCGCATCTATAATGGAAGAGGGAAACCCCCATTCCCTAAAAAAATGAGGACATCTCTGATGACTTTGTATGGAAAACATCATCCTGGGTTCAGATACAATGTAGACAGAGGAATTGGGAGTAGGGGTAGAGTCTTTACAGGAAGCAGGGTGGGAAGAAGTGTAATCTAAATAGCTATGTTTGTCTGTGGGCTTGTAATAGATGTTTGTAGATAAACAATAGACAATAGGTGCAGGTGTAGGCCATTTGGCCCTTCGAGCCATCACCGCCATTCAATGTGATCATGGCTGATCATTCTTAACCAGTAACCCGTTCCTGCCTTCTCCCCATACCCCCTGACTCCGCTATCCTTAAGAGCTCTATCTAGCTCTGCCTTGAATGCATTCAGAGAATTGGCCTCCACTGCCTTCTGAGGCAGAGAATTCCACAGATTCACAACTCTCTGACTGAAAAAGATTTTCCTCATCTCCGTTCTAAATGGCCTACCCCTTATTCTTAAACTGTGGCCCCTTGTTCTGGACTCCCCCAACATTGGGAACATGTTTCCTGCCTCTAACGTGTCCAACCCCTTAATAATCTTATACATTTCGATAAGACCCCCTCTCATCCATCTGTTGTTTTGTTAATTTACCAATATGAATAAAAGGATATTATCACAAAATCCAAAATCAGAGTTTGAGTGCACACTTTGTGTAGCTACTGATGTCTGGCAAAGTTAGAAACGATATGTTCTGCAAGACTCCACTGCAACTTGGTTTCCTCCAATTTTACATATATTATTAATCAAATAATTCTTCGAAAATAAAGTAGGAGTAGATTATCAGGCATAAAGCCGACCCTGCCACGAAGTATTAGAACAATGGTATGGTTGCCTCGTCTCTTGTGCCAATTCCCATACACTCAATTCATCAACGTTGAATATTTATCGGCATATTAAATATTTCAAGTGACCGTCTATGTTGAGAATTCCAGCGATTTGCCACCCTCAATTTCTGTGTATCTTTGTTTTAAATGACTGGTTCATTAGCTTGCCAAAAAGGATATAGCTGCAAGGTGGCTGCTTATTCAAGTTAAGTTTGCAGATGATCCCAAGATAGCAGGGATTGTGGACTGAAGAAGGCAAAATGTACAAGGGGACATCAATCAGCTACAGAAATAGGTGGAGAAACGATAGGTGGAGATTAAGCAATACCCCATAGAGCAAGAGTGACGTGTGGCACTTTAGCAGGTCAAATATTTGGGGAAGATATACAATTAATGGTATGACCTTTGACAATGTTGATATACAGAGAGATCTTGGGGTCCAAATCCCTAACTCCCTGAACGTAGCAACACAAGTAGATAATGGTATGATTGCCTTCTTCATTAGTCAGAGCATTGCGCTTAAGAGTCAGAAAGTCATGGTGCAACTTTATAGGAGCTTGGTGCTTGCAGCAGGTAGTAATTGACTACAAAAAATAACTATTTGCTTTATAGGCCATGTAACATAATTAGTTTGGCATGCATCACAAATGCTTGATAATTGTAGCATATTAACTTGAAGTTATTGAATACAGGTAATAAACTTAATATCAATCCTAATATTCTTATCCTTTATATCTTAATAGTGATAATTCTATTAATGCCAAACCAAACTTTTACCTTTTTTCATAGGGTGCATATCACCCAGTCACTCATATTTATACATTGAAAGATGTCTTAACAATTATTGAATATGCTCGTCAGAGAGGAATTCGGGTCATTCCAGAGTTTGACACTCCAGGGCACACTCAGTCTTGGAAAGGTGAGTAGATTATCACTTACCAAAAGATCTGTAGAAAGGTCCCGACCTGAAACATCGACTATCCTTGTTCTACAGAGATGGTTTCTGAAGTGCTGAGTTACTCCAGACTTTGTGTCTTTAATTGATGATGGGTAACATAGAACATTTAAAAAAATTGTGTAGGAACAGGCCCTCAGTCCACAATAACTGTGCTGATCATGATGACAAGAGAAAGTTATCTTATTTGCCTGTGCATGATCCCAATCCCTCTGTTCCCTGCATATCCATGTCCCTATCTAAAAAATATAATTGTACAATCATGGTCAGTTTAGGCAATGTTTTTACCTTTTTTTAAAAGTAGCTACTTTCCCTAAGCAGAATGAAGGGTAGATTAAGTCATAGGTGGGAGGTCCGGTCTGTGTGATGGACTCAGCTACATCTAACAACTTGCTGTCTTGGATAGAGCTCTTTCAAACTAGCTGTGATGCATCCCGATAGTATGCTTTCTATAGTGCATCTGTAGAAATTTGGGAGTTATTGGAGACATGCTGAATTTCCTCAATCTACTAAGTAAGTAGAGACGTGGTGTGCTACCTTGGCTGTTGCATTAAAGTTGTGGTCTGTGCTCTGACCGATCTTTGCTAATATTAATGCCAAAGAACCTGAAGCTCTCAATCATTTTCACTTCAGCACCATTGATTCTGATTGGGGCATGTACTCCACCAGGCATCCTGATGTCAGTAACTAGCTCCTTCGTGTTATTGACTTTGAGAAATAAGTTGTCCTGACGCCATGTTAAAGTCTTCCTTACTGTACTACTACTTCATATCATATCATATCATATATATACAGCCGGAAACAGGCCTTTTCGGCCCTCCAAGTCCGTGCCGCCCAGTGATCCCCGTACATTAACACTATCCTACACCCACTAGGGACAATTTTTACATTTACCCAGCCAATTAACCTACATACCTGTACGTCTTTGGAGTGTGGGAGGAAACCGAAGATCTCGGAGAAAACCCACGCAGGTCACGGGGAGAACGTACAAACTCCTTACAGTGCAGCACCCGTAGTCAGGATCGAACCTGAGTCTCCGGCGCTGCATTCGCTGTAAAGCAGCAACTCTACCGCTGCGCTACCGTGCCGCCCTGATTGTTAGTAATCTTGTCACTATAGCGGTATCATCTGCAAACTTGTTGATGTAGTTAGAGTTTGGCTGCACGATTGAGAGTGTGTAGGGAATAATGTAGAGACCTAAGACCTCGTCTTTGCAGAGCATTGATGTTGAGTATCATTGTAGAGATGTCGCTTCTCCTCACTGATCTGTGGGTCAGAAAGTCGAAAGTAACTGAATGTACCTTGTTTATGTGACAATTTTTAATACATTTTCTAGGTCAAAAGAACCTCCTTACACCTTGTTATAATGGTGACATACCCTCTGGAACATTTGGACCTATAAATCCTACTATAAATACAACCTACGATTTTATGAATCGTCTCGTCAAAGAGATCAGCTGGGTGTTCCCAGATAACTTTATCCATTTGGGAGGAGATGAAGTGAATTTTGCATGTTGGTATGTGAAATTTGCCATTTTGTACATTCAAATTATTTATTCAACATTTCAGTTTAAATATCCAGTCTGATAGCGATATTCCTTTATAACGGATGTAGTCTTTTAATGCAGTTAAATGCCAAACCATGAGCACTCTTTTTAATGATACTGCTGAGCAGTCATCATTTGTTTAAGTGTTTATATCAAGACCAGATTGAAAACCTTGCTGATAAATTACAACAACACTTGCAGCTGATTTATTGTTAACCCTCTTTTGGCGAAAGTTCTTATGGAAGATCACAATCTCTGAGGCCAAGACTGGCTTAAGTTCTATCATTAAAAAAAAACAACATTTTGTTTTGAAGTCTTGTCAGTGGCCATTCAATGTTGGACTATAAGTAAGAGATTCAAGTAAAATTTAATAATCCAAAACTAAAAAAGCAACCCCTGCAATATGCATCATCAAAGGCTGTATCTGTGCTTTTCCTTACTTGCTCTGCAGTTGGTGTCAACTCATGTTTATTTTGACTAGGCTCCAGGTAACAATGACAATGCATGGATACTCTGCACAGGATAGAACAATTTGATTAACACCTATGCCATAGACAAAATCCAATGCATTGGATATAGCGCAGCAGGTCTACAGGATGCACTTCTGTAACTTGACGTGGTTCTATAAAATGCATAGCCATTTCCCCTGCCACTAATGAGTAGCACTAGTTCAGTGCAACCCTCTACCATTATTGTAGAGCACTATTTCTTCAGGATTGCAGTGGTTTATAAGGATACAGTAACATCATGAAATGAGTCCTTCACAACAATATCCACAACAAGCTGAAGTCCAACTCCTTTAAATGCACCATCTTTACACAAAGATACACATTGGCTGCTTTTGAAATATTTTTATAGATATGGTATGGAAGTATGAGTCATATTTATAGCTGTTGGAGTGCAAGTGAAATTGTGTAAATTGGTGGGTTTGTTCAAATGTACATTTGAGTATACCAAGCAAGCTGCATTAATATAACAAGTGCATTCAACCTTTTATATTTTTGTATTAAAAAATTATATTATTTATAACCACATACATAAATATGGTTTCTTTGTTAAATGGTTTGGGTACATACATTGTTGGTTGGAGTTAAGTTGTACGTGTTTTGACCCTTATTTTCTCTAGGAAATCAAATCCCAAGATTACAGAGTTTATGGAAAAACAAGGCTTTGGTGGTGACTATAGAAAACTTGAATCTTTCTATATTCAGAAGTAAGTACTTTTCACTCTATAAGCATTACAGCTAATGATGTCAATATTCAAAGAGACTATCACTTTAAACACTGCAAAATAGTTTTCATATACTTTGAAATTAATCTAGTTTTACTAAACCACACTATCATTTGAGGTGCTTCAGACTAGGAAGCTGGTTGTATAATTTTGGTAGTCATGTTTCATAAACACTCAATTGCCCATCTCCTTTCTCACTTTATTAATTTCATCCCAATACTCTTCTCTCTCCAGAATGCTTGTTTATTGAGCACACTTTGTATTTTAAATGCTGGGTCCTCCTTGTTTTTGCTTCCTTGCTAGCTGAGCTTCAATTCTACAATTTTATTGTCCCCAAATGGGAAAGAATTCTCCACGTTTGTCTGGCACTTTAGGTCCCTTTTATGTCAAATTTAACTGTCTTCATGCCAAATTGGTTAGAATGCTCAAAACTAAGTTTTGGGTACATTGGATGTTGATGGTGCAAAGAGAGGGTAAGAGAAAATTGTATTATGTGGCAAGTCATGGTGTTGAGATTCAAAATGTTGTGAAAAACTATGTTTTATGAAAGTAATAGAAACAAGGCTGATTGTAAAACGTGAGGAGTAGATAAATGGAAGAGATTAATATTTGTTGGCAGATGACGGAAATTCAGTGGAGACCTGATGTTTGTCATGCCACTGGCTCATCACAGCCAAGTTCCTTCACTGCAGGCCTGTGTGTAACACTTCAAAGACCATTTTAAGCCATTCTTGCTTGATGTCCAAACTATTATTCAGAATTTATTTTCTGTTTCTCTTGTGGTAATATCCCAAGACCACTGAGTTTAAAAAAAAGATGTCTACAGTTTTATCCTAATTGATTTTCTATAATTCATTTTGAATTGGATACAAAATATTGTAATCAAATTTCAATTGTTGTGCATATTGTCTTTGGAAATGAAGATAATTATTGTTTTCCATTAATTGAGGGAATTGCTTTCAACTTGTCACTCCAAGTGTTCTTGATATTTTATTTGCTCGGCCTGACATATCCTTCAACTAATCATATGAATAGATGCCAAGCAGTAGTCAGTAAGATGAAATTTCATCCATTGTGTTGAATTACAGACTTGCTGTCATTATTTTGTTGTATATTAGCAAATGTTTTATGATTTACAATTTTTAACTACACGTAAAGTTTTTACGTTGCTATGCATATTCACACTGTTAATATAGGGTTGTAGCAGGGCATCTAACAATGTCTGCCATTAGATATACCAAATTCATTTCTTAACGGTTATAAATGCAAGCTTGTGCTGAGGGAAACAGGCATTTGGGCATATTGACTTTGTCTATTGCTTACAGTGTTGTAGATATCGTGGCAGCCAATTTAAAGGGTTATATGGTATGGCAGGAAGTCTTTGACAATGGAGTAAAGGTAAGTACATGACCATCTTAATTGCATTTCTTAAAAGTATCCTAAAGGCATTATAGTTTTGGGTTATGTAATAAAGTTTAGTTTTGTTAAATATATCACTTACTTTACCTGAGAAAAATGATGTAGCTGGATTGATAGGAAAAAATTGCAGATGCAAGTATGTAGGTTAATTGGCTGGGTAAATGTAAAAATTGTCCCTAGTGGGTGTAGGATAGTGTTGATTTACGGGGATCGCTGGGCGGCACGGACTTGGTGGGCCGAAAAGGCCTGTTTCCGGCTGTATATATATGATGATGATGCTAGTTAAAATCAAAGGTAGACACAAAAGGCTGGAGTAACTCAGCAGCTCAGGCAGCATCTCGAGAGAGAAGGAATGGGTGACTTTTCGGGTCGAGACCCTTCTTCAAACTGATGTCAGTCTGAAGAAGTATCTTGACCTGAAACGTCACCCATTCCTTCTCTCCCGAGATGCTGCCTGACCCGCTGAGTTACTCCAGCATTTTGTGTCTACATGTAGCTGGATTGATAGTATTCAAACTTTTTTAATGGCTACTTCTGAGAATCTTTTTGTACAGAAGCAATAGCTTTGCTTAATTTTCTTGCTACTTTAATGTAGACTTGCAGACTACTTTTCAGCTTCTAATTCTATTAGTGCTTGGCATTGCATGGCTTGCTTATGGCTCTTTGCATTATTTATTTGAGATGGTGAAACAATATTTAAACTTACAAGCCATAGTGTTTTCAAAATAATGTACTATTAGCTGCTCATGTTTAGAATGAAATGAAGTAGGTGCTTGAATACATCCTTTATTTCCAATTGAGTAAAAAATGAACTACTTTAAAATGTGCACGCCCACCTGTCGGATTTGATTGCTGTTTGAAATTTTATGGCTGTCTGAGATTTTTTCCCTTCCATTGTCCACCCCGGTTTTGTACCTGTTTCTCTAAGATGACTTGATAGTGAGGGGTGAAGAAAATCTGGGGAAAAAAATTTGCATGTATTGATGCATTTAAATTTAAAAATAATTAGTATCTTTTGATTTTATCCATTAGTTTGAAGACTCAAAACTTTTTCTAACCGTTTGTTGTTTTATTTCATTTAAAATCAGATGAAGATACTGAACCTAGAATTATTGAAAATAAGAAAACATGGGGAAAATTGCAAAAATTATTAATTTTTAAAAGTTGTGCTTTCTGCATTTTTAAAGATTTTTTTTTTCCCTTTAAGCCCTTAAAGAATAGTAATTTGATATTTTCATTCCTTTTAATTTCAGAATACTTTTGAAATGCAAATACACCAAGGGATTTAAACAAACATCAGTTATAACTGTAGAAAATGTTTAAAGGATTCCATTAATCTCAAGGGCCTTGTTGGGAAATATAATATTTCCTTATATCTTATAAGGGAAAGATATAAGGGAATAGCAGAGGCCCTGGACAATAATTGTTGGAAAATAATTTGATAATTAGTTGGCTTAACATGTGCAAACTCTTGACTACTTTAAACTTAATCAAGCAGTTAGTATAGATTTAGGGATGAACAGTTAAATGGAGGAATAGATTGTGACCTCCATGGAGGCATTTTAGAAGGAATATCAGCTGGTTAGAAGCCTTTGGGAATATAAAACTTCTGTGAATAATTGAGCAAAACTGAAGAGCAATTTTCAGGTCAATTACTTTTCACCTGAACTGTTCTTTAAAAGAAAAATGCACAGCAGCATTAAAATTAGCTTACAGTTAAATGGCCTCTTTATTTGAAGAGTTAATATACACGTGGCATAATAGTGGTCCTACTTGTGGATAAACAGTGGGGTGTTGTGCATTTTTATGTAGATGAGTTAGGTAGATGTGCAAAAGGAGGAACTGGAGGTGGTGGGAAATTGCTGCTCCCTGGTTCACATGCCACATTTTCTAATGGTAGAATTAAACCGGTAAAATAAATAGTATTTGGATTTATAAGTAGACAAAATTGAAACCCAAATTTGCTTTAGTCAAACCTTTGTTTAATTTTAAATTAGAAGTTTGACTTTGGGGAAAAAAACAACCAGAATAGTTGTAAAATGTAGGCTAAGGCAAATAAGCAGATGCTTTTTTAAACTATAAATTTCCATGCTTTTGTGTGCTCCCCTCTTGACTGCCCTTTGAAGTATTTAACAAACCAGTTTGGGATTATTTATAGATGAGAATAAATTTGAGAAAATTAATAGTGAGTGGATTAAGTGAGTGAGTTTCTGAAATTATGAAGGTTGAATAAAGTCAATTTGGTTGAATGGATCATGAACATTAAAATTGAATGTACGAGAAAATAACTTTTTTGAAGCAGATAATACTTTGACACAGCTGTAATGTTATTGCAATTGCATTCATCAAAGTAAACTTGATAAATATTGGTAGCAGTTATTGTAGTGTAAGAGTGCATTTCTACTTAGAATTAGAACTGAACATTTATGCGATAAATGGTCTCTATTGTAAATTTGGAATTTTAATTCTCGACTTCTGCTTTTACTTGACAAAATTGTGTTCTGCAATTAGAATCTAACAAAGCTTCCCCTCCATCAAACCTATTCATCTGCATTTAAATCATTCATACTTACCAATGTGTGATTTATGAATGTATTAGTTTCATGAATCAATTTCTTTATACAAATTTTAATTGAGAAATCAAAATAAGCAATATTAATTTAAAATCTTAATTGTATGTAACTCTAACAGTCTATCAAATTCAAGAACTAATTTCTTAGAATAGAATGAACATAACTAGTGTTGAGTAAAAAGCTATTAAACTGCAGTCACCATCAATTTTTGCAGTTTTTAAATCAAATCAGAGATTAAAAATATGCATGTGCATATGGTGAACATATGGTGTACAAAAGTAATTAGACTTTAGGGGCATATTTAAATGAAAATATCATGTTTGTTAAATATAAAAGGTCTTGCTCTTAATTATAACTTCTTCTTCCAGATTAAGTCAGACACTGTAGTTGAAGTGTGGATGGCAAGAAATATGAAGGCAGAGCTATCTAAAGTAACACAAGCTGGGTTCACAACCATCCTGGCAGCACCCTGGTACTTAGATTACATTGGCTATGGACAGGACTGGCAACAGTACTATCAAGTTGAACCCCTCCATTTCAATGGTTGGTATTTTGATGAGAATATCTGCCCCTCTTCCAATTTGCTCATCAATTATGCTCATTCTAGTTATCGGAAACAGCTACTATAATAGCTATTAATTTCGTGTTCCCTTGTTTCCTCCAAGGTTCTTTCTTAATTAGTAAGAGCATGAAAGGTTACAGGGAGAAAGCAGGAGAATGGAGTTGAGAGGAAAGATAAAGTCCAGTAAGGTCTGATCAAAGATAGTCCAAGGGTCTCCAATGAAGTAGGTGGTAGCTTAGGATTTCTGTCTAGTTGTTGGTAGGATGGATCAGTTGCTGTTGGCTGGGCAACTGTCCACTACTAGGGAGAAATACAGCGGATAAAGGCCCTTCTGCCCATCGAGTCCACGTTAGCCATCTTTCACCTGTTCACACTAGTTCTGTTATCGCACTTACTCATCCACTCCCTACCAATGAGGGGCAATTAATCTACAAACCCACATGAATTTGGGATGTGGGAGGAAACCAAAGCACCAAGAGGAAACCCACGGAGTCACAAGGAGAATGTGTAAACAGCACCTGAGGTCAGGATCAAATGCAGGTCTCTGGAGCCGTGAGGCAGCGGCACTACCTGCTGTGCCACTATCGCTCCTATGTCTTGTATTCAAAAGACATTTCTTATAAAGAGATATTTACCAAAGTTGAATGTTTTTTGCAAATACCACGTTTTGTGTTTTTCTAATATTTTTTTCTGCAGTTCTGTATTTTTATTTGTTTTTGATTCACGATGGATATTCAGCTTGTTTGGTTTTTGCATTGGTGCACTCGCTGGTCACAGAACTCCTATTTAGTTGCTCTGCATTGGTGGCAAAATGTTTCTGCTTAAGCTTAATTTTGGATGCTTTTCATTGTTTAGTTTGCACTTTGAAAAATGCCACATTCAGGCTTGTTTCTCGGCATTCCTTTTTGCATTGCTATGTAAGAATTAGAGGTGGAAGGAATGGAGGATTTCACAAATACTCAAGACATTTTGTCCAAAAATCCTGACTTCCCAAGGATCTTGAATTTCACTGTTTGCAAGCTAGACTGTAATTGTGACGCTGAGTTTTGTCTCTACATTTTTTTGGACTGTAGTTGAAGTCGGATACCATTGTTCATGTGTGGAAAGGTGGCTACCAGAAGGAAATGGCAGCAGCAACAGCTGCTAAATTTCATGTTCTCGTGTCCTCTCCTTGGTACTTGAATGTCATTTCTTACGGTCAAGACTGGCGGAAGATTTACCAAGTGGAACCTTGCAACTTCAATGGTGTGTTTAGAGCAAAATGGTTGGCCACCTGTGAACATTCATTTGCTCTCTAGGCTAAGTATATGTTCTGATCAGTTTGTGAGCTTGCAATTTTTTGTTACAACTCCCTTTATTGCAATCGTTTTATCTGGTTTTAAAGGTCATTAAAGGTGTGGAAACTCACATGACCAACAATTTGAAAATCTGATTAAGTGCAACAGACCTTAAATGAATTGGGCAAACACTGCAGGTTGTCGTCTGTTCAGCAATATTGTGTTTTATTCTCGTATGTGTCAAGATGGAACAATTAAATTCTTTCAGTACAGTTGGGTTGTAAACATACTACTCGGTAGGTACTATCTCCCACCTTCCCATATCCACCCCTTTCTGCCTTCCACCTTCCCTGGTTAACTCATCCCTTCCCACCCAAACCGCCTCCTCCCCAGGTACCTTGCAACCGCAGGAGAGGCAACACCTGTCCCAATACCTCCTCCCTTGACTGTCCAGGGACACCCTGACAGTCCTTTTAGGTTAGGCAGAGGTTCACTTGCACCTCCTCCAACTGCATCTACTGTTGTCCATTGTTCAAGGTGTGGGCTCCTATACATCAGCGAGACCAAACATAGACTGCGCAATCATTTCGCGGAACACCTTTGCTCAGTCTGCCAGAGCCTACTTTATCTCTTGGTTGCCAAACACTTTAATTCCCCTTCCCATTCTCACACTGACCTTTCTGTCCTGGGCCACCTCCATTGTCAGAGGACAAATGCAAATTGGAGGAACAGCACTGCATATTTCGCTTGGGCAGCTTACAATGCAGCGGCATCAATTTTGATTTCTCTAACTTCAAGTAACCCTTACAATCTTCTCTCTGTCCCTCCCCCACCCAAGTCATTATACTAGCTTCCCTGTCGTCCTGGTGAGTTCCATTATCTGTAACTCATTTTCATGTAGCCCACAGCTAACAATACCCAGTCTCCTTTATCATCGTTACTCTTGCTTATTTTTAATTAAATTTGTTCCATATCTCTATTACTGTTTATATATTATGTTTCCCCTCTCGCCTGGTGAGTCTGAAGAAGGGTCTCGACCCAAACATCACCTGTTCCTTTTCTCCAAAGATGCCGGCTGATCCAGCTTTTTGTGTCTATCTTCCATAATAAACAAAACTAAGTTTAAAAAAATATATACCCAATATGGGTTGCAAAAAAAATGCCCAAAGTCCCAGTACAATCACTGAGTTCAGTTCAGAGTTTAGTTGGAGGTCATAATGTTCAAAGCCTGATGGTTGGTGGGGAAAAAACTGTTCCTGAACCTGGAGGTCAGTTTTCAGACTCCTATACCACCTTCCCAATGGCAGGAATGAAATGAGAGCGTGGCAGGGTGTTGTGTGACCTTGGTGCTGCTGGCCTTCCTTCTTGAGATGGCGCCTCCTATAAATCCCTTTAGAGGTGGGGAGCTCGGTGCCCATGAAGGATCTGGCAGTGTCCCCCACTTTTCGTAATCTTCATTCTTGGGGGTTCCAAGTTGCCAAACCAGGCCGAGATGCAATATGTCATTATTAGACAATCGTACCTTTTTTTTCCAGGGTGGAAATATCAAAGACTAGAGGGCATAGCTTTAAAGTGAGAGTGGCAACGTTCTAAAGGAGGTGTGCATGGCATTTGTTTAATAGGATAGCAGCTGCCTAGATCGTGCTGCCAGGGCTGGTGGTAGAGGTAGATATGATATTTAAGAGATTTGTAGTTGGGTACATGGATATGCAGAGCACTGGGGGATATGGATCATGTGCAGGCAGATGAAATTAGTTTTTCTCGGCATCATGTTCAGCACAGATATGGTAGACCGAAGGACATGGTCCTGTGCTGTATTCTGTTCTGTGACCTTGTCAAAGGCCACAAAGTAATTGAAATTGCAATAAGGATTACTTATTGCAAAAATAATCTCAGTGGTTACAGCACAGGGGCCCATTTTGCCATTTCTGCAAGACCAATTGACCTAATCCTATTCTCCTGCCCAAGTTTCTCTGCAGGTTTTTGTCTCATTTCCCAGTTACCTTTTCAATACCACAGCTTAATCTGCTGCCACTACCACTATCGGTCCATGCCAGATTCTTCCAATTAGTGAATTAAAAAAAATAAAATGAATCTGTTAGTTTGTGATTATTTTTGTACCAATTCCTTTCATTCTGAGCTCGTGGTTGCTTTACTAATGGTAATAAAGAATATAAAATGGGCGCGTGAGTAGGCTAGTTCGCCAACCATGATCTATCTATGCCAGATCTATGTAGTCAGTATCTTTCAAATTAATCACCCTTTTAAATTTCCATTGCTGGGGAAAATGGTAAAGCTGATGCAGTGGTAGAGGTGAAATATTGCCTAGGATCCCATTAAATGGTGTGCAGGACCAAGTGACTGACTACTTTTGCTCCTATCTGTTCTTTCACCATTGCCTAAATTAGAATATGAGGAGCGCAACACAAGAACAGACACATTAAACCATGATGGCAGTCTAAACTAAACCAGTCTGCCTGCACGTGATCCATGTCCCACTATTCACTGCATGATGATGAGTCTGTCTAAATGCCTAAACATTGCTATTGTGTCTGCTTATATCACTTTTCCTGGTAGTGTTGCATGCAACTTTCACTGCATTTTTTTAAGGCTCCTCAAAGTCGCTTAATCTCTAAACTTCCTCCTTTCACCCCAAACTTGTGCTGTCTAGTATTTGATAACTTGCTCTGCCTTTTTCAATAAACTATGCTACAGCGATAATCGTCCCTTACAAGAAACATTTTTTAAAATAATTTTGCTGTCTGATAATAATGCTTCTCCTGTTCATCAAAATGTAACTAGTAATTTTCCAGCATTAAATTTCATTTGCTGTCTGTCTATTCTATCATTCCACATGTCTTCCTGAAGTCTGTTACAATCCCTTTTTCAACAATAAAATAGTTTTGAATAGCATTCTTGCTCTTTGCCCCTTGTTTTTAAGTTTATTTAGTTGCTCTCTCATTATTCCTTCCCTCCAGCAATTTGCTTCCCAATATTCTTCCCATAATTTGCAACTCTGAGAATCGTACTAATCATAACTATTGCTTCTCAACTCTAAACATTCTGTCTTTGATCGTTCCAGATTATCTGTATAACTATAAAAATAATTTTGTTGTACCTCGGTACACGTGATAAAGTACCATACCATACTTCCCTTTCCTCCTCCCCTTGGAGGCTTTGAATCTGAAGCCATATATGTTATTGCCACAATATTGCAATTTTATATAGCTAATTGTATCTCCCAGTTAAGAACCTTGTTTAATATGCTCCTCGGATTATAAAGGTTTCTGTTCAGTACCATTCAACTATTCCACCCCCCCCCCCCCACAAAGATTGGTGCATTGCATGGGGTAATGCAAAGATGAGTTCAAGGCTGTTGTTAAGCCAAACGTTGCAGTTTAGAGGAGCAAAAGTCCTTAGCTGGCAAAGGTCCTTAGCTGGCAAAAGCCAACAACTGCCTAAAGCACTCGGGTGATTTGTTTAAGGGCAATAACATTTTGGTAATGGACTGAATGTTGGATGTTAACGTCCTTGAAATGTTGTAAAGTGTGAAGCAATGCAAAGTGATGCTCAATACTTGATTGTACTTGTCTTTTGCAGTTTTTCAGCTATGAGTATATAATCTCTAAATAGATGCTAGTTATTGAAGACATTGACTTCCTAAATTTACCAACTTTGATCCGATTACCCCTAATTGGGTTATGTTTTGATTTTCAGCTATGTCAAATTCAAAAATTCTGTAATATTGTACCAGTCTCCACGGTATCAGTATTCATCCCAATATATTCCCCTCGACCTAGCCTTCTAGCCCACCAGCCTGTGCCTGCAACAGATCATTTTCCACAATTTCCATCTCCTGCAAAGAGATTCCACCACCAGCAAGTCTTCCCCCTTTCCTATTCAATATTTTGCAAGGACTCCGTGATCCACACTTCCATTCCCAGCAATGGTTCTCTCCCTTTACAACACTTTCCCTTGGAACCACTGGGGATGCAGCACCTATTCCTTCACCTCTTCCCTTCCCACCTTCCAGGGAACTTAACAGTCATTTCGAGGTAAGCAGCAATTGACATGTACTTGTACATTCTAGTGTACTGCACTGTTTACATTGATCTCTACATTGGAGAAACCATGTGCAGATTGGGTGAACAATTTACAGCACTCTCATTTCACCCATTGCTTTGTGACCTCCACTACTAACGCAGGCTTGAGGAACAGCATTCTGTCCTCTGTGTGGGCATGTTGCAGCCGTGCGGACTTAATGTTTAATATTCAATTCCATGTCAGGTAACTCTATTTCTATCATCTTTGATATAGCACAGCATATTTATTTCTACTCCCCACCTCCCCAAGCCATTTTAAAATTTCTCTGGGAATGGATGACATGCCCACCCTGATCTGCTGGCCCTGTCCTCTTACTTTGCACTTTACAATTCTTGTATTCTATTGTCTATTCCCACTCTAACTGCTTCCAGTCACTCATTGACCCAATATCCCCATGTCAACACAGTTTATCCTATCAGATGCACACGCCTCCCTGCAGCTTATGGAGCAGCTTCTGTCACTTTCCCAGTTTTGACCAAGAGTCATAAGGTCATAAGGAATAGTAGTCAAATTAGGCCATTCAACCCATCAAGTCTACTCTGCCATTTCATCATGGCTGATCTATCTCTCCCTCCTAACCCCCATTTTCCTGCCTTCTCCCCATAACCTCTGACACCTGTATTAAACAAGAATCTATCTCTGCCTTAAAAATATCCACTGACTTGGCCTCCACTGCCTTCTGTGGCAAAGAATTCCACTTAGGGTCTTTGACCTGAAACACTTGCTCTGTTTCTCTCCTTACAGATGCAGCCTAGCCTGCTGAGTATTTCCAGCATTTTTTGTTTGTAAGCTTAAATGCTGACTTCTGCCACCTTGTTAAATAGTTTTAACTTGATTTGTTTTTTTAATTGATATTCTGGAAGTGCTTTCTAAAAGTCTCAGTTAATAGACGTGGGTAATCAAAATGAGAAAGGATTGGATATTTGTTGTATCCAAAAGTAACCTTGTTTGTTTCAACCACAGGAACTGAGGCACAGAAGAAACTGGTGCTTGGGGGAGAAGCTTGTCTCTGGGGAGAATTTGTGGATGCAACCAATCTTGCCTCACGTTTATGGTAGCAAACCTTAAACTGCATTCCATGTGATAAGTATTAGTTTAGTTCATTATTGTCCAGTGTACTTGGGTACAGTGAAAAGCTTTTTGTGTGCTATCCTGTCAAAGAAAAGACTGTACATTATTACAATCAAGCTGTCCACAGTGTACAGATACCGGGTACAACATTTAGTGCAAGATAAAATCTGAGATATGAAAATGTATTTCCTATCATACAGAGATACTTGTCATTTATTTGTCATTCCCATAGAAAACCTGAATTTCCCTTGTATTACTATATAATTTGACTCATTTTGCTGAAAATGTTTAATCATTGTAAATTATGCATGGATTTTTCATTTACCAGTTTCTTTTATAGATTTGTAAATCGATTTATAGAGGTGTACATCTGACCCATTTTGTTCCTGTTGATCAAATTGGCTTTAGTCCCTTCTCCCTGCATTTGGCATGTAGCCCTCTAAACTCTCCTGTCCATATTTCTCCACAAGCCATGAGAACGTTACTATAGTTCAATCTATCAGTTTGACTGCATCAACTTCTGCACTTGATGGCAACATCCTAGGATTTTAAGTGGCTACAAAGATTGTGGAAGTGTTGCTTTTTATCATCCAGAATTTTGTGGATTTTAACACAAGGAAACTCCTGACAGCAGTACATTTAACAATGTGATAATAAGGTGTTTGGAAAATCACACGTGGGCAGTTAGCACAGTTTTATGAAAGAGTAAGACAATGTGCAGGAGTAACTCTGGGTGAGACAGCATCTTTGGAGAACATGGATAGGTGACATTTTGGGTTAGAACCCTTCAGTCTGAAGAAGGGTCCTGACCCAAAATATCACATACCCACATTCTTGTGAGATGCTGCCTGACCTGCTGCATTACTCCTAGCACTGTTTTTTTTATATAAACCAGCATTTGGAATTCCTTTATGAAAAGGAGATGATGCTTGACATGAGGTGATAACTACCACAGTGGGCATGAGTGAAGTGTTGCAAAGATCAATGCTCGCTTTTCTGAATTGACTGAGCAATGTATTCATGTTGGCCAAAGAGGTGGGGAGGAAAGTAAGTTCTGGGCAAATGTGGAAAGGTTTCAATGATACATTGACTGTTATGTAATTGGAAGTTGTGGCTCTTGGACATAACACAGTACTGGGTACCAAACTAGCTTCACACCCTCAAGTTTATGGAATGGGTCACCCTGACAATGAGGCAATTTGTATTTAAACATGAAATTGAGGACATCAAAATGATTTCCTCTGCCTCAATCCAGAATAAATGTCAGTCAATTTTTATCAAGTTTGATCCATGCTTTTGTGGATCAAATAAAATAGTAGAATTGGGTTCTTTAGAAACTGAAACAGGAGAAATTAAAGACAGAAATACAGTACTAAAATAAGCCCATCATCCATGTTGACGATCAAACTCCAATTAATCCTACATTAATTATATTGGGAATAAGAAAATGACAGAAGTTAAACGCATTTTGTTTGTCGTTTGAGAAAAAACTTCCCGGAAATGAAAGAGTAAAGGTGTAGCTACAGTCCAGTCAGCCTGATGTCAATGTTGTGGAACATGCTAGAATTTGAGGGAACAGTAACTCAGTGCTTGATGGGATCAAGTTGAGTCAACATTAAAATGAAATAGTATGTAGGTAGGAACAGCAAATGCTGGTTTAAACCAAAGTTAACCTACTCATTGTTGGGATCATTCTTGTAAATCAAACATTGGCACAAAATGATGGAGTAGTTCAGCGGGACAGGCAGCAACTTTGGATAGATGGAATTTGTTTAACAAATTGTTGGAGAAACGAGTAACTGGAGGTGCTGGTTTACAAAAAAAGGCGATGCTGGAGTCACTCAACGGGACTGGCAGCATCTCTGGAGAAAAAGGATGGGTGGTGTTTTGGGTCAGGGACCCTTCTGACTGAAAGTAAGGGGAGGTGAAGAGCTGGAGATGAGAAAAGATCAGGACCAGACACAAATGACCTTGACCACAGTGTTGCGTGGTAAGTCCATTGTTGGCTAGTGAAGGTGTATCTCAAATGTATCATAAACTGGGAGATGTGCTTTGTTTACCAAGTCTTTCTTGATGTAAACCCCACACTAAGGTGCTCTCTTCAGCCAATGTCACAATTATTTGTTTGTAAGTCAATAGCACTGTATAATAACAGCACTGCACCAAATATAGGTGAAACAATTTTTTTGGTTAGTTCATAAGAATGAATATCTCTGTTTCAGGATCACTAATTTGAGACCGTTAGTTTTTGCTAACTTTGTATTATTGTCAGACTTGACCATGCTTTTCATTTTAACTTTGAAGGCCTCGGGCAAGTGCTGTAAGTGAGCGCCTTTGGAGCAGTGCAGAAACAAATGATCTGGGTGATGCCTACGCAAGACTAACAAAACATCGTTGTCGCATGGTCCAGTAAGAAACTATTTCACTGTGCACTTTGTGCTAAAATCTTAATTGTCCTGTATTCTTCCTCAGTTTGTAAAAAAAGGTGAAGAGATCATAATTTAATTAACTTCAAAGATTGAAATTGCTCTTGGAATATTGAAAGACTCGTGTTTAAAACTGTTTGAACTTGAATGAGTTTGTTCTTTTTGAATTCCTTTCTGTTTTATAGACGGGGTATACCAGCGGAACCTCTGTTCGTTGGCCATTGCGATCGTGAATACAAGGATAATAATGAATCCAACTGAATAAAGAATCACTCTTGGAGTAAAATGCCGACATCGTAATTTGATGCCAACAAACAATACTGGATTATTGAAATTATCAACTTTCATTGAGAGTTGATATCTTTGAACAAGAATGAATGTTTGATTTTTTTAATATAAAGATTAGGAAATATTGTACAATAAAGTTCAATATTTTTATAATTTCTAAATTTGGTTACCTGTTTCTGAACTTTGCATTTTACCTGTGTGGTGGTAGAAATGCTATGGGCACATCGATCAGTTTTATATTGGTTAAATTTTATATATTTCAAATGTTTACATTTTATGAGATTTTTTCTGCAATTAAAAGAGACTATTGTTATCAATTATGTTAAGCCAACAAATGTTTGAAATGCACTATGTATACCAATTGAAAATAAATAAAATCTTGATAAACTAGAGTTGGAGTACTTGATGAGTAACATTCTTGAATAGTTTATGATCTTTCATCAGTATACTAAATTGGCAGTAGATTTGAAGCTAATTTTCCCTTCCTTTGGCTCAGGGAATTAATCTGGCATCTCCTTTACTTGGTCACAAACTATTTTACATGGAGAAGTTGATAAACATTAAGAATCTGGCAGGCATATTTTATTTGTGTCGGAAAGAACTGCAGCAGCTGGTTTAAATCGAAGGTAGATACAAAATGTTGGAGTAACTCAGCGGGACAGGCAGCATCTCTGGAGAGAAGTAATGGGTAACGTTTCGGGCTGAGACCCTTCTTCAGACATATTCAGGCATATTTTATTTCCAGCATCTGTGGCATTCTGCTTTCATTTTTAATAATTTTTAGCAGCAAAATCAGTCCCTGTTTATTGTGCATGATTTCTCGATTTATTCTACATTGCATTTAATCCATTCAACGGGAAATTTTAGTACAATATACTAGACTGACGAGGACCCGTTGGGTCCAAACCCTTCTGCAACTGACGATCCTGCAGGCCCGGCAACCCGGGGGTGGGTGAGGGGGGGGGGGGACAGGGAAAATCCACTGACCTCAGCCCCATTTCTCCTGCGGGCTGGGCAACCCTCCCGCAACTGGCGATCCTGCGGGCCCAGCAACCCGTGGACCCTTTGCCGGGCGGGGAGTGTCCTCCGGGGCCATGGGCAGGACAGGGAAAAGCCAACGCTGCAGACAGAGCGAGCTGTGGAGCCGACGCCTCTCCTGCAGCTTGGCAGGGAACAGCGGCGATGGCCATCTTGTTGGATCCTCTGCCACCACGCTGCACCACGGGAAGAAGGTCAGGCGCAGGACCCGCTGGGACGGGTGCTGGTTCTCCCGGGGAGAAGCACATTTATTAAAGTTTATTAGGTAAATAGTTTTTTTTAAGTATCAAAAGTCCATTTATTCAGACCACGGGGGAATGGTGAGTAGGTTGAGCCTAAAATTGTTGCGCTATCGTGTACTGTTTTTTCCCGGATGAAAACTGCACAAAGAAACATGGGACAAACAAACAAATGGGGGAGCAAACATACAGGGGAAGGGAACGAACAAGATGAGAGTTTTAGAGAGAGAGAGATAAATAGATTTGTCATTATGGGATTGGCAGATCATAAGGCTTCATGCATTCTTGCATGAGGCTATAGTGGCTCCTGCTCTGTGCAACAAATAAATGCAGCTGGATGGGCCTAGTATGCCTGGATGAAACCAAGGGCAAGACACAAAATGCTGGAGTAACTGGGTCAGGCAGCATCTCAGGAGAACATGGATATGTGACATTTCAGGTTGGGATCCTTCAGACTGCTTGCAGAGGTGGGAGAAAAAGCTAGAAGAGTGAAGGGGCAGGACAAAACATGTTTGAACACAGGTGAGGGGTGTTTTTGATAGGCAGATGACAGGACAAAGGCCAGAGACGAACACGGTGTGAGACAAAAGGATTAGATTGTGGGGAGGCAGGGGAGTGATTTAGGTGCACGATCAGCCTGGGCTTGGAAGGTTGCTTTTGTAGAGGTTGCCTAAAGCTTGAGAATTTGATGTTCACACCATTCAGTTGTGAGCTACCCAAGTGGAATGTTCCTCCATTTTGTATGTGGGCTCACTGATAATGGAAGAGGCCCAGGACCGGAACGTCAGTATGGGAAGGGAAGTTAAAATGGCTAGCAACCAGGAGATTCCACAAGCCTTGGCACACCTATCCACGTTTTTAAGGCAGAGATAGATAGATTCTTGATTAATATGGGTGTCAGGGTTTATGGGGAGAAGGCAGGAGAATGGGGTTAGGAGGGAGAGATCAGCCATGATTGAATGGTGGAATAGACTTGATGGGCTGAATAGCCTAATTCTGCTATCACTTATGTTCTCCAGGGATGCTGCCTGACCTCCTGAATTACTCCAGTATTTTGTCTTTCCATGGTAAACCAGCATCTACAGTTCCTTGGTTCTAGATTGAAACCGATGGCAGACCTGCATGCTTTTGCAGTTTTGGGGAGGTTCTAAAAATCCTGGCGATAATGCTGGGCAGTGATTTAACCAGCCTACATCATGGCCTTTCTATCTCCCTTTCAACCCCATTCTCCTGCCTTCTCCCCATAACCCCTGACACCCGTACTAATCAAGAATCTATCTCTGCTTAAAAATTTCCATTGACTTGGCCTCCACAGCCTTCTGTGACAAGGAATTCTACAGATTCACCACCCTCTGACTAAAGAAATTCCTTCTCATTTTCCTAAAGGAATATCCTTTAATTCTTAGGCTATGGCCTCTAGTCCTAGATTCTCCCACTGGTGGAAACATCCTCTCCACATCCACTCTATCCAAGCCTTTTATTATTCGGTACGTTTCAATGAGGTCCCCCTCATTCTTCTAAAATCCAGGGAGTAGAGGCCCAGTGCTGTCAAATGCTCATCATAGGTTAACCCACTCATTCCTGGGATCATTCTTGTAAATCGAACGTCGACACAAGATGCTGGAGTAACTCAGCGGGACAGGCAGCTTCTCCGGTGAGAAGGGATGGGTGACGTTTCAGGCCAAGACCCTTCTTCAGACTCATTCTTGTAAACCTCTCGACCGCCCCGACGCGGGAGTTCTGATCAGCCCGATGCGGGGGCTTCAATCGCCCCGACTGCCCTGACCGCGGGGGAATAAAGAGGAAGAAGTTCGGACTTTATTGCCTTTCATCACAGTGAGGAATGTGGGGAATCCACTACGGTGGATGTTTATGTTAACTTTTATGTAGTTGTGTGTCTTGTTGCTTCTGTTTTAGTATGGCTGTATGGTAAATTGAATTTCACTGTACCTTAATTGGTACATGTGAAAATAAACTGACCTTGAAACCTTGATCCTCGCCAGGGCCAGCACCAGCACATCCTTCCTCAGATATGGTGCCCAAAATTACTCACAATACTTCAAATGCGGCCTGACCAGTGCATTACATCCTCTTTACTCAATGGGTAAAGCGAGGAACATTTACCTTAGCCACCTGGATGTTCATGTACTTCATTTAATGTCAGAATGTAGTAACTTTGCAGTAGTGAGATATCTGCCAGTTCACTCTCTCACTGAATCCAAATTTGAGGAAGGATATTCTTGCTATTGAGGGCGTGCAGCGTAGGTTTACTAGGTTAATTCCCGGAATGGCGGGACTGTCATATGTTGAAAGACTGGAGCGACTAGGTTTGTATACACTGGAATTTAGAAGGATGAGGGGATCTTATCGAAACGTATAAGATTATTGAGGGGTTGGACATGTTAGAGGCAGGAAACATATTCCCAATGTTGGGGGAGTCCAGAACCAGGGCCACAGTTTACGAATAAGGGGTAGGCCATTTAGATGAGGAAAAACTTTTTTAGTCAGAGAGTTGTGAATCCGTGGAATTCTCTACCTCAGAAGGCAGTGGAGGCCAATTCTCTGAATACATTCAAGAGAGAGCTAGATAGAGCTCTTAAGGATAGCGGAGTCAGGGGGTATGGGGAGAAAGCAGGAATAGGGTACTGATTGAGAATGATCAGCCATGATCACATTGAATGGCGGTGCTGGCTCGAAGGGCCGAATGGCCTACTCCTGCACCTATTGTCTATTCTCTATTGAATCATTGAGAATGTTTGACTCATGAACACTCACAAATAAAGGTATTTTTCTACTCACAAAATGCTGGAGTAACTCAGCAGGTCAGGCAGCATCTCGGATCACAGAGGGCGAGCAACGAGAGAGCATGTTGCTAAACTCTCGTCGAAGAGAGGAGGAGAACTTCTTCAAAGTGGACATACCTTGAGGAGAAATCGCAGTGGAGCAACAAGTAGTATAAGAAGATAACTGCAGATGCTGGTACAAATCGAAGGTATTTATTCACAAAATGCCGGAGTAACTCAGCAGGTCAGGCAGCATCTCGAATAAATACCTTCGATTTGCACCAGCATCTGCAGTTATCTTCTTATACTACAAGGTATTTTTCTACTTGTATTAAGAGGTTAAGCAGCCAACATAACCTACCTGATCTCCCGGTTGCTAAACACTTTAATTCTTCTTCCCATTTCCACACTGACCTTTCTGTCCTCAGTCTCCTCCATTGTCAGAGTGAGACTAAACCCAAATGGGAGGAACAGGATCTCATAATTTCGCTTTCGTTTAGATTTTTGATTTCTCTAACTTCCAAGTAACCCCAGAACACCCTCTCTCTCCATCCCTCCCCCACCCAAGTCGCACCAGCTTCTCGTTTTCACCCAACAAACAACTAACAATAGCCTGTTTCCTTTATCGTTACTTTTTTGCTTACTGTAAGTGTAGAGTTCAATCACACTGCCATTCTCTTTCATAAGGTAGTAGGAATAGCAGTAGAATTTGGCCATTCAGCCCATCAAGTCTACTCCACCATTCAATCATGGCTGATCTATCTCTCCCTCCTAACCTCCTCTTCATATCCCACAAAGTCTCTTAGTCAACATTTTTTTGGTTTCCCTTTAAAAGCTGGAATGGGATCTGCTTCCATTAGTATTTCCTGTGGGCAGAAACCACATCACATTTAAGACTCAAGATTAATTCATCTTGACTCATAATGATTATGCAGCATGGAGCCTGGAGATGGAATACAGGCCTTGTTGCACTCTAGGAAAGACATAGATCAAAGGATCCAATTTTGCTTGAGTGGTGAAAATGCAATGTAAATAGCATCAAATTATAAGCTTCTGGTTGAGTGGTGTCGCAACAACATCTTGCTCAATGGCAGCAAACCCAAGGAACTAATCATTGACTTGATGGGGATTGAGGAGGAGATTGGGTGGGCACACAGAGTCTCTTGCCCAGAGTTGGGGAAATCGAGAACCAGAGGGCATAGGTTTAAGGTGAAGGGGGAAAGAATTGAAAGGAATCCGGGGTAACTTTTTCACACAAAGGGTGCACACAGGAATGCAACTCCTGTTCCTCTACCTCCTCCCTTGACTGTGTCCGTGGGATCCCAACAGTCCTTTCACATTAGGCAGAGGTTCACTTGCACCTCCTCCAACCTCATCTACTGTATAAGAAAATAACTGCAGATGCTGGTACAAATCGATTTATTCACAAAATGCTGGAGTAACTCAGCCGGTCAGGCAGCATCTCGGGAGAGAAGGTATCCGTTTTTCCAGGTGTGGACTCTTATACATCAGCGAGACCAAACGTAGACTGAGCGATCGTTTCGCTGAACACCTTCGCTCAGTCTGCCTAGCTCTACATAATCTCCCAGTTGCCAAACACTAACTCCTCCTCCCTACTTTTGAATGACCTCACCGGATGGCACCAGCAATGGCTGCCTTGCCAACAGTCTGTCTCTCCCTTCCTTCTTTGTGTTTTAATAGTATGTGTTAAATGTATGTTTTAGTGTTCTTTAAGGGCCTGTCCCACTTAGGCGATTTTAAGGCGGCTGCCGGCGACTAGGCTGTCGCCGACAGTTCGATGGGGTGTCGCGGGCATGATCGTGAGGAGTCTTCAAAGAATCGTAGTGGATCTCGGCGCGTCGCTGAGAAATCAACCGGTATGAAATTTCTCGGCCACAGCTGGCTTGTCGGCAGGTATCGTTGCTTATTGCAGGCGCTGTCGCATGCTGTCCCCAGGTTTGCTAGGTTCTCTTAGATGCATTTAGAAGCACATAATATTAACTTAAGTAAAGTCATTTGAAGATACCATAAAATACTTGTGTTTAACCAATTTATTTACCGTCAGGACATTTGACGCCGGAGAAGCATTGACAGCGTGGGAATTTTGCGATGTTTCCGAAGACGGTGTAATCTCGACCTGACTCGGCATTGTCGTGGTCATTGTCGTAGGGTAAAAGAAAATTTTGGCGATTTGCTACGACTTTAAGTCGCCGGCAGTCACTTAAAAAATCGCCTAAGTGGGACAGGCCCTTTAGCTTGTTTTATGTGGGGGGGGGGGGGGGGCAGGGGTAAACTTTCTCTAATCTCTTACCTTGATGGAGATGTTTTTCCGTATCGTATTTCCTTCCGCACTGCAGCCTAACATCGAGGAGTTAGCGGCCTTTGCTGGAGACGGACCTTTGAGAGCTTTACCGCGGGAGCCTGCGGGACATTAACATTGCAGAGCCCTTTGCCAGGGATCGACCTCGAAGATCCAACCGTGGGTGCTTGCGGACTTAACAGCACAGACCTCACGGTCTCTGGTCATAGACTGACATCGGGAATTCCAAGCCACAGGATCTTCGAGCGTCCCGACGGGGAAACTTCGACCGCCCCGACGCGGGAGCTTCGATCGCCCCGACGGATGGTTTGACTGCTCTGACCGCGGGAGAATAGAGGGAGAAGATTGGACTTTTTTGCCTTCTATCACAGTGAGGAATCCGCTGTGGTGGATGATTATGTTGACTTTTATGTGTGTCTTGGTGCTTGTTTTTTCATATGGTCATATGGTAATTCGCATATCACTGTACCTTAATTGGTACGTGTGACAATAAAAGGCCTTTGAAACCATTCCCACACTGACCTGTCTGTCCTGGGCTTCCTCCATTGTAAGAGTGAGGGCAAATGCAAATTGGAGGAACAGCTCTTGCTTTCACTCTCTCTCCATGCCCCCCCCCCCCCCCCCCCCCTCCTAGTCGTTGTACTAGTTTCAGTCGTTCTGGTGAGTTCCATTTCATCCAGCCCACAGCTAACAATGGTCTGGTTCGTTTATCGTTACTTTTTTGCTTATCTTTCATTCATTTGTTCTATACCTCTCTATATCACCATCTATATCTCTCGTTTCCCTTTACCCTGACTCAGTTTGAAGAAGGGTCTCAACCCTAAACGTCACCTTTCCCTTTTCTCCAGAGATGCTGTCTGACCCACTGAGTTACTCCAGCTTTTTGTGTTTATCTTCGGTCTAAACCAGCATCTCCAGTTCCTTCCTACAACTATCTGTGTACTACAGGGATGTTGCCTGACCTACTGAGTTATTCCAGCACTTTGTGTCTTTATTTGTAAACCAGCATCTGCAGTTCCAAGTTTCTATAAGGAAGGCTGTGTCACAGTTTCTACAAGTGTGTAGGATGGCGTTGTGCGGGGATCGCTGGTCAGCGCGGACTCCATGGGCCGGAGGGCCAGTTTCCGCACTGTATCTCTAAACTCAACTAAGCAAGCTCAATAATGAGAATTAAAGATATCAGAATTTCAAGTATTGGGAAGAGTTTAAATATGAATAAGTTAAAAGCAGTAAGCTATTTCCTTTTCCTCAGCAATACATAGAACATAGAACAGTACAATACAGGCCCTTCAGCCCACAATGTTTGTGCCGAACATGATGCCTGGCTGAACTGATCTCTGCTGTGTGCAAGAGGTCATTGTCCAGTTAAACTGTACTTGTATTTTGGAATAATAAGGGACATTTACAATGATGTTTGACTTTTAATTAAATAGATTTTTTTGGCAGATACAACAACTTCAGTGTTAATCTTTTTGGGTCCTTAGATTTGCATTGGAGGTATTTATCTGCCTCATGATTCCCAACAGCACATAGCACCAGGCTTTACTTTACACTCTTTCCTCTTGACAATGATCTTAGTTAACAAAGATTTGGAACCTTGAATCAGAACTCTGGTCTTTGGAGCTGATCAGTACAATCTGAAATTCTGTTCCAGGAAGAACTTTTCGCACTTTTCCCAATGGGATTTATGGAACATCCCACTGACATCCAAGAGTCAGTGTTCCCGTGATACTGCAGATTAATTATTTTCTGATCCAAAATGAAATTGATGTGGTGCATGGTACAGTATCAACCTTTCACTTGTCAGTTCATCAGTTTTTCCATTTGATCAGGCCCATCGTCTTGTTGAAAAGCGTGTTTTGCTCTTGTGGATTCATCAGCTCGTAGCTGGACAGTTCCAAGGTGAAGGTAGCATTGCCCGAGGTCAAAGTGCGCAGAGCAGTCGAGTAACCCTGCACCAATCAATAAGCACAGATGTGTCACCAAATGCAGCCATCTTAAACGTGAGCAAAAGCTGACAGCGGTTTATAGAAACAAAGAGCAAAATACATAAAAATCTAGAGTAACTTTTATATGTTTGAATCTATCTTCCAAATCTAGCCTTCATATAATTAGGCGAGTTTACTAGTGCGGCATACATATATACTTGAAGACAATATAATAAAGAAGCCTAAGTGAATGTTTCTCTCCCCACAGAGTGCAGCGGTAGAAAGTGGCACAGCCATAGAGTTGCTGCCTTACAGCGCCAGAGACCAGAGTTCGATCCTAACCACAGGTGCTGTCTGAACGGATTTTGCATATTCTCCCTGTGACCACGTAGGTTTTCGCCAAGTGCTCTGGTTTCCTCCAACGCTCCAAAGACATACATGTTTGTAGGTTAATTGGCTTCGGTAAAATTGTAAATTGTTCCTCGTGTGTGTAGGATAGTGTTAGTGTATGGGTACCGTTGGTCGGCGCAGACAGTGGGCTGAAGGGCTGTATCTCTAAACTAAACGAAAAGATGCTGCCTGGCTTGCATTTTCTGTTCTAGATTGAAATTGTTTGTGTTGCTGGGAGAGCTGCAGGGTCCTGTCTCTGCAGAGTTAGAGAGACTCAGTAAATTTTAGTTTAGTTTAGAGATACAGCGTGGAATCAGGACCTTCAGCCCACTAAGTCCATGCCAGCCAGCGATCCCCGCACTCTAACACTATCCTACACACACGAGGGACAATTGACAATTTTACCAAGCCAATTAACCTACAAACCTGTACGTCTTTGGAGTGTGGGATGAAACCGGAGCATCTGGAGAAAAGCCACGCACGTCATGGGGAGAACGTACAAACTCCACGCAGAGAGCACCTGTAGTCTAGATCAAACCCGGGTCTCTGGCGCTAAAAGGCAGAAACTCTACTGCTGCGCCACTGTACCGTACTGGATACATCCTCTCCACATCCTGAATAAACAACTGCCTTTCTGCAGGTGTATATCCCTTTAGCTGTTATGAAGTGTAGGTTTGGATGCTGCTCCAACTCAAGTGCCCGCACAACTACTCATGGCCTCACTTCAGGTTCCCTGTCATTTCACTTGGATTTCCCACATTTCCCCTCTCACAAGCAAGACTGACAAAGAGCTGACGTTAATTTTCAAACCACATTTGAATGGATCTGTTGGGTAGTTTTTTGCCTCTCTCCTACAGGATAACAAGTCAGTTCATTGAAACAGAGATAGGAAGGATTAAAGAGCATGGAGACATAGAATGGTCATACAATAAAGGGTGGACTTGTGGCCGTGACAGAACAAAGAACAAACGCACTCACATGCAAAAACAGTTACAAAAAGACTGAAAAGCAAATTGACCACAATGAAAAGATAATGGTTGGTGTGACTGAGAATGAGACAGCATATGTGGAGGTCATTGATAAAATGATCAAAGGCCAATTGCCCAGCCAGATGGTATGTGTAAAAACCATAGCTACTTGTAACTTAAAGGTGTGCCTTTGAGCCACCTTCCTGCATGCATGTGAATAAACAGAATGGAGGTAGAGTTGCTGCCTTACAGCGCTTGCAGCGCCAGAGACACAGGTTCGATCCCGACTATGGGAGCTGTCTGTACGGAGTTTGTACGTTCTCCATGTGACCTGCGTGGGTTTTCTCCAAGATCTTCAGTTTCCTCCCACACTCCACAGACGTACCTGTTTGTAGGTTAATTGGCTTGGTATAATGTGAATTGTCCCGTGTGTGTAGGATAGTGTTAGTGTTCGGGATCGCAGGGCGGTGCGGACTCGACGGGCCGAAGGGCCTGTTTCCGTGCTTTTTCTCTAAACTAAACTGCTTGCATCTTGAGATTGAACCACTGAATATTATCTGTGTTTTTTAACAACGTCTACTTGGTTCAATATTCAATTAGACACTCTTCCAGCAGAAAGTCGGAGCTGTGTAGACAATGGAGCATAAATTATACTAATAATTTAATCAGGGGATAATTAGGGCTATTAGGTACAGTAAATGCATTTCTAATGAATTAGCTCTGCCCCAGTAAAGAAGCAAAACGTCCCCAATTGCAATAATAATGCAACATGAACCTCTTTGGCACCAGTTTACATCAGTCAGGGACAGTTTCTTCTCAGCTGTTATCAGGCAACTGAACCATCCTACCACAACCAGAGAGCAGTCCTGAACTACTATCTAACTCTTTGGTGACCCTCCGACTATCCTTGATCAGACTTTACTGGATTTATCTTGCACTAAACATTATTCACGTTATTCCCTTTATCATGTATCTGTACACTGCGAATAGCTCGATTGTAATCATGTATTGTCTTTCCACTGGCTGGTTAGTACGCAACAAAGGCTTTTCACTGTACCTCGGTACATGTGACAATAAATAAAATAAACTAAAAACTAAAGTAACATTACAGGCACCTTGCGTTTTACATGGGGGGGTGGGTTACGTTCCAGAAAAACACCATGCAATTCAAACATACGTAAATTAAGCATAAACGTTTTAACAGGCATAAATTTGAGCATGTTATTTCAAAAATACTGCATGTAAATTAGACAATAGGTGCAGGATTAGGCCATTCGGCCCTTCGAGCCAGCACCACCATTCAATGTGATCATGGCTGATTAGGTTTTGGTATTAATAATTTCAAAAAAGCGTAAATCAAACAAGCATAAAACGCAAGGTGCCTGTATACATTATGCACATGGATGTACACATTTATTTTCCTGTCAACAATGACGCTTTGCTACCGACAACTTCAAGAAAATTACATCAAATGTGAATAAATGTAGTCTGTTCACAATTCTGGTCTAAAATGTGACAATAGATATTTCCTACTTATTGAGTAGGGGCACTGCAGATGCTGGTTTAAACTGAAGATAGACACAAAATGCTGGAGTAACTCAGAGAGACAGGCAGCATTTCGGGAGAGAAGGAATGGTGAAGAAAGGTCTCGACCCGAAATGTCACCCATTCTTTCTCTCCAGAGATGCGCTGAGTTACTCCAGCATGATGTGTCTATCTTTCCTACCTATTGAGTTGCTTATTTAGCTGATTTGCTGTTCCTTGATGTTTATAACTTACCATCATCTCTGCGAGTGGCATGGAGGCCAAAACAACCCGGTTTTCTAACCGGGTTTGAATTTCTTGGATGCTTCCCCTTCGCTGAGCCAGATCTGCCAGCACCACACTCAAGCGATTCTCATCCACCATGATTTCCAACTTCATCACGGGCTCAAGCACCTTGGTTCCAGCCTGCTTTAGTGCCTGGATACAATCAAAACAACATTACATTGAGCAACAGTGAAATCAGGCATTGGATGTGGAAAAATATCCAGCTGAGTCGGCAAGAAATCTAATGGGCACAAAACGTTGGAGTAATTCGACGGAACAGGCAGCATCCCTAGAGAAAAAGAATGGGTAACGTTTTGGGTCGAGACACTTTTTCAGACTTCAGTTTTACAACCAGAACGCATCGAAGTCCAAGCTACTGTGCCAATTATCCTTGTTCCCACTGTCTCCCGTGGGATAGTGGAGTTTATCACATTTTGTGTTCATTTACTTTCTGGATGTGTGTGCGTTGACTGTACCACAGGTTCCACAAAGCACTGGGTCAAAGTGTCTTACTGCATGGAAACAGGCCCTTTGGCCAACTTCCCCACACGTCCCATCTACACTAGTCCACCTGTCTGTGTTTGGCTCATGTCCCTCTAATCCTGTCCGATCCATGTACCCGTTTAAATGTTTCTTAAACGTTGCGATAGAGCCTGCCTCAACTACCTCCTCGTTCCATACACCCACCACCCTTTGTGTGTAAAAGTTACTCCTCAGGTTCCTATTAACTCTTTCCCCCCTCACCTTAAACCTATGTCCTCTAGTTCTTAATTCCCCACTCTGGGCAAGAGACTCTGCGCGTCTACCCGATCTATTCTTCTCATAATTTTCTACATGAAGGGTCTTAGATTCAAGCTCGATTGTCTAACGAATGTTGAATGTTGAAATCTGAGCCCAATGCAATGTTTTTCTAAGCAGATTGAGGAAATGAAGCTGGATGTTATCATGCAAAATGAGTTTCAAGTTCCCTTCTGGCCCTGGAAGTTTTGTAAACTACAGGCTTCTTTTTAGGTTTTCTTTCGCCAAAGCAACGAGATGCAAACTGACATGCTTAAAATCATTATCTCAGCTGTTTGAGGCTGCTCAGTAAAGGCAAGTTCCCTCCCTAGGATAAGAAATGGGACTAAGCAATCCTATTCCCATACCTCACAACGGCTGCACTGAAATGGCAATGAAGCAGTTTGGGGGATCTTCAGCAGAAAAGGCGTCATCACAAGTTCTTTTTTTCGATCTTGAACAATACCATGTTCTCCAAAGATCATAAGACATCTTTCCTGCTGGACTAAGGCCAGTATGTGTAATCATCTGCGGTTGTAATAATTGATCATTCAAGCTAATGTTAATTCTAACACCGAATCTTGGTTTGCAGATTTTACTTTCTCATTTCAAATCTACACTTTCCAATATAGCTGAAGTTTTAGTAGACCTAGCATGAATGTACTCCAGCACTTTGTGTTCTGCGCAAGATTCCAGGATCTGCAGCTCCTTGCGTCTCGCATGAATTTAAAATGGAGTCGTGCTCTCACTTACCCCACACATGAGTCACCCTGCCCCTCAACTACATCCACCTCTCACTTGTCAGGATTTGTCCCACTCCCATCTCTTTTTTCTAGCTTCCCCCCACCTCCCCCTTCCAATCCTTCTGAAGAAGGCTCCCAATCCACAACTTTATCGCCGGGTAAGGGCGGCACGGTGGCGCAGCGGTAGAGTTGCTGCCTTACAGTGAATGCAGCGCCGGAGACTCGGGTTCGATCCTGACTACGGGCGCCGTCTGTACAGAGTTTGTACGTTCTCCCCGTGACCTACGTGGGTTTTCTCCGAGATATTCGGTTTCCTCCCACACTCCAAAGACGTACAAGTATGTAGGTTAATTGACTGGGTAAATGTAAAAAATTGTATAAAAATTGTCCCTAGAGTGTGTAGGATAGTGTTAATGTGCGGGGATCGCTGGGCGGCGTGAACTCGGTGGGCCGAAGGGCCTGTTTCAGAGCTGTATCTCTAAATCTAAAAAAAATCTAAATCTTATCTGCCCATTCCCTCCTCAGATGCTGTCTGGCCTGCTGAGTTGCTCCAGTACTTCGATTTTGCTCAAGAATTCAGAATCTGCAGTTTCTTATGTCTCCAACTTAGTGATGTTATTTGTTTATTTTTCTTTACATGATTAATTAAGTAGAAAGAGGCGAATCATTTAAAAATATTTAGTTATGTTTCTTTTCAACTATTTAAATCTATCTCCATTTTTAAAAAATATAGTCTCCAATTATCAGAGAGAGTTGAATAAAGGGAAGATAGACACAAAAAGCTGGAGTAACTCAGCAGGACAGGCACCATCTCTGGAAAGGAGGAATGGGTGCCATTTCGGGTCGAGTCCCTTTTTCAGAAAAAAAAGATGTGAGCTGACAGATGGAGGTGCTGCTTGAAGCCTATGCCTCACGGAGCCTGCTCTGCTTTGTAGACACCTGCAAAGCCAGCAACAAAAGATTATTGTGGTCGCGGAACAGAGCAGGAATGCAACTTGAGCCACTCAACCTTCAGTGCATAGGTGTTGTTAATTGGATCGTGCCATAAAAGGCTCAATAATAGAGCAATGCATCAAATGTACCAATAAAACAGTGTATGTAACTGATGTACTGGAACACTTTGAAGGCAAAAGATTAATATCAGAGTTAGATGGTAACTGTAAAATACTCACCTCTATTATAAAGAGGACACAAAGTGCTGGAGTAACTCAGCAGGTCCGGCAGAATCTCTGGAGAATATAGAAAGGTGACGTTTCGGGTTGAGAACCTTCTTCAGATGTCTCGATCCGAAACGTCAGCTATCCATGGACTCGAGATGCTGTTTGACTTGCTGAGTTACTCCAGTACTTTGTGTCCTTTTGTATATTAACTAACATCTGCATTTCTTTGTTTCTGCTCCTCTATTATGCTGTTGTCGAGGCAGCTCAGTCAACAAAAGAACACATTCACCCATCTATTATCTACAAAAACAACCTTGTTCATTTTCCATGACCTTACCCTTTGCACACAACGTGACATGCAGGCAGAAATCATTGCCAAGGAGGTGCCAGGATATACACTTAGAGACTCCAGAGTAACCACCACATCCTGAACTGGGAACCTCAACAGAGGACCTACAAAAATAAGAGATAAAATGGTTGGAATGCCACATACGTCAAGGTTAACGCTTTGTGCAATATGCTGGGTTTATATATTTCAATGATGAAGATGTAGAACCTTGAAGACATGAGTTTTTGATTCCATTTTCCACAGCTCGGTGAGTTTCTGCAGAAAACTGTTCCAAAATGTTATCCGAAATCTCAATGAGAGGTGTAGACTTTGGCCCTTCTCCTAACCATGGATGGACAGAAAGCTCAGTTGTTACCAGGTTACGTTTATCCCCTATTGTTCTGTCAAGGGTATCTAAAGGAACAAAACAAATATACAGAGTTCACACACACATTGGTTTTTATAAGGGTAACAATGCTATCTCGACAAAATTCTCAAATTTACTGGAAGGATAAGCAGATCAACGTCAGTATCCTCTGGGGAATGGACAGGTGACGTCTCAGTTCAAAACCGTTTATCAGACTGAAAGTTCATCAGTCTGAAGAAGAACCTGAACCGCTGACTGCCCATTCCCTCCTCAGATGCTGCCTGACCAACTGAGTTTATGTTACTTTACTTTTTTAATTTAGATTTTAGAGATACCACACGGAATCAGGCCCTTCAGCCCATCGAGTCTGTGCTGACCAGCGATCACCCCATACACTAACCCACACAGACTAGGGACAAGATTACAGTTTACCAAAGCCAATTAACCCACAAACATGCACATCTTTGGAGTGTGGGAGGAAACCGGGGCACCCGGAGAAACCCCACAAGGTCACAGGAAGAACGTACAAACTCCATACAGATAGCACCCGTAGTCAGGATCGAACCCGGGTCCCTCACCGCTGTAAGGCAGCAACTCTACGTTGCGCCATTGTGTGGCCCCCTCAGTTCCTCGAGCAGTTTGTTTTGCTCAAGATTCCAGCATCTGGAGCTACTTGAGTCACTGTCTTCTCCCACACCAGCATCATCAGCACTGAGGCCTTCATTATACTCAGTCGAAAATGCTGAAAAGACCACGTCATTCACATGCCCAATACCAGACGAGACAATCTATTCAGAGCTCTGACACCACAAACTGCAGATGCTGCAGGAACTCATCAGGTCAAGCAGCATCTACCTGAAGGGAAATGGTGAGTTGAATGTTCTGGTCAGGACCCTTTTACAAACTGATGGAGCAGAGGGGACATGACATAGCTGGTAGAAGTCTTGAGGGACAAAAAACTGCAGGTGCTGGAATCCTGAGCAAAAAAAAAAAACTGTTGGAGGAATCCAGTGGGTCAAGAGCCCAGACATGACTTCCTGAAGGCCACCAAAGCAACAATTAAGTTGTAGTAACAAGTGGACACTTGACAGCTATGGCATTGCCCCAAAACCATCATCTTCTACAAAGTGGAACCAAGTAGCATTAGTGGCAAAGGCGCATTACTTCCGAATGAGCTCAACACCTTTGATGCATGCTTTGAAAGGAAGAACAATGACACACCCACAGGATTCCCCACGATCCCAACCTCCGGTTGATGTCAGAGCATCCTTCAAGAAAGGGCAACCACTAAAAGAGTCCAGCCCATAAACTTTGCCTCTCTCACCTTAGAGCCTCACTCTCTATCTAGTCTTTACTTTAGAGAAACAGTGCAGAAACAGGCCCTTCGGCCCACCAAGTCCACATCAAAAACAGCGATCATCCCGTACACAAGCACTATCCTACACACAAGGGACAATTTACAATTTTACCGAAGCCAATTAAACCTACAAACCTGTATGCCTTTGCAGCTTGGGCAGAAACTGGGGCAACCGGGGAAAACCCACGTGGTCACAGGGAGAATGTACAAACTCCATACAGACTGCACCCATAGTCACGATCGAACCTGGGTCTCTGGAGCTAAGACAGCAACTCTACCGCTGCAACACAGTGCCGCCCCGAGGTGGAATGTCTTTGTCATTTCCACTCTGGGAAAAAGGTTCTGACTTATTTATGTCTATCATAATTTTACGTACCTATCAGGTCTCCCCCCTCAGCCTTCTATGTTCCAGAGAAAATCATCCAAGTTTGTCTAACCTCTTCTAATAGCTATAACCCTCCCTCTAGTCCAGTCAGCATTCTGGTAAACCTCCTCTGCACCCTTTCCAAGGTTCCTGTAATGGGGGGGGGGACCAGAACTGCATGCTATACTCTAAACGTAGCCAACCAAAGAGCTGCAACATGACTTCCCGACTATTCTATTCAGTATCCCAAGCTGTGAATGCATGCATACCGCACTTTCAACATGCATTGCTCCTTTCAGGGAACTGTGGGCTTGGACCCTCTGCACATTAATGATACTTTTTTTTTTTACCATACTGGGAAAAGCTGGGTGTGTTTTTTATTTGCCGATTTGTAATGTGGCTTTGCTGGGCTTGAATTTGTGGCAGTAACGATGGTGGTTCCTGAACTTGTGCTAACTTCAAAACTTCTGGGGAATTGAAACTACCCTCTTCCCCCAACAATGTTGAATTGTCCTTGGCAATCAATTTTACTCATACCCTTTGGCGTTTTACTGCCAACCACAAGCAATTTTAGCTCATCCAGTCATTTCTGATGTGTTGCATAACTGAAGTATTATATTTCTCATTTCAATTCAGTGCAAAATAACAGAGGCAAACAGGGCATGTAAAACAAAATCAATAGATTTTAGACAATAGATGCAGGAGTAGGCCATTCGGCCCTGCGAGCCAGCACCACCATTCAATGTGATCCTGGCTGATCATTCACAATCAGTACTCCGTTCCTGCCTTCTCCCCATACTCCCTGACTCCGCTATCCTTAAGCGCTCTATCTAGCTCTCTCTTGAATGCATTCAGAGAATTGGCCTCCAGTGCCTTCTGAGGCAGAGAATTCCACAGATTTACAACTCTCTGACTGAAAAACTTTTGCCTCATCTCCGTTCTAAATGGTCTACCCCTTATTCTTAAACTGTGGCCCCTGGTTCTGGACTCCCCCAACATTGGGAACATGTTTCCTGCCTCTAACGTGTCCAATCCCTTAATAATCCTATATGTTTCAATAAGATCCCCTCTCATCCTTCTAAATTCCAGTGTATACAAGCCTAGTCGCTCCAGTCTTTCAACATATGACAGTCCCGCCATTCCGGGAATTAACCTAGTGCACGCCCTCAATAGCAAGAAAATCCTTCCACTTATTTTCTATGTCTGTTTCCGTAACTTTAAACCGCTGACTGGTTAGCTCGCAACAAAAGCTTTTCATTGTACCTCAGTACACGTGACAATAAACTAAACTAACTAAACCCATATCCACACTATGGAATTGAGGACATTTTGCCAGTGATGTTAAATCAGCTTACCACTGGCATTGGAAGACTCCATTATCATTTCCCTGTAGGCTACCTGGAGGGGTCCAAGATAGGTCTCAATTCCATATTCTCTCTTGATTCGATCGTGGATTATCTCAATGTGTAATTCTCCCATTCCACATAAAATGGTCTGTTGGAGGAGCAGATAATAGCTTCACATTTCAGGAGGATAAATAGAACTAAGGTATAAATCAACTATAAACTAAATGATAATCAAACAGATTCAGGCCTATATCTATAGCAAAGGACACAAAGTGCTGGAGTAACTCAGCGGCTCAGGCGGCATCACTGGAGAATATGGATGGGTGACGTTTCGGGTCGGGACTCTTCTTCAGCCTAAACCTATACTTGTGCTGCTGTGACTAATTAAATACTCTGCCCCGAGATGCAAAAGGATTGTTTAGCACTATCTTGAATTTTCATCAGTTTTTGCAACATGGGTGATTCTACATGTTATGGGGCACTAATTCATCCCAAAAAAACAACCTTTTCAGGTATGGAGCACAACATCAAATCAAAGTGCCAGTGCAAATACTGATGGTGGGGGAAAAAGATTCAGAATGCACTGATTTTCCAACTTGCTACATTATGCATTATTTCCAGGATTCTAAAAAGGAATATTTCTGTCTGAAAGTTCAGATAAATAGGGACATTCTTTGTTGGCAGTTCATACCACAAGGCTGTAAGTGGGCATTCAATACCACAACATATCCACGTTTATTTCACAAGACTTTAAGTGAAGTCGAGTTTATTGTCATATTATTATATGCACAAATAAAGAGAGCTACAAATACAATGAAATGCTTGCATGCAGCAGCAAAATTGCGCAGACGCAAACACACTGAAACAAAGATTTTACAGAAGTCATACACAAATTACATATAAACTCCACAGATCAGCATCATAGAATGATACAGCATGGAAATAGGCCCTTCAGCCCAACTTCCCACACTGGCTAACATGTCCCAGGTACACTAGTCCCACCTGGCTGCTATGGGTCAATATCCCTCTAAACCTGTCCTATCCATGTACCTGTCTGATTGTTTTTGAAACGTTGCAATTATTGTTTTGATGTTGTTATGCTTTATTCTTAACTGTTAGTGTATGTTTGTGTTGTCATTTGTGAGCGGAGCACCAAGGCACATTCCTTGTATATGCACATACTTGGCCAATAAACTTATTCATCCATTCATTCAATCATTCATTCATTCAGTCCTTGCCTCAACTACCTCCTCTGGCAGCTTGTTCCATACACCCACCAACCTTTGTGTGAAAAAGTTACCCCTCAGGTTCATATTAAATCTTTTCTCCTTCACCTCAGTGAAAAAAAACAAAATTTGTGCCAAATGAAACAAGACATTAATGCAAAAATGGACTATTAGGAACCTGTCCATGGCAGTGGAAGATTTCATTTGTGCAATCACTCTTTATAGAAGGAGTTCAAATTCAAATGTAACTTCTTGTGACCCTTAAAATGCAATCGGATATTCATTTACACTACTGGGATATAAGCACAACACATAAATTAATGAGAAGAGAGTTATAACGTACCTGACCAGAATCTGAATCAATCTTCACCTTTAAACTGGGATCTTCTCGCTGGAGGTTGGTAAGAGCATGGTCCAGATCTGTTGCAGATATAAGCTATCAAATATCAGCTTGAAAATACAAAAGTAAATCTGCAAGGACTACAAGGACATTCTCATTTCATGGCAAGAAAATAGAGATGTATGTTAAAACAAAGTAGAGATGTATGTACGATACCTTGTTGCTTCGCCATAGACGGTGGCTCGATTGTACAAAAGAAGACGGGTTCTGGGATCTCAACCGTGGCCAGCACTGGTCCCTCCTGCTCGACGGGCCCTTTCCCAGAGCCCACGCCCGCTCGACGGGCTGCAGCCGCCGCCAGCGACTTAGATGTAACTATGGTGTCCCCAGTCGCAGTCTGCAAAAAACAACACGCAAACACTTCAAACGCTGTTTCAGTGTGTAGGGAGGAACTGCAGATGCTGGTTTAAACCGAAGATAGACACCAAAAGCTGGAGCAACTCAGGGGGTCAGGCAGCATTTATGGAGAGAAGAAATAGGTTATGTTTCGGGATGAGACCCTGCTTCAGACCGAGAGTCAGGTGAGAGGGAAACTAGAGGTATTCCCATTCGGACCTTTCTGCCCCGGGTCTCCTCCACTGTCAGAATGAGGCCAAACGTAAATTGGAGGAACAGCATCTCATATTTTGCTTGGGCAGACTACAACCCAGCCTTATAATTTTGAATATTGATTTTTTTAACTTCAAGTAACCCTTGAATCCACTCTCTCCCTCTGTCCCTCCCACACTCAAGTCATCACACTAATTTCACTGTCGACCTGTTGAGTTCCACTGTCTGTATGACTTGTTATCACCTATTCCATAGACAATAGGTGCAGGAGGAGGCCATTCGGCCCTTCGGCCCTTCGAGCCAGCACCGCCATTCAATGTGATCATGGCTGATCATTCTCAATCAGTACCCCGTTCCTGCCCTCTCCCCATATCCCCTGACTCCGCTATCCTTAAAAGCTCTATCGAGCTCTCTCTTGAATGCATTCAGAGAATTGGCCTCCACTGCCTTCTGAGGCAGAGAATTCCACAGATTCACAACTCTCTGACTGAAAAAGCTCCTCCTCATCTCAGTTCTAAATGGCCTACCCCATATTCTTAAACTGTGGCCCCTTGTTCTGGACTCCCCCAACATTGGGAACATGTTTCCTGCCTCTAATGTGTCCAACCCCTTAATAATCTTATACATTTCGATAAGATCTCCTCTCATCCTTCTAAATTCCAATGTTTACAAGCCTAATCGCTCCAGTCTTTCAACATATGATAGTCCCGCCATTCCGGGAATTAACCTAGTAAACCTATGCTGCACGCCCTCAATAGCAAGGACCATTGTGGGCTCCACATTTTCCTTGATTACTACTGTTTTAGTGTGGTCACTGCATGTGAAGGACAACACAGCCTTGCGTCCAATCTCAAACTGAGCTGCTGCCAACACTTGCCAGCCTTGGGTGTCTCCGGGATAGCATCTAAGTCAATGCCAATTTACTTTATCCTCAACAGAAGTCAAGGGAAAACTGACCTAGTCTAAGGGAAAGGCTAAAGATTGTATTTAATCGCCACTGAACTAATAAGTGGAGTGGATGTTAGAGTAGATGAGGAGAGGATGTTTCCACAAGTGGGAGAGTCTAGGACTAGAGGTCACGGCCTCAGAATTAAAGGACATACCTTTGGAAAGGAAACGAGGGGGAATTTTTTTCGTCAGAAGGTAGTGAATTGCCAAAGACAGCTGTGGCGGCCAAGTCATTGGATATTGTTAAGGTGGAGATAGATAGATTCTTGATTAATACAGGTGTCAGGGGTTATGCTGAGAAGGCAGGAGAATGGGGTTGAGAGAGAGATAGATAGATCAGCCATGATTGAATGGCGGAGTGGACTTGATGGGCCGAATGGTTTAATTCTGCTCCTCTAACTTATGAGCACCTTTCAACAGCCAACCTCAAATCCTTGCTTAGGACTGTTTCAAAGAGCTATGTTAAACAATTGTGAAATGAGAATGAAAAATGCTGGAAGTGCTTGGTAGAAAGAAATAATTAATGTTCATTAAAACAGGGAAATGTTGATGACAAAAAAATAGTTTAAAGATGCAGAGAAAAAGAGAAAGGGAGAAGAACCGAAGGAGCAGGCTCATGATTATATTCAAAATAATGTCCTATGTCTCTGGAGCAGTTAATGATAATGTCCCATCCCATTCTGATCCATTGCTTGTATATTGTCTTCCTCCCCCCCTTTCCCTTTGTCCAATGAGCATTTCCAGCACTGCCTCTTTTCATTTCTTGTTTCTGTAGTGGTTTTCTTCTGCATTACAGGAAATATAACTGTGGAGGAGAAGTAATACTCCACCTGTTTGAGTCCTACAGTCAGCGCAATGTTTCCAGCCTCCAGCGCAGGTATCTCGATTTGCTGATCCGCAAAGGGTAATAAAAGACGGCTGATTCGTTCCCTAAACAAAAATAAACCTGATTACAATAGAAAATGCCAGATTGCAAAACGCATATCTGTGATTTATAAATCCACTGCTGGAGTTAAAAGACATAAATAGTTTGAACATCACTGGAAAATATCACATGTCATCAAGTATTGTCTACATCAATGACAATTTAATAGATACTAGACTAAGTGGACCCGTTGGGCCCAAACCTCTCCTGCATTGGTGCAGCACCCTGTCCTCCCCCCCCCCTCCCCTCTCTCCTCAACTCCCCCTCCCGTCTCCCTTCTTCCCCACTCCCCCCTTCCCCCTCCCTCCCTCCCTCCTCCCCTCTCCCTCCCCTCCTTTTAAACTTAAAAATGTGAATAACTTTAAAAACATAACACTGATTTCAATAAAACTACTTGCATTATCACTAAAGTTACAATGATGAGTAAGGTGGGCCTAAAATTGTCGCGCTATCATGTATCGTTTTGGCTGAAGTTCAGTCACAAACAAGATAACAAACGAGAGTTTTAGTATATAGATAACGTTACACAAAGATACTTAATGTTAGAAGGCCCAAGAATTACAAAAGGCTCAAGGTGGGTGGCCCTGTAGAGTGGCTGCCTTACAGCGCCAGAGACCCGGGTTCGATCCCGACTAGGGGTGCTTGTCTGTATGGAGTTTGTACATTCTCCCCTTAACCACGTGGATTTTCTCTGAGATCTTCGGTTTCCTCCCACACCCCAAAGACGTACAGGATTTTGTAGGTTAATTGGGTTGGTACGAATGTAAAATTGTCCCTAGTGTGTATAGGATAGTGTTAACGTTTGGGGATTGCCGGTCGGCGCTGACTCGGTGGGCTGAAGGGCCTGTTTCCGCACTGTATCTCTAAATAACCTCAACTAAAAAAATTTTAAAGGCTCAAGGTGGGTGGCATTCTGACGCAGCAGAAGAGTCACTGCCTTACAGCACCAGAGATCCAGGTGCTTGTCTGTACAGAGTTTGTGCGTTCTCCCCATGATCTGCGTGGGGGTTCCTCGTGATCTCCGGTTTCCTCCCGCACTCCAAAGGTTTGTAGACTAATTGGCTTGGTAAAATTGTAAATCTTCCCAAGTGCGTGCAGGATAGTGTATGGGGATTGCTGGTTGGCATTGACTCAGTGGGCCGAAGGGCTGGTTTCCACGCTGTATATCTAAACTAAATTAGGTGACATAGAATGATGACAGCTGGCATGAAAATTTTAAAAAATAAATCTGCAGCGAGTGCCTAGAATCTGGAATGCATCACCTGGGGGAGGGTGGGAGAACCTATCTAAGTTTATAATATTGCAGTAAACCCTTGATTTTACTGACTTCCTCCTAACCGATATCAGTTCTAGTGAACAAATCCACCGAACCTCACCGCTGTTGTGGTGACCGTATAATAACAGAAGCCTTACACCTGGATAATGATCCAAAGACTTTATTAACTACATAGCAAGCACGACCTCACGCCTGCACGTTCCACTGACACTAACCCGAATCACACAAGCCGTGGTCACTCAAAAGCTAAAGGGGCGTAACTACAAAAGCATGACACATAACATGAGTGACACCATTACACTAATCTACATTTTTCCCCCCCCCCAATCGCAATGGTCCATTATAACGATGATTTTCTCCAATAGGTTTCAGTATTATGGTGGCTCTAACAGAGGAAAAAGCATATCATGATACTCATTTCTTACGAGCCAGAATTTGAAGTAAAAACAATGATCAATAAGTGGATTTCAAGAAGCATCTGAAAAGAAGGTAGAATAGGTCAAGAGGTTTTGTGAGAAAGTTTTATGTTTGGGACCTTCACAGCTGAGTCTCTGATGAAGGGGTGATCGAATCTAGAATCGAGCAAGAGTCAGGGTGGTAGCAGGTATCCTGGAGAGTTAGGGTTCTGGAGGCAAGAGTCGGGGAGAAGGAAGACCACAGAAAGATTGAAAAGTTTGAAGGATCTTAAACGTTGAGAATTCTAAAAATCAGTGTTTCTCAATTGGGTGGGCACATGTTAGCAAGCACATACATAATGAGGAGTTCAGTGTGGAAACAGGCCCTTCGGTCCAACATGTCACAGCTGCACTTATCCCGCCAGCCCGCATTTGATCTATATCCCCCCAAACCTGTCCTATCTATGTACCTGTCTTAACTGTTTCTTAAACGTTGCGATAGTCCCAGCCTCAACTACCTCCTCTGGCAACTTGTTCCATACATCCACCTCCCTTTGTGTGAAAAAGGTTACCCCTCAGTTTTCCCCTGCACCTTAAACCTATGTCCTCTGGTCCTCAATTCACCTATTCTGGGCAAGAGACTCTGTGCATCTACCTGATCTATTCCTCGCATGATCTTATACACTTCTATAAGATCACCCCTCATTCTCCTGCGCTCCAAGGAATAGAGACCCAGCCTACTCAACCTCTCCCTATAGCTCAGACCCTCTAGTCCTGGCAACATCCTCGTAAATCCCCTCTGTACCCTTTCCAGCTTACCAACGTCTTTCCTATAACACAATATCCAGAACTGAACACAATACTCTAAATGCGGCCTCACCAACGTCTTATACAACTGTAACATGACTTCCCAACTTCTATACACTCAATAATCTGGCTGATGAAGGCCAATGTGCCAAAAGCCTTTTTGACCACCCCATATCTACCTGTGTCGCCATCTTCACAGAACCATGCACCTGCACTCCTAGATTCCTCTGTTCTACACCACTGTCCAGAGCCCTACCATTCACTGTGTAGGTCCTACCCAAGATAGACTTCACTTAGTTGATGACAATAAGGATCTGGATGCAGAGTCACAAATGACAAATTAGTGGGTAGAACAAAAGGGACCAGCCTCTTTTTACAATGTATTTTGCAATGTATTTTCCAATGGTGAAGTATAGAAGTAACAAAAGAACTCTTCAGCAACTAATAAATTAGGAAAAGGCCCAAGCAAGTGTGTGGACCATCACAAAAATGGCACTGAAACTGAAAGATCAAAAACTGAATTTGGAACGCATTATGACACCAACATTGAAAATAAGCTGGTTCAGTTTCAGAAAGATTTTTTGATTTAGTTTAGAATATTCATTTATCTATACAGGTTGGGTAGGTGGCCTGTGCTTTATAACTACTACCTAAATACATACGTGCAGTTTTTGTTGATGTTATAAACAGCTGACTGAGGTTTCAATGTCCCAGAGTAGATACGGAGAAATACCAAAGGCCCACGCTGTTTGTCATGAACAACTTTAAAAGCAAGAGCACACAGGTCATTCCCATAACAGTCTCTGAAAATAAAATGGGGAAAGACACCAACATAAGAAAATCTTTAACAAATCAACAATTGCATTTTCATTGCATTAAGACATACATTTCAGGAATTCATTCCTAAAATAAATCAAAATGACTCAAAGTAAAATAATGCACTTGCTGGAAATATGAAATTTCTAGCAGCACAGACGATATCCGAAGAGGGAAAGAGATAACATTTTAGCTCAATGACCTTTCATCAGACTGTTCATCAGAACTATTTTGTAACTCATTATTGAATTAAGAAGATTAGTTCAACTAATCATTTTTCACAAACATAAGAACATTATGTTGTAACACCAAGTGTTCCATAGAGAGCTGATAATCAAAATCAAGTTTTTGCTCCAAACAGTTTTTAACGGTCAGATCCTGCTCGTGGGTTTATAGGTCCACTTATAATTTACCATTGATCTAAACAGGGACCAACAATTTCCAACTATATAGCACCTTTAACATGGTAAAAAGTTCCCAATGCATTTCACAGGAGAATACTGAATGAAATTTAATATAGAGGCCTTATTGTAAAACCAACCAAAATCTTAGATTGAGTCTGAAGAAGAGTTCCAAATATAACATTCTCTTTTTCTCCAGAGATGCTGCCTGACCTGATTTGCGCCAGCACTTTGAGCCTATCTTCGGTATAAGCCAGCATCTGCAGTTCCCTCCTGCACAATCTGTGTATGACTTCCTGAACTTTCACAAGACCCAGAAGGTTTCCAACACAAAACCTTAGATTGTTTGGTTAAGGAGCTTTAAGCGAAGAAGTAATGGTGGAAGTCACTTTTGGACTGTTTGATGAATTCCTCAAAGCCAATTCTATATTACTAATAGTTCATATATAATCCACAACAAGTCCAGTCTGGCTCGTAGTCTACTTACTATTGCCTCCATTTTTAAATTCCCCTATTTATGTTCAACTGCTTTTGTATTCTCACATCCTTATTTCTGTAGTTACTTCCAATATTAAGAACATACATAGAACAGTTTTGCACAGGAACTGGCCCTTCGGCCCACAATGTTTGTGCTAACACGGTACCGTTAAACTGATCTTATCTGCCTGCACATGATCCATATCCCTCTATTCCCTGGACTTCCATGTAGAAAACCTCTTAAGAGCCACTATGGTATTTGCTGCTACACTACCCCTGGCAATGCATTCCACACCCCCACTACTCTGTGTAAAAAAACTGGCCACACACATCTCCATTAAACTTCCCTCCTCTCACCTTATGCCCTCTAGTATTGGACAATTTCACTCTGGGAAAAAGGTTCTGACTGTCTGCCCTGCCAATGCCTCTCAAAATGACATATAGTCAAGAATGCTCTCTCACTTCTCTGGGCAGCACAGTTTGACTGTTAGTAGAGCTGGTGCCTCACAGCTTCAGCATGTGTCTTCCAATTATCCCTCTCCATTTACCCCAGCAAAGTGGACTGTACATTCCCAGTCCTCTGATTTACAGACAAACAACAAAAAGAATTGCCAGGATCTGGAAACTTGGAATGTAACAGAAACTTGGTGGAAGCACTCCGCAGTTCAGATGACGGGTCTTTCACCTGAAGCATTAACTTTTGTTCTCTTTCACAGATGGCACCTGAGCCAAAGATTTATAATTCCACCTCTCACCTAATCCACTCCACATGTATTCCCTCCAAGAGGCTCCTTGAAATATAACTTTTGCACCAGGCATTTACCGACTCTAATACTCACATCCCTCCTTTGACTTAATGTTAATTTTAGTTTGATACTTGTGTGATGTTAAGTGCAAGCATTCTTAAAACTCAAATACTCACAGAAAGTCACGTTGGCATTCATTTGGGGCTGGCAGATACTTTGTGACAGCATCCATTAGCAGCTGCACACCCTTATTTTTTAAGGCGCTTCCACACAAAAGCGGAACGGCTGTTTGTGCTAACGTGACTCGACGGATTGCTGCATTTAACTAAATTCAAAATATCCAGAGTCAATTCTTTCCCTCAAGGCATGGTATTTTACTTTTATTTTACCCATAGAGGGTATAGTTTAGTTTAGTTTAGATACAGCGCGGAAATAGGCCCACCGAGTCCGCGCTGACCGGCGATCCCCGTACACTAGCACTATCCTACACACACTAGGGACAATTTACAATTTTTACCAAAGCCAATTAGCCTACATACCTGTACGTCTTTGGGATGTGGGAGGAAACCGGAACACCCGGAGAAAATCCACGCGGTCTCGGAGAGAACGTACAAACTTCGTAAGACAGCACCCATAGTCAGGATCGAACCGGGGTCTCAAGCGCTGTATGGCAGCAACTCTACCGCTGTGCCACCATGCCGCTCCATACTTTACCCATAAACCTATTGTGGGCACACGGTGGCGCAGCAGTAGAGTGCTGCCTTACAGCACCAGAGACCCGGGTTCAATCCTGACTAAGGGTGCTATCTGTATCTCAATTTGTACATTCTCCCCATGACAGTGTGGGTTTTCCCCAGGCGCTCCGGTTTCCTCCCACACTCCAACAATGCACAGGTTTGTAGGTTAATTGGCTTCGGTAACAATTGTAAATTGTCCCTAGTGTGTAGGACAGTTTGTGTATGGGGCAATCGTAGGTTGGAGCGGACTTGGTGGGCCGAAGGGCCTGTTTCCAAGCTGTATCTCTAAACTAAACTAAACCACAAGAATATTATAATTTCAAGACATATTTATAAATAAGCTAATCAATTAATTATTTCACCTGTTACAGTTTTCTGGCTTATAAAACTACATAAGCTTTCATTTATAATATTAAATCAAAAGCTTGCTCACATAAACATTATCAAGTAATCCAGAACCGTTAAGAAAACTTGCTGACTTTGCCAGGGATGTCCAAATCCTGAGATTAAATGGAAAGAATGCAACAATACACTAATTATTTAATGCTTTGCAGCATTCTTTGAATGCGAAAAGCACCATGAAAGTGTATTTCACTCTACGGTGGCACAGTGGCGTAGCAGTAGAGCCACTGCCTTACAGCGCCAGAGACCCTGGTACGATCCTGACTACGGGTGCTTGTCTGTACGGGATTAGAACATTCTCCCCATGACCACTTGGGTTTTTTCCGAGATCTTTGGTTTCCTTTCACGCTCCAAAGCCGTACTGGTTTTTACGTTAAATGGCTTGGTACATGTGTAAATTGTCCCGAGTGTGTGTGGGATAGTGTTAGTGTGTGGGGATCACTGGTCGGTGCGGACTCGGTGGGCCAAAGGGCCTGTTTCCATTCTGTATCTCGAAAACTAAACTAAACAGGAGAGGAACATTCATTTTGCCATGATAAAACCACAAGCTGTTGACAGAATAAAATGCTATGGGATCAGCCCAAGTTTCCCACAGGATCTAAATTTATTAAATCTCACACTTCATTGGCTTTCTATGCTACAGGTCCACCCAAGTAATGGATAATCCTAACATAATCTGTAAAACGTGTGAGAGACTCACATTTTCAGTTGAAACAGCATCCAGGTTCCCACTTAACGCTTCCAGAGCCAATTCAGCAAATTCATCATCCAAATCAGCAACCTGCATGGAAAATTAGCGCCATTATACCCATGATCAATTAATGCACAACATGACACAATACTAAATTTTCTAAAACTTTTATATCTTCAAAATAAAAGTAAGAAATCTTACTGAAAGAACTGAAAACTATCTAGTTACCCCTAGGAAGCAATAAACATGTTTCTGATAGTGTGACAAAGCTAACTTAAGTTGTTGCATCTGAATTGTTAATAGTTTGAGTTTAAGTTTAGTTTATTGTCTTGTGTTCTGAGGTACAATAAAAAGCTTTTGTTGTGTGCTTATCAGTCAGTGGAAAGACATACATGATTACAATCGAGCCATCCAGTGTAGATACATGATAAAAGGAATAATGTGAATAATATTTAGTGCAAGATAAAGCCAGTAAATTCGATCAAAGATAGTCCAAGGGTCTCCAAAGAGGTAGATCATAGTTCAGGATTGCTCTCTAGTTGTGGTACAATGGTTCAATTGCAGTTCAGAGTCATACAGTGTGGAAACAGGCCCATCGGCCCAGCTTGCCCACATCAACCAACCTGTCCCATCTATACTAGTCCCACCTGCCTGCATTTGACTTGTATCCCACTCAAACAGTCTTATCCACATAGCTGTCCAAATGTTTCTTAAGTTTATATAGTATCTGCCTCAACTACCTCCCCGGCAGCTCGTTCCGTACCCCCAGCACCTTGTGTGTGAAAAAGTTATCCCTCAGGTTCCCAACAAATCTTTCCCCCCTCACCTTAAACCTAATATTCCAGAAATAAATGAGTGTTATTCTTCTCAGTGTGTGAAAATGATCACTTCTCAAAGTGACTAGCTGCTAGGTTTATTATTCTGCGTAAAAGTACAGTGCAAATTGAAAAGTCCACAAAGCCAAAAGTAATGCCCAGCTACTCTGGCAGTTTCCCCAACTTATCCTTTGTTCTCTTGGCTGTCAGCTACATCTAGTGGACGTGCAGGGAATATAGTTTGTAGGAGCCAGGGTATATAGTAAGGACTGGTGGACTGTAAAGATAAAGAAAAACTGGTATACTGCTAACATCACCCATCGTCATTCATTTAAAAGAATCAAGTCAAAAGGTAGGAGGTGTCCTCACTGTTATTGCACGTGGTGCAATAATATCCATTTCACTTGGAGCTCAAAAATTGACCTAGTTTAAAGAACCTCCAAGTATAAACTTCCAGAAAAAGAGGAACAGATGCGCCCGGATCAGACCTCATTTTGACGGCTATCTTTGTATAGTTTAGTTTAGTGTATTGTCACGTGTATCGAGGTACAGGGAAAATGTTTTTGTTGCGTGCTAACCAGTCAGCAGAAAGACTGTACATGATTACAATACCACAGTGAACTGATACATGATAAAGGGAATAATGTTTAGTGCAGATAAAGTCCTGTAAAGTTCGATTAAAGATATTCCTAGAGTCTCGAGTGAATCAGATAGTCGCTCAGAACCGCTCTCTAGTTGTTATAGTGAAAAACACAAAAAAAACATACAAAAGGACACAAGGTGCTGAAGTAACTCAGCAGGTTAGGCAGCAACTCTAGAAAACATGGATAGTTGATGTTTCAGGTCGAGACCCTTCCAGGGTCACCTATTCGTGTTCTCCAGAGTTGTTGTCTGACCTGCTGAGTTACTCAAACACTTTGTTCCCTCTTGTGCATTAACCAGCATCTTCAGTTCCTTGTTTCTAGAAAACATACACTAGTGGCTTAGCATTACCATACAAATTAAAATTAAACAAGGTCAATCACACTCGTATATTTAATTATATATGGACACGATTAGGTTATCAAGTGCTTTAAATATTTACTTTAAAACTTTACTTGTTCTATGAGGCTATATCTTGCATCTCGAGCTTCCTTTAATAGATCGTGGCCATCTGTTGCCGTCAACGGATCTCGACTGAAGATTGTTCCGTCTTCATCATCCATGGAGCTTGGGGACCACAGAACCTTTTCATTTGTGACTACGTCAACTACCCCCTCAAACGACTTCCCCGTTCCAATGGGTAACTAGAAATAAAGACAAAATAAATATTGCAAGAAAAATCACAGAATTTGGCAAGATATCAGTGACAATATATATTCTCCATAATGCTTTAAACTAAATTGCTGCAAATTAATGATTGCATGACCATGTGAATGAGTGTTAAGTAGAAACCACATTAAGACAGATTTTGCTTGGCGTGCTTAATGTATGGAACTGACTGGACAAGATGTATTTTTAAAATCAGGAACACTGAAGCAGAAGCTGGTAAAAGAACCTACCAGATCTTCCACCACAAATTAAAAAGGCAACAAAAAAAATCAACCATTATGCTTTCCTTATGGTTCCACTGCCTGATGCTGCCTGACCCACTGAGTTACTCCAGCACTCTGAGTTTTACTCAAGATTCCAGCATCTGCAGTTCTTTGTGCCTCCCTCTAAGCCTTTCCTATCCATGTACCAGTCCAAATGGCTTTTAAATGTTGTTATTGTACCAGCCTCAAACTACTTCCTCTGGCAGCTCATTTCCAATACCCACCACCCTCTTTGTGGAAAAAGTTGCCCTTCAAGTTTCTATTAAATCGTTCTTCTCTCATCTTAAACTTTTGCTCTGTGGTTCTTGATTCCTCCACCCTGGGAAAAAGACTGTGCAATCACCCTCTCTACACTCCTCATGCTTTTATACACCTCTATAAGATCAGCCTTCTGCGCTCCAAGGAATAAAGTTCTTGCCTGGCCATTCTCTCCCCATAGTTCAGGCTCTCTCAAGTCCTGGCAACATCTCCTTTGCACTCTTTCCACCCTTCCCATCCCAGATGTTATAGGGGTAGGACATCTTTCCTATAGCAGGGTGACCAAAACTGCATACAATACTCCAAGTGTAGCCTTGCCAGAGAGCGGCGCAGTGGCTCAGCGATAGAGTTGCTGCCTTACAGCACCAATGACCGGGTTCGATCCTGACGATGGGTGCTTGGGTGCTGTGTGTATGGAGTTTGTACGTTCTCCCTGTGACCGCCTGGATTTTCTCCCACGCCCCAAAGATGTACAGCTTTGTAGGTTAATTTCCTTCTGTAAATTGTGTAGGATAGTGCTAGTGTACGGGGTGATCGCTGGTTGGCATGGACTTAGTGGGCCGAAGGGCCTGTTTCCACACCGTATCTCTAAAGTCTAAACTCAATGTTTTGTACAATTGTTACAAGATGTCCCAACTGCTATGTTCAATACCCAGCATGCCAAAAGCCTTTTTCACCATTCTACCTATCTGCAATGTCACTTTCAGCAAATTGTGTACTTGTACTCCTTGATCCCACTGCGTTACAATAGCCTCCACGGCCCTACAGTTCACTGTGAAGGTCCTTCCTTGCCCCAGTTCAACTTTCCAAAATGCAAAACCTCACACGTTGAGGAGCAGAGTAGTTCTTTTAATTATTTTCTTTAATTCAATGATACCACCAAGATTTCATACAGTGTACATATAAAAAAGGGAAAGCACAGGTTTTATTCATAACAGAAGTTATTTAGCTGCTAAAGAATAAAACGCTAAAATTAACCCCCCAGACACCATTATTTCACGACTCTACCATATGCTCAAAAATATGTTGGAACGTTTCTTAAGAGAAAATACAGACAGAAAAAACAAATTTTATAAAAATTGAATCAAACATTTTAAGGTTAAACAACTGCATTTTATATATTGTTAAAAATTGACATTTCTGGTAAAATGAATACGATACCTTTTCAAATAAATTGTTAAAATGATATTCATGGTTTTTCATCCATGAAAAAATATTACCGCTAGAGCTTCAACTAAAGGTTAGCCATAATATACTCCAAAATATTTTCTATTCAATGTGTCTCCAATTCTATGAAACTACAGCTCTGTTCAGAAACTGATCAACTCTGAACAAGACTGAGTTCAACAGCTACTCAAGGCAGTCCCCTGGTGACTAGACAAGAAGTTGCAGCAGAACCACTCATTCACAACCAAAGATAATAGAACGGAGCAAGATGGACCACTCGACCCTAAAACCCGTAGTATGTCATGGCGCCATTTTAGTAGGCAGAAACTTACAGAAACATTTTAAAAGAAAAATAACAAAAATCTGTGAATTGATAGATGAGATATATTCTGCATTTTTATGGTATCACATACTGTTCCCCCAAAACAGATTACACTATGAGACGCATAGCGAACGGCGGGTTTTGCCTACTAAAATGGCGGACGTTACGCTCCTTTGCGTACTACACCTCGGTATAGGCGATATCGATGGAGTGGTCCATCTTGCTCCTCTAGTATCTTTGTTCACAACATAATCCATCTACCTTTATTCACAAAGCAGGTGAAAGTGTGAAATCCAAATGTAATTTCAAGTTAAAACCTACCTGTAGCAAAAGTGGTTTAACTTTCAGCTTCTCTTTAATGCTCTCAATGGAGTCGGAAAAGCTGCAAGTCAAAAGAATCTATGATTATCTCTTCTATTGAAACCAGATCCACCCTGTCAATCACAACACCAAGGACAAACATGGCAGGGTATGTTCAGTTAAGAATCACCAAATACTCCTTGGGATATAAACTGGACCAAAGGCATTCACATAGAACGAGAACAAAATGAAAGCGTTCTCAGGGAAAAGCAGAAGCTGGAACCAATAATGCCAGAATTTTTTCCACATGGAAAAAGTAGAGGTTAATGTTTCAAGTGTGAGCTCTTCTCAGAACAAAATGCTTTCCGACAATCAGAAGGATCATTAGCTGTCCTTGTTTCACTAGTTTAGTTACTAACTTCAAATCACCAGGCAAGATGCATCATTTCATTGTAAAAAGGAGAAGCTGTGCAAGGAAGTTGCAGGGAATATTATCCAGCAGCTATCTGGAAGTATTGAGGGTAAAGCTGAGAGCCAAAATAGGAAAGGTCTTGACACAAAACTCCCACCATCGCTTTGCCTCCACAGATGCTGCTTGACCCGCTGAGTTGTTCCAAGTTTTTATCCGTCTAGATTCCAGCATCTACAGTCTTGTGTTGCTGAGGAAAGTATTTTAATGCCTCCCAAAAATGTTCTCCATTGTGAAAATAAATAGAAGATTCCTAGCCCATGAAAGAGAATAGTTTATAGAGCTACAGGGAAAGAGTAGGGGAATGAGATTGATACAATTGCTTGCTGAGGATCTGGTAGACATAGAAACATAGAAAATAGGTGCAGGAGGAGGCCATTTGGCCCTTCAAGCCAGCACCGCCATTCATTGTGATCATGGCTGATCATCCACAATCAGTAACCTGTACCTGCCTTCTCCCCATATCCCTTGATTCCACTAGCCCGTAGGGCTCTATCTAACTCTCTTTTAAATTCATCCAGTGAATTGGCCTCCACTGCCTTCTGTGGCAAGTAGGCAAAATAACTGCATTTTGCGTCATGATTATACATTAACTTCTTATTGTCGATGCTCAAATATATTACCTGGCTCTGGGTTTATCCATCTTGTTTAAGAAACATATACGAGGGACACGATGCTTGTCTGCCTGTCTCCACACTGTCAGGGTTTGTGCCTGAAACACAAACAGCAATATTATGTGAGACGAAAGAGATTGTATCCTGATACATTCGACGAATAAATTAAATTGTGCTCCAGTAATTTATCGGATTTGATCAAATTACAAAAAGCATGAGTTGCAAAATGTTTGGTTTCTATTTGGTAACCAAGATCTAGAGGGCATCGGTTTAAGGTGGGAAGGGAAAGATTTAGTTGGAATCTGAGGCAACCTTTTCCATACAGAGGGTGCTACGTATATGAAACAAGCTACCAGAGGAAGTGTTTTTGAAGCAGGTACGATAACAATATTTAAGGGACATTTGGACAGTTACACGTATAGGAAAAGTTGAGAGCGATGTGGATCAAAAATGGGTAAATGAGACTAATGTAGATGGATATTTTGGTTGACAAAAACAAGTTGGGTTGAAGGGCCTGTTTCCGTTCTGTTGACTCTATGACTGTATTGAATTTTAATAGTAGAAACACAGTAGAATCAGTGCTTTTGACTGCAACTGAGGAAGGGCCCCGTCACTAAATTTCATGCCAGACCCTTCATGAGTTTGAAATATGGAGAAGTGGCACACATAGACAAAGATGTTACCTCGTAGTGCAGGTGTCGGCTAGTTTTAATACTTTCAATATTCAAATAATTAAACACACAAACTCTACAATCCAATAACAGGGCATTTTTTGCTTTCTATTTTAAATAGCTAACCTAAGCAAGGTTAATAGCTAATCTTTAAAAAAAGTGCTTTTCCAAAGCATGCTTTCATTGACTCCATCAACACTGGACCTAATGGACATAACATGGCATAGTAACAAAGGCTGAAGTTAAATATTCTATATTACTTGACATTTTTGAAGGCAAAACCATTGATGAAGGATATGCAGTATCCCTTATACATATTGTCAAAAGAGACAAATTAGCTTGGCTGAAAAGAACAGAAAGTAGATCAGAATGGATGAAGAGGAATAACAGGAAGTTTTTTAAAATAATGACAGGAATACTTGTGATTCACATAATGGTCATGGGCATTGTATTGGTTTGAAGAGAAGATTGGTTAAAAGGCTGGAAGAATAAACAAGCCTTTTCCTGATTGGGAAGCTGTTACGAGAGAGATCGTGAGGACTAATTATCAATCCATTTTATTAATTGATATTAAGTGACCGAGCCGATCTAAATTCGGTGTACGTACAAATCTAGATAGAGAATTAAAACACAAAGTGCTGAAGAAACTCAGGAGGTCAGGCAGCAACTGAGGAGGGAATGGAGAGGTGACGTTTCGGATCGGGACCCTTCTTCAGACTGATTGGAGCAGAGAAGCTGGAAAGCTCTTTGGAAACATTTCCTGTCCATTCTCTCCATTGATGCTGCCTGACCCGCTGAGTTCCTCCAGCACTTTGTGTTTTGCTCAAGACTCCAGCATCTGCTGGCTCTTGGGTCTCTAGATAGGAAAGTAAGCTGGGCAGAGAAGACAGATTCTGCCAAGAGGTAATGGCCTATAATTTGGTGAATTTAAAAGATATTCTGTGGTGCACCAAGGAGTGCTGCACTCGCATGCCCACCCTTGCAAAGTCTGATGATGTTTGCTTCTTAAGGAGACAGTGCTCACCTCAACACCGGCTGCAGCATCAAATACCGCCACCGCTCCATCAAGAACACGCAGAGAGCGTTCAACTTCAATTGTAAAATCCACATGGCCTAACAAAATAAAAGGTCCATTCAATATTCACTGAAATTTACTTTACAGCTCAATTTACTGAAGAAAGTAGCTCATTATAATGTTATAATTTTTCTCAGCATCAGCTGAATCAAGTAGACACCCTCTCCATCATATATTCCTTTTCTCTTCTCAGAGTTGGCTTCTCTAATCAATAGGTGTCTAACCCGAACTCTAGATCGGGGACCCCAGATTAATCACATCTCTCAGAAACCATTAACTTGACTACATTTAAAAGCTACTAGATGACCCGTGGACCCGTAGGGTTCCTGTTGTTACTAAAGGTTCTTTAGTAACTTGTCAGTTTCTTTGTTGAACTAAATTAAGGCGCATGTTGCAATCAAAAGTGCTTGAACAATTGGTTGGGCAGAAAGTAGCCAAAATGGTACATGATAACGCAACAATTTGAACGAAACTTGATACAGCACACCACAGGCGGATGGTGAGTAAGGTGGCCCTAACATTGGTGCGGGTGTACCATTTTGGCTGTATTTCGGGAACTTAAACACACAAATGGTAATATATAGATTCTGTGGTACACCAAAGAGCAGTGCACTCTAATGGATTTAATGATGGAGATATTGCTGTGAGGACTGCACTATTTCCAGTTTCTAGCTAATTTCAGATTTAGCGAGAAGGAAAAGACTTAATAGGAACCTGAGGGGTAATGTTTTCTCTAAGATGGTTGTAGATACATGGAACAAGCTGTCAGAGGAAAAGGTTGAGTCAGGTACAATAACCACATTTAAATGGAGCTACTGACTCAGTCACATGATGTCTAGTGCTCCCCGATGCTTTACTCACCTGGTGTATCTATCAAATTGATCCGATGGGCATTCCAGTCGAAGGTGACGGCAGCCGATTGAATGGTAATCCCGCGCTCACGCTCCTGTGTCATGAAATCAGTCACTGTGTCCCCATCATCCACATCTGGAAAAAAAGAAAAAAGGTTTTGTACTGCTACAAATTTAATTGGTTATGTATTAGCTATCCCAAAGTTAATTGAAGGGAAATGGTAGGTAAATGTATTCCAGGTAAAAGAGTGAACAAAAAATACAATGATTTTTCCCTAATCTTCAAATGAGAGATCCATATCATATCATATCATATATATACAGCCGGAAACAGGCCTTTTCGGCCCACCAAGTCCGTGCCGCCCAACGATCCCCGTACATTAACACTATCCTACACCCACTAGGGACAATTTTTATATTTACCCAGCCAATTAACCTACATACCTGTACGTCTTTGGAGTGTGGGAGGAAACCGAAGATCTCACATTCTTTTTTTTTCTTTTGAGAGTTTGAGAAACACATTGCACAACTTATCTGCAATATATATTTTTCAATATTAGATTTTGTAACACATTGAAAAATGGGACATGGCTTCATCAAAAGAGGGCATATTCTTACCCCCAAGTGTCCTGGTATATCCTGCATAATAAAGTATCCTCTCTGTGGTTGTGGTTTTTCCTGCATCAATGTGTGCCATGATCCCAATGTTCCTTATTCTGTCAAGGTTTATCAAAAAGGACAAAAGTACACATTTCTTTAAAACCCATTATTTTGTTATGCATCATTGCTGAAGATAACTTCTACAAAGACGTCTTTGTCAGCATAGTTAAAATTCTATTTTCATTTTCTGTAAATCTGAATGATAGAAAAATCTGCAAACTAACAGGAATAGATCGGATAGATGCACAGAATCTCTTGCCCAGAGTAGGGGAATCGAGGACCAGAGGACACAGGTTCAAGGTGAAGGGGAAAAGATTAATAGGAATCTCAGGGGTAACCTTGTCACACAAAGGGTGGTGGGTGTATGGAACAAGCTGCCAGATGAGGTAGTTGAGCCTGGGACTATCCCAACGTTTAAGAAACAGTTAGACAAGTACATGGATAGGACAGGTTTGGAGGGATATGGACCAAGCACAGGCACGTGGGACTAGTGTAGCTGGGACATGTTGGCCGGTGTGGGCAAGTTGGGCCGAAGAGCCTGTTTCCACACTGTATCGCTCTATGACTCTAATCACAATAAATTGCAAAGTAAGCCGATGGTACCAACAACGGTCTTGAGCTTCAACAGCAACATTTAAATAAATTATATTAATTTCTATCAGGAGAAGCGAGAAGATAAATGAGTTTGCAACTAAACCAGTTGGCATATGCAGAGGAATAAACAGGTGTTTTTAGTTGGTGTAGTCACATTTCTAATTGAATTTCACTGCACAAATCTACATTGTTTCACAATTTAGCGCAATTGTTTAAGGCAGTGTCTGTAACTAAACTACTGGAAATCTATTTGGAAAAGTTTTGTCCCACCCACATTATCTGCTAATTTTAGAGACATTTACTTGAACTATTGTATTTACTGTTGTATAAGTTCATACTTACTTAGAGATGTCTGGATTAATAATAGTACGTAATGACTTGATGTGCCCTGCAAAGTAGTGAAAAGTAAAATGTATTAATACGTTTAATGTGCAATATTAAACATATCTATAGAAGGAAAAGCTTTCATTATTCTTAACAAGTATTAGATACATACATAGACAATAGGTGCAGGAGTAGGCCAGTCGGCCCTTCGTGCCAGCACCGCCATTCAATGTAATCATGGCTGATCATCCACAATCAGTACCCTGTTCCTGCCTCTCCCCATACCCCTTGATTCCGCTAGCCCAAAGAGCTCTATCTAACTCTCTTTTGAATGCATCCAGTGAATCGGCCTCCACTACCTTCTGAGGCAAGGAATTGCACACATTCACAACTCTCTGTGTGAAAAAGTTTTTCCTCATCTCAGTTCTAAATGGCCTACCCCTTATTCTTAAACTGTGGCCCCTGGTTCTGGACTCCCCAACATCGGGAACATGTTTCCTGCATCTAGCGTGTCCTATTCCGCAATAATTTTATGTTTCTATAAGATCCCCTCTCATCCTTCTAAATTCCAGTGAATACCAGCCCAGTCACTCCATTCTTTCATCTTGACAGTCCCGCCATCCTCAGAATTAACCTCGTGAACCTATGCTGCATCTCTCAATAGCAAAAATGTCCTTCCTCAAATTTGGAGACCAAAACTGCACACAATACTCCAGGTGTGGTCTCACCAGGGCCCTGTACAACTGCAGAAGGACCTCTTTGCTCCTATACTCAACTCCTCTAGTTATGGCCAACATGTCATTAGCTTTCTTCACTGCCTGTCGTACCTGTACGCTTACTTTCAATGACTGATGTACTTGGACACCCAGGTCTCGTTGTAATTCCCTTTTTCCTAACCTGACACCATTCAGATAATAATCTGCCTTCCCTTTCTTGCCTCCAAGTGGATAACCTCACATTTATCCACATTATATTGCATCTGCTATGCACTTGCCCACTCACCCAACCCCACTCTGCATCCTCATAGCATCCGCTTCACAGTTCACACTGCCACCCAGCTTTGTGTCATCTGCAAATCTGCTAATGTTATTTTTAATTCCTTCATCTAAATCATTAATGTATATTGTAAATACTTACAGTCCCAGCACCAAGCCTTGTGGCACCCCACTAGTCACTGCCTGGCATTCTGAAAGGGACCCATTAATCCCTACTCTGTTTCCTGTCTGCCAACCAATACCCCACCCCAATCCCATGTGCTCTAATTTTGCCCACTAATCTCCTGTGTGGGACCTTATCAAAGGCTTTCTGAAAGTCCAGGTACACCACATCCACTGGCTCTCCCTTGTCCATTTTACTTCTTACATCCTCAAAAAATTCCAGAATTTTTGTCAAGCATGATTTCCCCTTCGTAAATCCATGCTGATTTGGACCAATCCTGTTAATGCTATCCAAATGCGTCGCTATTACATCTTTGATAATCGACTCCAGCATCTTCCCCACCACCGATGTCAGGCTAACTCGTCTATAATTCCCTGCTTTCTCTCTCCCTCCTTCCTTGTAAAGTGGATAACATGCAATACCCTCCAATCCACAGGATCTGATCCAGAATCTATAGAACATTGGAAAATGATCACTAATGCGTCCACAATTTCTGGAGCCACCTCCTTGAGTACCCTGGGATGCAGACCATCAGGTCCTGGGGATTTATCAGCCTTCAGCCCCATCAATCTACCCAACACCATTTCCCGACTAATGTGAATTTCCTTCAGTTCTTCCGTCACCCTAAGTCCTCTGTCCCCTAGTACATCTGGGAGATTGTTTGGGTCTTCCTTAGTGAAGACAGAACCAAAGTACCTGTTCAACTCGTCTGCCATTTCCTTGTTCCCCATTATAAATTCACTTGTTTCTATTTTCAAGGGACCCACATTTATCTTAACTGATTAAGTATTGCAAAGTTCAGTTTAACTGATCAACTTTTTCAGAACAAACATTGGACATCTTCCTACAATTCTTAAGTATAAGGAGTAGGCCATTTAAGACTGAGATGAGGAAAAACCTTTTCGCCTAGAGAGTTGTGAATTTGTGGAATTCTCTGCCACAGGAGGCAGAGGAGGCCAATTAACTGGATGTATTCGAGAGAGTTAGATATGGCTCTTAGGACTAACTGAATCAAGGGATATGGGGAAAAAGCAGGAACAGGGTACTGATTCTGGATGATCAACCATGATCATATTGAATGGCAGTGCTGGCTCAAAGGGCCAAATGGCCTATTCCTGCACCTACTTTCTATGATTTAAATTAAATGCAAATGAGTGGAATTATTCAGACAAAATGCATCACAAACATTTTTAGTAATGCAGTTTTCAGAGTTCAGTCTTACAGTAGAGAGAATATGGACTGGTTCTATCTCGGCCTGCATTCAGAAACTCGAACACCCATCGGAGGTTGCTGAAAGTGGTGGAAGTTTCCCAGTCCACCCTGAGTATTGACCAACCCACCTTTGAAAGGATCTGAGGGAAGCGCTACCTCAAGAATGCAGCAATATCATTAAAGACCCACACCACCCTGGCCATGTTCTCATCTCACTGCTCCCATCGGAAAGAAGGTAGAGGAGCCTGAGAAGCGTGACATACAGGTTCAAGCTTCTTCCCATCAATCATCATTTAGGTTGTACAATCAACATTTAGGTTGTACAACATATTTCGGTTTGCACTATTTCGGTTTGCGTGAACTTACCTGTGGCAGTGCTATACTTCCTGTTGAAAATGTTTTTTACATTTCTTCGGCTGTTAGGTGCTAATCTGAACCACCCACATGGAAGACACTGAAAGTACAGAATCAATCAGAGCTCGCAATTTTTAAATCAATGCTATAACACAGCCGTGAAGATTTGTCTAATGCAGTACCATTTCAACTGGTTGAATATATTAAGCCATTAACATTAAATTGTCATGCAACGAGAGTTGCAGATATCAAAGGATAAGAAAAAGAACAATTTAAAAAATCTAAAGAGATATGGAACTTCAGTTGAAATTCAGTTGTAGAAATTTGTGAGTGGAATATACACTTTTTATGGTACAAATATTGATAACTCAATAGGTTTTAATATCAATTTTAAATGGTCATCTTTACCATATGGCATCCTCTGAAATAAGCCCCAAATAGTGGCAATTCCATTGCAAACCACCTCATTCTCTTTGTTACTGGTGAAAATCTTCATGTGGAAGATACCTAGAAAAAGCAGGAAACGTTCATTAACTAAAGTATATTTATAGTGACTGCTAACAGGTAAAGAGCAAATATCTAGAGCCAAGAAACCATATTTCAGCTCGAAAAACTCCCCCCTCCCCTACCTCTCCCCAGTATCTGTGGTTCCTTCCTACACTCTTGCCCGGAATATGGGAATCAAAAACCTGAAGACATAGGTTTAAGGTGCGGGGGGGGGAAAGATTTCACAGGTATCTGAGGGGCAACTTTTTCACACAAGTGTATGGAACAAGCTGCCGGAGTAGGTAGTCGCTACTTTTAGCAAACATTTAGACAGGTTTAGAGGAATATGGGCCAAACGACTAGTGTAGGGGTTGTTTCCACGCTGTAACTCCATCCAAAACATCATCTGTCCATTTTCTCCCAGGTGCTGCCTCACCCACTGAATTCCTGTTCATTCCATTTCATCCCCTCTCTGCAAATCCATTCTCTAATATAGAGAAATTATTACAATGTTGGACTAATCAACTAACAGAAAGAAATTACTGCCCTGACCTACTCGACATTTGGACGCAAATTGATCCCAGCAGTCAATAAGAGTATTTAAGGATAGCTGCACAAAGATTTAATACTGAACTAAAAAGATGTGACCAAAAAGATCAGGGAGTGAGAGCAATGCACAATCATTGCTGATGCCTCACAACTCCAGGGATTCAGTACAGAGCTGGGGTGCTGTCTGAAGAGAACTTGTACGATCTCACCGTGACTATATGGGCTTCACCAGCTGCCTCTCACATGCCATAGACTTGTTGGAAGATAATGCAGCTATTCTGATGTGGCAATAGAATCAAAGAGTTGATGGACATTCTTTGGAGCACAGGAGGATGAAGGGTGATCTTATGGTGGTGGTGTATAAAATCATGAGAAGAATAGGTTGGCACAGTCTCTTGCCCAGAGTTGAGGAACATAGAACCAGAGGACATAGGTTTAAGATGAAGGGGGAAAGATTTAATGGGAACCCGAGGAGTAGCTTTTTCACACAAAGGGTGGTGGTGGGTGTTTGGAACAAGATGCCAGAGGAGGTAGTTGAGGCAAGGACTATCTCAACGTTTAAGAAGCAGTTAGACAGGTACATGGATAAGACAGGACTGGAGCGACTAGGCTTGTATACACTGGAATTTAGAAGGATGAGAGGAGATCTTATCGAAATGTATAAGATTATTAAGGGGTTGGACACGTTAGAGGCAGGAAGCCTCTATACGTAGCAATACAGCAATACGTAGAGGTGCCTACCAGAGAAGGGGCAGTGTTGGACCTCCTGTTAGGAAATGAGATGGGTCAGGTGACGGAGGTATGTGTTGAGGAGCACTTTGGGTCTAGTGATCATAATGCCATTAGTTTCAATATCATTATGGAGAAGGTCAAATCTGGACCAAGGGTTGAGATTTTGGATTGGAGAAAGGCTAATTTTGAGGAGATGAGAAAGGATTTAAAAGGAGTGAAATGGAAATTGTTGTTTTATGAAAAGGATATAATAGAGAAATGGAGGATATTTAAAGGTGAAATTTTGAGAGTACAGAGTCTTTATGTCCCTGTTCGGTGGAAAGGAAAGAATAATAATTTGAAAGAGCCGTGGTTTTCCAGGGAAATTGGACACTTGGTTCGGAAAAAGAGGGAGATATACAATAAATATAAGCGGCAGGGAGTAAATGAGGTTCTTGAGGAATATAAAGAATGTAAAAGGAATCTTAAAAAGGAAATTAGAAAAGCGAAAAAAAGATATGAGACTGCTTTGGCAAGTAATGTAAAAGGGGTTCTACAGATATGTCAATAGCAAAAGGATAGTGAGGGATAAAATTGGTCCATTAGAGAGTCAGAGTGGACAGCTATGTGCTGAGCCGGAAGAAATGGGGGAGATATTAAACAATTTATTTTCTTCGGTATTTACCGAGCAGAAGGATATTGAATTATGTGAGGTAAGCGAAACAAGTAGAGTAGTGATGGAAATTAGGAGGATTAAAGAAGAGGAGGTACGGACAATAGACAATAGACAATAGACAATAGGTGCAGGAGTAGGCCATTCAGCCCTTCGAGCCAGCACCGCCATTCAATGCGATCATGGCTGATCACTCTCAATCAGTACCCCGTTCCTGCCTTCTCCCCATACCCCCTCACTCCGCTATCCTTAAGAGCTCTATCCAGCTCTCTCTTGAAAGCATCCAACGAACTGGCCTCCACTGCCTTCTGAGGCAGAGAATTCCACACCTTCACCACCCTCTGACTGAAAAAGTTCTTCCTCATCTCCGTTCTAAATGGCCTACCCCTTATTCTCAAACTGTGGCCCCTTGTTCTGGACTCCCCCAACATTGGGAACATGTTATCTGCCTCTAATGCGTCCAATCCCCTAATTATCTTATATGTTTCAATAAGATCCCCCCTCATCCTTCTAAATTCCAGTGTATACAAGCCCAATCGCTCCAGCCTTTCAACATACGACAGTCCCGCCATTCCGGGAATTAACCTAGTGAACCTACGCTGCACGCCCTCCATAGCAAGAATATCCTTCCTCAAATTTGGAGACCAAAACTGCACAGTACTCCAGGTGCGGTCTCACCAGGGCCCGGTACAACTGTAGAAGGACCTCTTTGCTCCTATACTCAACTCCTCTTGTTACGAAGGCCAACATTCCATTGGCTTTCTTCACTGCCTGCTGAACCTGCATGCTTCCTTTCATTGACTGATGCACTAGGACACCCAGATCTCGTTGAACTCCCCCTCCTCCTAACTTGACACCATTCAGATAATAATCTGCCTTTCTATTCTTACTTCCAAAGTGAATAACCTCACACTTATCTACATTAAACTGCATCTGCCATGTATCCGCCCACTCACACAACCTGTCCAAGTCACCCTGCAGCCTTATTGCATCTTCCTCACAATTCACACTACCCCCCAACTTAGTATCATCTGCAAATTTGCTAATGGTACTTTTAATCCCTTCGTCTAAGTCATTAATGTATATCGTAAATAGCTGGGGTCCCAGCACCGAACCTTGCGGTACCCCACTGGTCACTGCCTGCCATTCCGAAAGGGACCCATTTATCCCCACTCTTTGCTTTCTGTCTGTCAACCAATTTTCTATCCATGTCAGTACCCTACCCCCAATACCATGTGCCCTAATTTTGCCCACTAATCTCCTATGTGGGACCTTGTCGAAGGCTTTCTGAAAGTCGAGGTACACCACATCCACTGACTCTCCCTTGTCAATTTTCCTAGTTACATCCTCAAAAAATTCCAGTAGATTTGTCAAGCATGATTTCCCCTTCGTAAATCCATGCTGACTCGGAATGATCCCGTTACTGCTATCCAAATGCTCAGCAATTTCGTCTTTTATAATTGACTCCAGCATCTTCCCCACCACTGATGCCAGACTAACTTGTCTATAATTACCCGTTTTCTCTCTCCCTCCTTTCTTAAAAAGTGGGATAACATTTGCTATCCTCCAATCCACAGGAACTGATCCTGAATCTATAGAACATTGAAAAATGATCTCCAATGCTTCCACTATTTCTGGAGCCACCTCCTTAAGTACTCTGGGATGCAGACCATCAGGCCCTGGGGATTTATCAGCCTTCAGTCCCATCAGTCTACCCAAAACCATTTCCTGCCTAATGTGGATTTCCTTCAGTTCCTCCATCACCCTAGGTTCTCCGGCCCCTAGAACATTTGGGAGATTGTGTGTATCTTCCTCAGTGAAGACAGATCCAAAGTAACGGTTTAACTCATCTGCCATTTCTTTGTTCCCCATAATAAATTCCCCTGCTTCTGTCTTCAAGGGACCCACATTTGCCTTGACTATTTTTTTCCTCTTCACGTACCTAAAAAAACTTTTGCTATCCTCCTTTATATTATTGGCTAGTTTACCCTCGTACCTCATCTTTTCTCCCCGTATTGCCTTTTTAGTTAACTTTTGTTGCTCTTTAAAAGAGTCCCAATCCTCTGTCTTCCCACTCTTCTTTGCTATGTTATACTTCCTCTCCTTAATTTTTATGCTGTCCCTGACTTCCCTTGTCAGCCACAGGTGTCTCTTACTCCCCTTAGAGTCATTCCACCTCTTTGGAATAAATTGATCCTGCAACCTCTGCATTATTCCCAGGAATACCTGCCATTGCTGTTCTACCGTCTTCCCTGCTAGGGCCTCCTTCCAATCAATTTTGGCCAGCTCCTGCCTCATGCCTCTGTAATCCCCTTTGCTATACTGTAATACCGACACTTCCGATTTTCTCTTCTGCCTTTCCATTTGCAGAGTAAAACTTATCATGTTGTGATCACTGCCTCCTAATGGCTCTTTTACCTCTAGTCCCCTTATCAGATCAGGATCATTACACAACACTAAATCCAGAATTGCCTTCTCCCTGGTAGGCTCCAGTACAAGCTGTTCTAAGAATCCATCTCGAAGGCACTCTACAAACTCTCTTTCCTGGGGTCCATTTCCAACCTGATTTTCCCAGTCTACCTGCATGTTGAAATCTCCCATAACCACCGTAGCATTACATTTTTGACACGCCAATTTTATCTCCTGATTCAACTTGCACCCTACGTCGAGCCTACTGTTAGGGGGCCTATAGATAACTCCCATTAGGGTCTTTTTACCCTTACAATTTCTCATTTCTATCCATACTGATTCAACATCTCCTGATTCTATGTCACCCCTTGCAAGGGAATGAATATCATTCCTTACCATCAGAGCAACCCCACCCCCTCTGCCCACCTGTCTGTCTTTTCTATACGTTGTGTACCCCTGAATATTCAGTTCCCAGCCCTGGTCCTCTTGTAGCCATGTCTCAGTGATCCCTACAACATCATACTTGCCCATGACTAACTGAGCCTCAAGCTCATCCACTTTATTTCTTATACTACGCGCATTTAAGTACAACACTTTAACTTCTGTATTTACCTCCCCTCTCACATCGTTCACAATTGGCCCTGCCCTTAATTTCTTTTCCGCTCTAGAACTTCTGTTCCCATTCTTCCGAGAGTCTTTTGCAATATCTCCTGTATTCCCTTTTACCTCATCTTCATATTCACAATTTGTTAACCCCTCCCCCCCACTACTTAGTTTAAAGCCACAGGTGTCACACTAGCAAACCTGCCTGCCAGAATGTTTGTCCCCCTGCTGTTAAGATGCAACCCGTCCCTTTTGTACAAGTCACCCCTAGCCCAGAAGAGATCCCAGTGGTCCAGAAATCTAAATCCGTGCTCTCTGCACCAGTCCCTCAGCCATAAATTCATACCCTCTATCTCTCTGTTCCTGGCCTCACCAGCACGAGGTACCGGTAGCAGTCCAGAGATAACTACCTTCGACGTCCTACTTCTCAGCGTTTTTCCCAACTCTCTAAACTCCCGCTGTAGCACCTCCTTCCTCTTCCGCCCGACGTCATTCGTGCCCACGTGCACAATGACTTCAGGTTGATCGCCTTCTTTTGAAGAATATAAAAGTGGATAAGTCTCCAGGTCCTGATAGGATATTCCCTAGGACATTGAGGGAAGTTAGTGCAGAAATAGCAGGGGCTATGACGGAAATATTTCAAACGTCATTAGAAACAGGGATGGTGCCGGAAGATTGGCGCATTGCGCATGTTGTGCCTTTGTTTAAAAAAGGTTCTAAAAGTAAACCTAGCAATTATAGACCTATTAGTTTGACGTCTGTGGTGGGAAAATTAATGGAAAAGATACTTAGGGACAATATATATAATTATTTGGATAATCAAGGCCTGATTAGAAACAGTCAACATGGATTTGTGCCTGGAAGGTCATGTTTGACTAATCTTCTTGAATTTTTTGAAGAGGTTACCAGGGAAATTGATAAGGGCAAGGCTGTGGATGTTGTCTATATGGACTTCAGTAAGGCATTTGACAAGGTTCCACATGGAAGGTTGATTAAGAAGGTTAAATCGTTGGGTATTAATAGTGAGGTTGCAAGATGGATTCAACAATGGCTGAATGGGAGATACCAGAGGGTAACGGTTGACAATTGTATGTCAGGTTGGAGGCCAGTGTCTAGTGGAGTGCCCCAAGGATCTGTGTTGGGTCCACTGTTGTTTGTCATTTACATTAATGATCTGGATGATGGTGTGGCAAATTGGATTAGTAAATATGCAGATGATACTAAGATAGGTGGAGTAGTTGATAGTGAGGTAGATTTTCAAAGTCTACAGAGAGACTTGGGCCTTTTGGAAGGGTGGGCTGAAAGATGGCAGATGGAGTTTAATGCTGATAAGTGTGAGGTGCTGCATTTTGGTAGGACAAATCAAAATAGGACGTACAGGGTAAATGGTAGGGAATTGAGGAATGCAGTGGAACAGAGGGATCTGGGAATAACTGTGCATTGTTCCCTGAAGGTGGAATCTCATGTGGATAGGGTGGTGAAGAAGGCGTTTGGTATGCTTGCCTTTATAAATCAGAGCATCGAGTATAGAAGTTGGGATGTAATGTTGAAATTGTACAGGGCATTGGTGAGGCCGAATCTGGAGTATGGTGTGCAGTTCTGGTCGCCAAATTATAGGAAGGATGTCGACAAAATGGAGAGGGTACAGAGGAGATTTACTAGAATGTTGCCTGGGTTTCAGCACTTAGGCTACAGAGAGAGGTTGAACAGGTTGGGTCTTTATTCTTTGGAGCGTAGAAGGTTGAGGGTGGACTTGATTGAGGTTTTTTAAATTTTGAGAGGGACGGACAGAGTTGACGTGGGTAGGCTTTTCCCTTTGAGAGTGGGGAAGATTCCAACAAGGGGACATAGCTTCAGAATTGAGGGACAAAGGTTTAGGGGTAACATGAGGGGGAACTTCTTTACTCAGAGGGTTGTGGCTGTATGGAATGGGCTTCCGGTGGAAGTGGTGGAGGCTGGCTTGATTTTATTATTTAAGAGTAAATTGGATAGGTATATGGATAGGAGGGGATTGGAGGGTTATGGTCTGAGTGCAGGTAGATGAGACTAGGTCAGGGAGAATGGTCGGCGTGGACTGGTAGGGCCGGACAGGCCTGTTTCCATGCTGTAGTTGTTATATGTTATATATATGTTATATATATGAAGCATGTTCCCAATGTTGGGGGAGTCCAGAACAAGGGGCCACAGTTTAAGAATAAGGGGTAGGCCATTTAGAACTGAGATGCGGAAAAACTTTTTCAGTCAGAGAGTTGTGAATCTGTGGAATTCTCTGCCTCAGAAGGCAGAGGAGGCAAATTCTCTGAATGCATTCAAGAGAGAGCTAGATAGAGTTCTTAAGGATAGCGGAGTCAGGGGAGAAGGCAGGAACGGGGTACTGATTGAGAATGATCAGCCATGATCACATTGAATGGCGGTGCTGGCTCGAAGGGCCGAATGCCCTCCTCCCTCCTCTCTTCGACGAGTTTAGCAACATGCTCTCTCGCTGCTCCCCCTCTGTGATAATTCCCTCCCTTCCCCTCCTCCTTCCCAGATCTCCCTCTATCTTCCTGTCTCCACCTATATCCTTCCTTTGACCCACCCACGACATCAGTCTGAAGAAGGGTCTCGACCCGAAACGTCACCCATTCCTTCTCTCCCGCGATGCTGCCTGACCTGCTGAGTTACTCCAGCATTTTGTGAATAAATCGATTTGTACCAGCATCTCAGTTATTTTCTTATATTATATATTGACCTATTGACATGGTTTGGAGGGATATGGACCAAATGCGGGCAGGTGGGAATAGTGTAGCTGGGACATGTTTTGGTCGGTGTGGGCAATTTGGGCCGAAGGGCCTGTTTCCACACTGTATGACCCTGAACGTATAAGAAAATAACTGCAGATGCTGGTACAAATCGATTTATTCACAAAATGCTGGAGTAACTCAGCAGGTCAGGCAGCATCTCGGGAGAGAAGGAGGAATGGGTGACGTTTCGGGTCGAGAAGAAGGGTCTGAAGAAGGGTCTCGACCCGAAACGTCACCCATTCCTTCTCTCCCGAGATGCTGCCTGACCTGCTGAGTTACTCCAGCATTTTGTGAATAAAATGACCCTGAACGTTGTCTGTCCATTTCCCTGCTGAGGCGCTGAGTTGCTCCAGCACTTTTGTGTTTAACCCCTCCGGGGTTTTAACACTCTCCTCGAAGCGGTCGGAGCTCTGAGACCTCCTTTATATCATCAGTAATGGTCCAGGACCGACATGGAGCGGGTTACTCACAGGCTCAAGTTCTTACTGCTTGCTCTGTCTGCCTCCTGCCTCTGCCTCTGCCTCCTGCCTCTGCTCTGTCTGACTGCGGTTCCTGGCCCTGGGCCCAGCCCGGTCACATGCAAACATCTCCACAGACTGGGTCAATCTAATTAATAGATTTCACTGTCGTCGTCAATGCTCAAAAGTAAGCGTATAATGAAGTAAATGTTTATCGACCGGACATGTAATTCAGGGTTATTTTAAGTTGTTGAGGTGGGTTGTGTGTTTTTTTTACCCGGCCGGTGGCGTCGTCGTCGCCGTCGCCGCTCTGGTCCCGCGACCCATCGTCCCGCCTCTTCCTCTAGTCCAGCAACAACATGGCGGCGGCTGTGTGAATGAGTGAGCGGCGGCAGGAACAACAGTAACAGGGGCAGCCACAACAACAACAGCAGCAGGAGGAGAAGACCGCAGCCGGATTCATTCTGATTTCTGTGCCTTCTTAAGAGTGAGACCCACACACAGACCCGGAGATGGTGAGTGCCCGAGGGGGAGGGAAAGGGACTGCGCGCCATACACGAGGCCGCGTCGCCGGGAGGCCCCGGCCTCAGTACCCGGTCATCTCCCCACAGCCATCTCCCCCCACAACCATCTCTCCCCCCACAGCCATCTCTCCCCCACAGCCATCTCTCCCCCACAGCCATCTCTCCCCCCACAGCCATCTCTCCCCCCACAGCCGTCTCTCCCCCACAGCCGTCTCTTCCCCCACAGCCGTCTCTTCCCCCACAGCCGTCTCTTCCCCCACAGCCGTCTCTCCCCCACAGCCGTCTCTTCCCCCACAGCCGTCTCTTCCCCCCACAGCCATCTCTCCCCCCACAGCCATCTCTCCCCCCACAGCCATCTCTCCCCCCACAGCCATCTCTCCCCCACAGCCATCTCTCCCCCACAGCCGTCTCTTCCCCCACAGCCGTCTCTTCCCCCACAGCCGTCTCTTCCCCCACAGCCGTCTCTTCCCCCACAGCCGTCTCTTCCCCCACAGCCGTCTCTTCCCCCACAGCCGTCTCTCCCCCACAGCCGTCTCTCCCCCACAGCCGTCTCTCCCCCCACAGCCGTCTCTCCCCCCCACAGCCGTCTCTCCCCCCCACAGCCGTCTCTCCCCCCACAGCCGTCTCTCCCCCCACAGCCGTCTCTCCCCCCACAGCCGTCTCTCCCCCCACAGCCGTCTCTCCCCCCACAGCCATCTCTCCCCCCCACAGCCGTCTCTCCCCCCACAGCCGTCTCTCCCCCCACAGCCGTCTCTCCCCCCACAGCCGTCTCTCCCCCCACAGCCATCTTCCCCAACAGCCGTCTCTCCCCCACAGCCATCTTCCCCACAGCCGTCTCTCCTCCACAGCCGTCTCTCCCCCTCACAGCCGTCTCTCCCCCCCCACAGCCGTCTCTCCCCCCCACAGCCGTCTCTCCCCCCCACAGCCGTCTCTCCCCCCCACAGCCGTCTCTCCCCCCCCACAGCCGTCTCTCCCCCCCACAGCCGTCTCTTCCCCCACAGCCGTCTCTTCCCCCCCACAGCCGTCTCTTCCCCCCCACAGCCGTCTCTTCCCCCCCACAGCCGTCTCTTCCCCCCCACAGCCGTCTCTCCCCCCCACAGCCGTCTCTCCCCCCCACATACCTCTCCCCCCACACACACACACATATCTCTCCACAACCATCTCTACACACACACACCACCCTCCTAACCTCAGACCGTCCTCATTAGACCATATAACATTCTTGACAACTGATCAAATCAAAATAACCCGCTGCTCGTAGAGTATTAACTTTGACCTCAAAAACATCCATTGAATGCGTTTATTCACAAAATGCTGGAGTAACTCAGCGCCGGTCGGGCAGCATCTCAGGAGAGAAGGAATGGGTGACGTTTTCGGGTCGAGACCCCCACTTTCAGTCTGAAGAAGGGTCTCGACCCGAAACGTCACCCATTCTTTCTCTCCTGAGATGCTGCCCGACCTGCTGAGTTACTCCAGCATTTTGTGAATAAATACCTTCGATTTGTACCAGCATCTGCAGTTATTTTCTTACACTCCATTGAATGCGTAGTCAGAGTCATACAGTGTGGAAACAGGCCCTTCGACTTTTTGTGTCTATCTTCAGCTTTTTGTGTCCATCTTCAGCTTTTTGTGTCTATTTTCGGTTAAAGCCAGCTTCTGTAATTCCTCCTACACTTTCGGCCCAACTTGCCCACACACGGCCAACATGTCCCAGCTGCACTACTAGTCCCACCTGTCTGGGTTTGGCCCATATCACTCCAAACCTGTCCTATCCTTTTACCTGTCTCGCTGTTCTTAAATGTTGGAATAGTCCCAAGCTCAACTACCTCCTCCGGCAGTTCGTTCCATACACCCATCACCTTTTGTGTGCAAAAAGTTACCCCTCAGATTCCTATTAAATCTCACCTTAAACCCATGTCCTCTGGTTCTCGATTCCCCTACTCTGGGCAAGAGACTGTGCGTCTACCCGATCGATTTCTCTCATGATTTTGTACATGGGAGCAGAATTTGGCACATTTTCACAAAGCGTACAGCTAATAATGGCCTGTTTCCTTTTTCATTGTCACTTTTTTGCGTATCTTTCATTCATTTGTTCTATATCTGTGTATAACACCATCTATATCTCTCGTTTCCCTTTCCACTGACTCTCAGTCTGAAGAAGGGTCTCGACCTGAAATGGTCACCTATTCCTTTTCTCCCGAGATGTTGTCTGACCCGCTGAGTTACTCCAACTTTTTTGCCATCGATCTAAACTCCAGCAAGTATGGGCCCAGTGCCATCCTCTCCCAAGTATATAAAATTATGAGAAGTACAGAAAGTGTCAATTGTCATGATCCTTTTCCAATGCTTGGGTTATCAATAATAAGAGGGTATAGGTGTAAGGTGAGAGGAAAGAGGGGATGTGTTTAAATCAGTCTGAAATGGGATGCCGACCTGAAATGTCACCGATACATGTTCTCCAATAATGCTCCCTAAATGGGCCTGAGTTAGAGTCATAGAGTGATTATAGTGTGGAAACAGGCCCTTCGGCCCAACTGGCCCACACTGCCCAACATTCCTAGCTACACTAGTCCCACCTGCCAGCGCTTGGTCCATATCCCTTCAAATTTGTCGTATCCATTTATCTGTGTAACTGTTTCTTAAACTTTGATATAGTCCCAGTCTCAACTACCTCCTCTGGCAGCTTGTTCCATACACCCACCACCCTTTGTGTGAAAAAGTTACCCCTCAGATTCCTATTAAATCTATTCTCCTTCACCTTGAACCTATGTCCTCTGGTCCTCAATTCCCCTACTTTACTGTCCCCGCCCCCCAGAATTGTAGGATTTAGCATTTCTGGTGCAGTTCTGAATGGGTTTTTATGGGTTTATTACAGCCGCAAAATGAATATATCGAATTACATCGTAAGCGATATGGATATCGCTTGGATTATCATGAGAAGAAAAGGAAGAAGGAGGGCCGTGAACCACACGAACGATCACACAAAGCCAGAAAGATGATCGGTCTGAAGGCCAAATTGTACCACAAACAACGCCATTCAGAAAAAATACAGATGAAGAAAACGTGAGCATTTGCATTTTGATTTATTGCTGTGTAATTTAAAAGTTAGAAATATCCAATAGTAATAGATATATTAGTTATATGTAGAAAATATCATTTGAAAAAACATGAGAAACATTTTGTCTGCAATATTTACCAAAATCAGTGTACATTTTTGAAAAATGATTTATTTAGGAAGTAAATAGCAAGCTTTGCCAATATTCTCATATGGATTCACACTTTTGTATTTAATGTATCACGTGTATGCTTCGAGCCAGATAGTAATAATGGTACAAAGCCTATTGGTTTTTGTAACAAAGCTTTTGTGAACAAAATGTAATTTACTGGGTTTTCTTCTGTAAATCTAAATGGGGAAAAATAGTTTTAAAATGAAGGCATAGGAATTACTTGGTACGAGAATTTTTAAAAGCTAAGGTGGCTGAATAAATGGGCTCAACCATGATGACAAGCTGTAATGGTTACAGAGAAGATTTACCAGGATATTGCTGGGACTAGAGGGTCTGAGCTATAGGGAGAGGTTAAGTAGGCTGGGACTCTATTCCCTGGAGCGCAGAAGGATGAGGGGTGATCTTATAGAGATGTATAAAATCATGAGAGGAATACATAGAGGAATTAAACCTTTTTCCCTTCACCTGAAACTTATGTCCTCTGGTCCTGGATTCACCTACTCTGGGCAAGAGACTGTGTATCGATCCGATGTATTCCTCTCATCGGATCGATGCACAGTCTCTTGCCCAGAGTAGGTGAATCCAGGACCAGAGGACATAAGTTTCCGATGAAGGGAAAAAGGTTTAATAGGAATCTAAGGGGTAACTTTTTCACACAGAGGGTGGTGGGTGTATGGAACAAGCTGCCAGAGGAGATAGTTGAGGCAGGGACCAAAATGGACCAAACGTTGGCAGGTGGGACTAGTGTAGCTGGGACATGTTGCCGGTGTGGGCAAGTTGGGCCAAAGGGCCTGTTTCCACATTGTATCACTCTATGACTCTAATTGGACCTAGTGGAAACAGTCTTGGTCATGGAAACAGGACCCACTAATGTCTGATATATTTTCTGTTCAATATGTTCTTTATTTAACTTATGAGAGAAAGTAGATTGTAGAGAGGCTTTTACATAGGCACGTGGATATGCTGAGAATATATCAGCCCATTGATTCCTCGCAGACTCCAGGAGCGATCCCATTCCTCCACTCCTTGCACAACATAGAACATAGAAAAGTACAGTTCAGGAATGGGCTCTTTGGCCAGTAATGTCTGTGCGGAACATAAGCCAAATAAACTCCTCTCCTCTGCCTGCACACAATCCATATCACTCCATTCTCAGCATATCCATGTGCCTATGTAAAAGCCTCTCTACAATCTATTTTCTCTCATAAGGTGAATCTCACTCCATGCAGCAACACTAGGGATAATTTACAGTAACCAAATAATCTACCAAATATGCATTTTGGAATGTAGGAGAAATCCAAGAACCCGGGGAAAATTATGTGGTCACAGGGAGGACATGCAAACTCCACATGGAGAAAGATGCAGATCAGGATCATTGAATCTGTGATGGAGCAACTCTACCTGTTGTATCACTATGCTGCTCATGGTCAACTACATGTGATAATTGGCCTGGTCGTGTTGCCATCCTCGTTTTCATTATCTTGATGCTCAACTTTAAAAAAAATTATAGTTGAAGAATTCTCCTCAATCTTTACTTGCAACTTGAAGATTATCTAAATGCATCTTTCTTTCATGAAGAGTGTATTGTCTTTGGCAAGGGAAAACCTTTACTGAAAATACTTTCTTTAATGTAATGTTTTGTTTAATGTTAAACATGTATATATTTTTATCTCTGCAGCATTAAAATGCACGAACAGAGAAATACCAAACAGAAGAATGATGAGAAGACACCAGATGGGGCCGTACCAGCCTATCTGCTTGACAGAGAAGGACAATCGCGTGCCAAAGTCCTGTCCAATATGATCAAACAGAAAAGAAAAGAGAAAGCTGTGAGTGAAGGCTATTGTGCATCTTTGAAATGGATCCTGGAATCAGATCCTGCAAAATTGGCCTGTTGCATGTTTTGGGGAAGAACTTTCACTTTTTGAAGTTCATTGGTTGAGCATCCACGTGAATCTGCACGTACTCTCTGCATGCTGCTCAATGAAGTATTGGAAGTGAAATCCTTTCACAAAGTACTCTTTCCCTCTTTTAGATGTAAAATTTCATATAATAGTGATTCAAAATGCTGGAGTAACTCAGCGGGTCAGGCAGCATCTCTGGAGAGGAATGGGTGACATTTCGGGTCGAGACCCTTCTTCAGACTGATGTCAGGGGAGCAGGCGGGACAAAGATAGGATGTAGTCGGAGACAGGAAGACTAGTGGGAGAACTGGGAAAGGGGAGGGGATAGAGAGGGAAAGCAGGGAATATTTGAAGTTAGAGAAGTCAATGTTCATAAAGCTAGGGTTTAAACTACCCAAGCGAAATATGAGGTGCTGTTCCTCCAATTTGCACTGGGCCTCACTCTGACAATGGAGGAGGCCCAGGCAGAAAGGTCAGATTGGGAGGGGGAAGTTGAAGTGCTGAGCCACTGGGAGATTAGGTTGGATAAGACGAACTGAGCGGAGGTGTTGAGCGAAACGATCGTCGAGCCTGCGCTTGGTCTCGCCGATGTGGAGAGGTTGACATCCGAAACAGCGGATACATCCAAAATAGTAGATACTACAAACCTACTGACTCCCGTAGCTATCTTGACTACCCTGTTTCCTGTAATAACTCTATCACCTACTCTCAATTCCTCTGCCTACGCCGCATCTGCGCCCAGGATGAGGTGTTCCATACTAAGGCATCGGAAATGTCCTCATTCTTTAGGAAACGGGGGTTCCCCTCTTCCATTCTAGATGAGGCTCTCACTAGGATCTCCTCAATATTCCCCAGCTCCGCTCTTGTCCCCCCACCCCCTATTCGTAACAAGGATGGAGTCCCCCTTGTTCTCACCTTCCACCCCATCAGCCGTCGCATACAACAAATTATCCTCCAACGTTTCCACCACCTCCAACGGGATCCCACTACTGGCTACATCTTCCCATCTCCACCCCTTTTTGCTTTCTGCAGAGATCGTAACTCTGTAACTCCCTGGTCCACTCGTCCCCACCCAATCCACCCCCTCACCAGGTACTTTCCCCTGCAACCGCAGGAGATGCAACACCTATCCCTTTACCTCCCCCTTCGACTCCATCCAAGGACCCAAACAGTCTTTCCAGGTCAAGTCAAGTCAAATTTATTTGTCACATACACATACACGATGTGCAGTGAAATGAAAGTGGCAATGCCTGCGGATTGTGCACAAAAAAGAATTACAGTTACAGCATATAAATAAAGTTAATAAGTTACTATAGTGTAGACAAAAATTTAGTCTCTGGAGTTATAAAAGTTGATAGTCTCAAGTTGACAAACTCCGTCTCATCCTCTCCGTTTCTACAGCGTGACAGCGGAGGCGTTTGCCTGATCGTAGCATCTGGAACAGTCCGTTACTGGGGTGGCAGGGGTCCCTCATGATCTTGCTTGCTCTGGATCTGCACCTCCTGATGTATAGGTCCTGCAGGGGGACGAGTGTAGTTCCCATGGTGCGTTCTGCAGGGCCATTCTCTCCTGGGCAGAGCTGTTCCCAAACCAGACTGTAATGTTGCCGACAGGATGCTCTTTACAGCCCCAGAGTAGAAGCAATGAAGGATCCTCAGAGACACTCTGAATTTCCTCAGTTGCCTAAGGTGGTAATGGCGCTGCTTTGCCTTACCCACCAGTGCGGCAATGTGCGTTGCCCACGTCAGATCCTCTGTGATGCGGACTCCCAAGTATTTAAAACTGCTCACCCTATCCACAGTAGACCCATTTATCTCCAGTGGCGTGTACGTCCTTAGATGTTTAGCCCTTCTGAAGTCAGCTCCTTCCTTTTAGTGACATTCAAGAGGAGGCTATTGTCCTGACACCAGAGTGCCAGATCAGCCACCAGAGTGCCAGGTGAGGCAGAGGTTCACTCGCACCTCATCCAACTTCATCTTTTGTATCCGCTGTTCCAGATGTCAACTTCTCTACATCGGCGAGACCAAGCCCAGGCTCGGCGATCGTTTCGCTCAACACCTCCGCTCAGTCCGTCTTAACCAACCTGATCTCCCAGTGGCTCAGCACTTCAACTCCCCCTCCCATTCCCAAACTGACCTTTCTGTCCTGTGCCTCCTCCATTGTCAGAGTGAGGCCCAGCACAGATTGGAGGAACAGCACCTCATATTTTGCTTAGATAGTTTATACTCCAGTGGTATGAATATTGACTTCTCTAACTTCAGATAGTCCCTGCTTTCCTTCTCTATCCTCTCCCCTTCCCAGTTCTCCCACTATTTTTCCTGTCTCCGACTACATCCTATCTTTGTCCCTCTCCTGACATCAGTCTGAAGAAGGGTCTCGACCCGAAACGTCATCCATTCCTCTCTCCAGAGTTGCTGTCTGACCCGCTGAGTTACTCCAGCATTTTGTCTTTACCTTTGATTTAAACCAGCATCTGCAGATTTTTTTCCCGACAAATAATAGTGATTGTGCAGTGGTGTGGTGTGGTGGAGGATACAGTCATCAATATTTATCCTTGAGCAAACACCACTGCCACCAACTGTTTGTGTTTTAAAAGCACTTCTTATGCTGAACATTTAGGGCAGTGTTTCTTAATAATACAGCATTGACTTAATAAGATACCACTTGCTGTGAAGCAGCGTTTGATGTGATTATAAAAGATGCTAGATGCTACACGTTTACATTTTATCACTTGAAAATGCTGGTCAAATTTATACTAATTCATTTTAAGGTTAAAATAATATTTCTAATTAGAAAATATATGAATGAATTAATATAAATATGTATTACAGTTTGGGCATCTTATTGTGTGAACAATGCAGGAAAATATTGTATAATTTGTTTCATTCTATTGTAACAATGAAGAAGAATTTTAACTTGTCACACTGAAAATTATTCCATGACAGGGTAAATGGGAAGTACCTTTACCAAAAGTCCGTGCACAAGGTGAAACTGAAGTTTTGAGAGTTCTCCGCACAGGTAAAAGGAAAAGGAAAGTTTGGAAGAGAATGGTTACTAAAGTCTGTTTTGTTGGAGATGGATTCACCAGGAAGCCACCTAAGTACGAACGATTCATCAGACCCATGGTGAGTTACAAACATAGCTGGAAGAGTAGAATATAATTACTGGAACAAGATCAGGCTGTTCTTATTCCGTCAGCTTAATAATGGAAGTTGTGTATTTTAAATGTATAAATTGCAAATGTTGGTTCAGTTGAAGATTAGGACTAAGATGAGGAAAAAGTTCTTCACCCAGAGAGTTGTGAATCTGTGGTATTCTCTGCCACAGAAGGCAGTGGAGGCCAATTCACTGGATGTTTTTGAGAGAGTTATATTTAGCTCTTGGGGCTAAAGGAATCAAGGGATATGGGGAAAAAGGAATGGGATACTGATTTTAGATGATCACCCATGATCATATTGAATGGCGGTGCTGGCTCGAAGGGCTGAATGGCCTACTCCTGCACCTATTTTTCTATGTTTCTCTTGTAGAAACAAAGAACTGTAGATGCTGGTTAATACACAAAAGGACAGTGCTGAAGTAAATTAGCAGGTCAGGCTCTCTTGAGGCCAATAATTTTGTGTGACTAGACCAAGTCTCGTAGAGGGGGGGGCAGGGAAGGGGAGAGGGTGTGACTGAGTGAGCCCTGGAGCCAACGTCTCTCCTGTATTGGTGTAGCACCCTGAATTCCCCCCCCCGCCACACTCAATCCCCTTATGCCCCCTCCTCCCCCCACTGACCCACTCCATACCCCCTAGCCCACCCCAACTTGCCCCCACTCCCCAAGCCCTGCCTTGACCCCCATTCCCTCTCCCCGCCCCTATTTCCCCTCACCCCCACCTCCCTCCCCACCCCCACTCTCCCCTCCTCCCCAACCCCTCTCCTGTCCCCCATCCCCCCACCCCCTTCTTCCTCCCCACCCCCACTTGCCCCTCCCCTACCCCCACTCCCCCAGCCCTGCCTCCACCCCCATTTCCCCCTCCCCACCCTTATTCCCCCCTCCCCTCGACCCCACCTCCCTCCCCCTACCCCCACTCTCCCTGCCCACCCCCACTCTTCCCTTCTCCCCACGCCCACTCTTCCCTTCTCCCCACCCCCACTCTTCCCTTCTCCCCACCCCCACTCTTCCCTTCTCCCCACCCCCAATCTTCCCTTCTCCCCACCCCCACTCTTCCCTTCTCCCCACCCCCACTCTTCCCTTCTCCCCACCCCCACTCTTCCCTTCTCCCCACCCCCACTCTTCCCTTCTCCCCACCCCCACTCTTCCCTTCTCCCCACCCCCACTCTTCCCTTCTCCCCACCCCCACTCTTCCCTTCTCCCCACCCCCCACTCTTCCCTTCTCCCCACCCCCACTCTTCCCTTCTCCCCACCCCCACTCTCCCCTTCTCCCCACCCCCACTCTTCCCTTCTCCCCACCCCCACTCTCCCCTTCTCCCCACCCCCACTCTTCCCTTCTCCCCACCCCCACTCTCCCCTTCTCCCCACCCCCACTCCCCCCCCCGCCCCCCACACTCTCTCCTCCCCCCACTCTCTCCTCCCCCCACTCTCTCCTCCCCCCCACTCTTTCCTCCCCCCCACTCTCTCCTCCCCCCACTCTCTCCTCCCCCCACTCTCTCCTCCCCCCACTCTCTCCTCCCCCCACTCTCTCCTCCCCCCACTCTCTCCTCCCCCCCCACTCTCTCCTCCCCCCCCACTCTCTCCTCCCCCCCACTCTCTCCTCCCCCCCACTCTCCTCCCCCCACTCTCTCCTCCCCCACCCCCACTCTCTCGTCCCCCATCCCATTCTCCCCCACCCCCAGTCTCCCATGCCATGCACTGTCCCCCTTCCCCCCCCACCCCCACTCTTACCCCGACACCCTCACCCCTGCCCCCCACACCCACTGTCCCCCTCCCCCCCACTCCCCTCCTACCCCCACACCCACTGTCCCCCTACCCCCACCCTCTCCTCCACCCACTTGAACCCCCCTCCTGTGGGCCCGGCAACGCCGCTTAAAGCTCCTCCATGCGAGGGGGGAGGGGGGGTGAGGAGAGGGGGTGGGGGGAAGGGGAGAGGAAGGCATTGAGCAAGGCACTCCCTTCAGTCGGTCGGGTGCACCCCCTCCCCTCGGAGCGGGAGAGGCGACTACACCTCCCTGCCCGATCTGAGAAATGTCAGGCGGGAGGCATGCTGGGACGGGCGGCGGTTTACGGGGGGGGGGAGGTAATTAGTTAAAGGTCCGGGGGGGGGGGGGGGTGAGAACGAGCACACCATTAAGTAGAATTAAGATTCATCCTAATTTAATATTTCAAGCTAAACTTGCAGAAAAACAGGTAATTAATTTCAAAGGTCAGAAGGCTGTTCAAATCCAGAGTGAGTGAAAGCAGTAGAGAGAAAAGTATTGAAGATGTTGTCAGATGCTTTGGAAGTCATGGGTTTCTACGAAAGATTAGTGAGGTGGACCAAATGCCTTATCGTTCTCTCTCTTGCATGGCATGTCACAGCCCATTTACAAATGTAATCATTGTTTTGGCATAAAAATTCCATCCATTGAATTCAGTTGAAATTGTGCAAAGTACATAATTTAGTATTTTATTCCTTAACCCTGTAAATTACAATAATTCGGTTTAAATGCCTAGAATGTACTCATAAGAGAGATGTTTGTTTTCTTTAGGGTTTGCGTTTTAAGAAGGCACATGTAACCCATCCAGAACTCAAGGCCACCTTCTGCTTGCCTATACTCGGTGTCAAGAAGAACCCATCTTCACCACTATATACAACATTAGGTAAGCAATCAAATGGAAACGCAAACTTTATCAACTGTAATGCAAATAATTTTTGCTGATTCCTTTTTTAATCCCTTTTATACTTTCCTATTAATCAGCAGCTTTAAAAGCCTCCTTTGCAGGCAAGTATTCTACTTGTAAATAAGTTTGTAAAGACTTATCCCAAGGAGTCTTTATTTTCAATGGAGCATGATTTATTCAGAAATATGAAGTGCGTCTTTATAAGTGCCATTGTTCTATCAATGAGACAATATCTTTGTTTGGTTTTCCAATTTCACGGAGCCACTTCATCCCTCATGCCCATGTAATTGTCTATTTAAATCCAGGCAACTATTTTGCCATTGAACTGTGTTTGTCCCTCTCAAATTGATTATCTATATGCTACTAAAACTCTCGGTTTGTTTTATGTTTATGTGTATACCATGCCCTCAACCTCATCGGGACTTCCACGGCCAATTTGTCAATTCGGCTGCTAGAGGTTCTGCGAAAAATCCCCCCGCCCTGGAAGTCTCTCTGAAAATGTGGCACCTAGGCTGGGCAAGGCAACCAATCTCGACCTCATCGGGACTTCCACGGCCGATCGGTGGGTTGAATTTGCAACCTGCGGCTGGGGCTCTGGAACTCCAGCCCAGCTGGAGCCAGCACATCTATCCCCATAGCCGACTTCGTTGGCCTGCTGGATAACCAGCAAAGCTCTGGAACCAAGAGTGCCAGAAATCAGTGGTGGAACTGTAATGAGTAAATATTAAATTCAAGTGCAAGATTATATAACTAAATTAATTAAGACAGGGTTAAAATATAAAACAGCAGAAAAGCCATTTACCACTTTTTTGGGCTGATTATCAATTAATGTGCGACTTTACTTCAAAATGTTATTAGTGTACAGTGACATTCACATTATTTTGTAATGTTTGTTTTTACTTTGAAATGTGGTAAAAGAGGCTTGAAACGGGTAATTTTGTGTAAATTTTCAAATATTTTCCCATTTTTTGACCGTTGTACAAGCGCTCGGCACTTTTCCTTTTTTTTTTACCTCTCACATGCCTGTAATATATATGTTCTCCCATTCGTTTTAAACTTTGTGTATATGTGTGACTATATATACATTTCACTTGATTGATCAAATGTTGATCTTAGCATGTTGTGCATTATTATTCTCTCTGTTTAAAATCACTGCTCTGTTTTGGGAGAGCAGGGAGAGAGCCAGTCATGTACCTGTGTCATTTAAACAAAAATGTGAATAACACTTTTATCCATTCTCCACCCTGTGCCAAATTCACTGCTCACATTCTCTCACCCAGACCCTTCCTTTTCCTACCACCCCAAACTTTGACCAGCTCTCAATCTCCATTTTTAAATGACAAGACCATTCATTTTTAATAAACTTTTCGCATACCGTGGCCCTTTGCGTCACAACACCCTCAGCTTGAACCTCTGTATCAACTGATTCTCCCTCCTGCATTAAACCCGCTCTCTCTACATTCTTGCTGAGTTATTCCAGCATTTTGCGTCTCTCTATACATTCAGTCTGTTTGCTTGGCATCTTACAGCTTTTGATCTACATGCTCTCAACATTGTACATGGCTGATATTTTGATGCAGAAACCAATTCTTCAGCATTTGAACTGGAAACTAGCATTTTGATTGTTCGAAAATCCATTCCCTTATTTAGAATCAGAATGTAACATAAGCTGTTATTATCTGTTTTAATCCGCAAGATCATTGTTCCAAGCACTAATATCAACATATCTTTCATTGTAGGCGTCATCACGAAAGGAACTGTCATTGAAGTGAATGTAAGTGAACTTGGCTTAGTCACGCAAGGAGGCAAAGTTGTATGGGGTAAGTCACAAATACCTATTTTTTACTTAGCCCGTGGATCCTTAAATTTGTAGAGTGATCAACCTTGTAGAACCTCCTGTTAAATTCTATCAATCCAATTTTGATTATCAGTGATTTGAATCTTTGCAGATGGTCTAAACAGATAAGATTTACCTCTGCTAAGCAATTATTTTAGAAGACTGCTATTACATGTCTCGGGTTTCCATCTGCTTATTGAGTTTTGAAAATAAATTACTCTGTAATTATATTTTTGATGCACCTTTTTTTGCCTATTTGCCTCCAAATCTCTCAGTAGAAAATGTAGAGATAGATTAAAACCAGGAAACAAAGGAAGAATGCTTTATAGACCCTGCATACCCCATGTCTGGATTGCCTGTCTACATCTTCCATGTCTGCAATTATTGTAAAATTAATTTGCTTGGATTCTCGTGAGGATGGATCTGTGCCATTTAGATCGTCATTGTCTATCCTCTCAAATATACAAGGGGTGGCGCAGCGGTAAAGTTGCTCCCTTGCAATGCCAGAGACCGGGTTTGATCCAGACTACGGGTGCTGCCTGTAGAGAAGCCGTATGTTCTCCCTGTGACAGCGTGGGTTTTCTCCCACACTCCAAGGGCCTACGGGTTAATTAGCTTTGGTAAGTTTTAAAATTGCCCGCAGAGTGTAGGATAGTGCTAGTGTATGGGGTGATCACTGGGCAACACTGACTCGGTGGGCCGAAGGGCCTGTTTCCCTGCTGTATGTCTAAAGTCTATACATTACTAGTATCATAGCAGCAGATCATGTACTTCTAATATATATTGCCCATTCAAGAGCCAAGAGTGTTTTATTATCACATGTCCTGAAACAGAACAATGAAATTCTTATTTGCAGCAGCACACAGATATGTAGCAAGAATGGAGTTTTATAAGGATTGGTTGTGCATCAAATGCAAAGGTGCAGCATGGTACTTGGAATGCATTCCTAGAGCAGGCTGTATCCACATGATCTTGCACATCCTTTTTTTGCTAATTACCAGCTTCTCCATTAACACGGGTAGTGTCTTCAATACTAGCAAACTGAACAACCAGAATAGCTTGGACTTTCCCACATGCTGGACACTAAACAATTGGACGTGGAGGGTAATTGGGGGGGGGGGGGGGGTTGTTATTGTATTGAATTTTAATATATCTTCTAGATTCATTTGATTAATATGCAGGTCATATATGTTTATTAAGTTCGGAGAAATGTGGATCACATACATTTCAGTTGTGGTCCAATTTCCTCTTCTGAATAGCCTGCAAAATGTTTGTAATCTGAGTAATTTGTTGTGCACAAAGTTTAAGAAAATGTGTACTAAGTTAAACTAACAAATGTTTTTCCTTTCCCTGCAGGTAAATATGCACAAGTAACAAATAATCCTGAAAATGATGGCTGCATTAATGCAGTTCTGCTCGTATAACTAACGACTATGGCATGGACATTAAACAGACTTAATTATTGTAGCCTGGAGTACTGTTTCAAAACAAAATCAACCATATTTGTTCTTTGAAAGATCCAGAAAAAAAAGCCAGCATTTCAATAAGTCTTGTGTCTTTCTTTTTTTTCCATTGAGTCAGTATTTCTAAACTTACACATGAATTCACTCTTTCAACATTCAGAAGGCTAATAGTAGGCAATTAGATTGAAGACACACTTCATACAAAACTTTATTAATCTGAATATTCTGATTTTGCTATAAACTACACAATCTTAAATCAAGATTCAGTTTTATTAATTCAACATCGAGGCAGCAAACTAGTACTATTGCGAAGTATTGGTTTGAATAATCAAGTTGCATAGATAAACAATGGGAATTTGCTTGGTTGAAAGGTTCACTGAACACCAAGATAGAAGTTTGATTACAAGTACTCTTCCGTATAGATCTTTTCGGACTATAGATTTTCATTACCTAATCTCTTGTATTGAAATTTATTGTACAGTAACAAAATACAGGTGCACAGACCATCCCTTGTAGAAGAATATAACCTTTGAGTTATTTTCTTCATCAAATTGATTTGTCTGTTCACATCTAGTGTCAAACGGGTCGTATTAAGCATTGTTTTCAGGGAATAAATTAGAGTTCATTTTGATTTTGTTTTGGGATTCTAAATTTGGGGTATAATGTGCTGAAATGGTGCCTGTCCCATGTATACTGCCTTAGATTCAAAATTATCTCTATGGATCAAATTATTACAGGATCATTGGTATTAATAATCTATTACAGCAAGATGTAGCTTGCAGCTAGCATTTTGATGGTAATTTCACATTGAAATAAAGGACTGGGTTGGTGAGGAGTGCTCAGTGCTCTTGAAGGCAGGAACAGTCATAACAGGGAACAAAAAAGCTGCAGAGAGTCTTATTCGTCTAACACTAGCATAATACGGTTTTTCCCCATGAATGATCTATAACTATAATGCTCCCTCCACCCACACTGCCTTACCCTAGTGGTTTTCGATTGTAAAATGAGCATTGAGATACTCAGAATGGAAGAGATTCCTGTATGCAGGATGCCTATTAAGAAAACTGCAAGTAACAAATTAAATTTGCCAGAATGAAATTGGATTTGATGTGAGAAATGAAGGGCGCATTGTATCTAATAGTGTTGATTTTCTTTATAGATGGAGTTTGTGCTTTGGATATAATCTAGCTCAACTATGACTTATCTACATTCCATTTTCTTTATTTAAACACCAAGTAGAAACCTGTGAGACAAAGAGCTGAAAAGGTTTAATTGCAAAAGTCATAACTAATTTACTACCTGTGAATAACACTTTAAAATTAAAAAAGTCCAGAATTTAGTTTGACCCAGTGTTAAGAGATTTTAAAAGTTACTGCATAAGTTTTATGTAGCCAGGGTGTGTGAACAAAAATGAAACCTTGCCATATAATTTTGTTCTAGGTCAACATGGCTAGTTTTGTTCTGGATGATAAATCACGTTCACTTTCTGCCTTACCTGGAAGGAAAACTGCCAGTATTTTTTTAGCTAAATCTTCCTTTTGAGCTACTCAAATTTTAAATTGAGTCCACCATTGGTGATATTGCCTTTGCACCCTATTACCTGAAGCATTTACATGACCTCCTTCTCAGTTGCTCCTTAAACCTACTGTCCTTATCCATGTTAATCACCTTATGTGCTCAGCGTCCAATTTTGTTAATGTTTCTGCAAAGCACCCTTGCACTGTTTTACAACATTTAAAAGGTGCTACGTAAATGTTGTGTCATCATTAGTAGAAACTTTATGGCTTTTTTTCCCCCAGCAGCTACCTTCTCACCTTAGTTAAAGAAAATGTATTAAAGATTGACAATGGTGATAAATGCATTCCTTTCATCATGTTCGGGTGGATGCACGAGTACGGCGGACCTACAAGGAGACAAAACAAGCTGAAATTAAACCCTTGAAATGGATCACTCTGGAACAGGTCTGAAAATCTATTGCACAAATGAGGATAGGTTTTCTGAATGCAAGTAGAGATATGCATCTAGGCTACTGCAACAGTAGTGGAAAATGATGGCCAACTACATTCTCATCCTGAGTAAAGGACTTAATCTACCTCGCTATCTGCAGGAAATTAAAACTGCATCTTCACAACAGGACACTTAAGCCATTTGTGGCTATTAGTTCAGAGCAATGTTAAACTGATGGGAACTTGGATTTTTTTTTAAATCAGACCCATTCCTGATCTTTTGATTGCTCTGAAACTGCAACGGTGGCAGCCCTCAGCAAGTTGATTTCAAAGTTCAATCCAGGCTCCAGATATAAGTAAGTGGTAAGCTTATGTCATTTAAACTATACCGAATTCAGTTTCTAATCTGACCCAGTTGTGTTTCAAATGATATTTTAAATTTCTATGTGGGTGTCCTCAAACCTTACACCAACACAGAGCGAAAGGTCATTACAGCAGCACAGAGACAATGAATTAAGGATTTAGTGTGTGCTTTCTGGAGGTCAGGTTGGAGAGTGAATAGCTTAGTACGTTACCAGCAGCTCCCAGAGCGCCAGTGTTGGAAGGCGTATCATTAAATGGGAAAGGGCATCCTGAATGAGAATTTAAGTGTAGAAATGCCAGAACCACCCAGATCACATAGCATCCCTGGAAAGAGACACAAAACTGACATTTCAGGTTAAAATTTCTGAAATTCTTTGCAAAAAGTAGTGTTTTACTGTTTCCAGTACATTGTCTATTTCATGTTCTGAATGGGTTTGATTTTTGGGGTATTACAGCTGCACTCATCTTGGCAATTGAACTGCTTGGTTTGGAGGTGATGGGAATTTAGAGAGCAAGACAAGCTATTTTCAACCTCTGATCTGCTTTTGTATCCGTCTTTATTTAGCTGGCTCACTTAAGTTTTGGTCAACAGTAACTAAACACTACAGGTTGTCAGCAAGAGATTAAACGTGAAAATGGTTAAACACTTATGATTGTAGAAAAAAGAAACTGCAGATGCTGGTATACAAAATAAAGTGCTGGAGTCGTTTTGCAGGTCAGGCACCATCTCTGGAGAGTGAAGATAGGCAACATTTCAAGTCAGGACCCTGCCTCAGTCACAATCTGAGGAAGGGTCTTGATCCAAAACATCACCTTTCCATGTTCTACAGAGATGTTATCTGACCCACTTAGTTGCTCCATCACTTCCTTATGATTGTTGTAGGTCACTAAAGTGGCACGTAATGTTCATGGCAGACATCAACCCAAACATGGATTGTCCAGGGCTTGGTAAATTAATGCATAGTTCATTATCTGGGCACGCTGAAGTACAGTGGCCACCATCAACACACATTCCCACTTCTAACCTCAGTAAAATGCCATTTTGAATGTAAGTGGTGGTAGTTCCTACTGCTATTTGATGTGGTTTGGTGATTGGCCTCCAGCAATCAAGACTGTTTTCAATGATGAAGAATGAAAGTTAATGTGCCCCTCATAAATATTGGTACTTTTTCCATTTGATAAACAATATGCACAGCATTTCATAATTTATTTTGCCATAAGGCCCATGGAATTGATATTTGCACTCAGCTATCCCATTTATTCTCTATCCTAGTCCGATCCCCAGTGAAGTGTCAAATTGCAATGAATTTGCCCTTGTATACTGTTTGAATCCACAAGTCTAATTACTGATGTGACCCTGCATTAGTTGTGATGCCCATATCCATGAAGAAACACCAGGTAAGATGAAGCCTGATGGAGTAAACTAGACACCTAGCTATTTAGGGAGGGTATTGGAGTAGGAGACACCAGGGGAGGAAAATCTGGAATATTTTTCTCCATGCAGAAGATAGTAAGATAGTTCAGAATAGTAAGAGGATTGTAGGTCTTGAGAATCTTGGAGAAAGCAAGTCATTCTCAAAAGGGATGAAACATTAGTATTTTCAATTGCAATCACTGATGCCTGATATCTTTCCTCTTGAGAATATCATGATGCAAGCATATTAAAATTTTAATCATAATTATCCAATCTTAGATGAAGTGTCCCATGTGTATTGTAACAAATGTAAAGATTAGATGTTTTAAAAAAGATTAAAAGATCTCAATCAAGATATGTCCAATTTGGGCTAATATTTTATAATTCAATGGAATTTTGTTCAAGATCTGCAAAATAGCTTAATTTGACAATATTCTGCCAGAAAGAAATTTATTGTGACAGACTTCACTGTAAAAATTATACATACAAAAAATAACATTCTAGTACCAATGTTACTTAATACATAAAGATTTATTCAGTACATTTAAAAGCTTTCATTATTCCCTTCCTAGTCCAGTTATAGTGAATCACAATGGTGCTGTGAAATTATGAAAGATATTTAAATAATTTTAACAAATAAGCTGATATTAGAAAGACAGTATTGACACCACATCAGATACAAAACCACATCACATTGGAAGATGTAATCACAATGGATGTATGGCACTCATTAACCATCCTTGAAGCTATATGATAGACCAGAAGCTCCAGATACCAAGTAAAAGAATTGCCAATTACTTCCATTACAAGTTTAGCATTTTGTTTAGAAAATGCTGATGCTTTACTGTACTGATCAGACTGCAAAAAAAAAAAGCTTTTAAAAGCATTAGACAATAAAATAAAGTGAGTCGTCACAAAGTTAAAACTTTAAAAACAAAGGATCTGTCATGTGTGGTTAAAGAAAAAGCATTCTTATTGTATTTCAAGATATAAAAAGTTAAGGATTATGGACCAATGATCCATCAGAAACAAAATCCAGAATTTGTTCTAAAATACCTCTTGGAAATAAATCTGATAATTGTGAAAGCTTTTATTCTATATTAGATCAATGAAAATTATGAACTATTCTAACACTAGATATTTAGTATCCAATCCAAACATGAATTATGAGTAGAAAGCTCAAAACATAAGTTTGAAATTACAATAGACATTAGTGGCTATCATACTGTGCTGTATTAGAAGGTCTAGACTAACCCTACTATTCTGATGCAAACAGACAAGCAATACAAAGGCTTTTCTTTGGATTACCATTCAGAGCACTGGTCAAACTGAATCTAAAGCTAAGATACTATTAACAGACTGCATTTTTGCACATTAGGTACAATATTCAATTTACTACCAAAATGAAGTTTAAAAACAACTTCAAAATTAAAACAAGCTACAAAGTCAGCTTTTAATAAATTTGGTTTATAGGTCACTCTCCTATAGTACATCAAACTAAACATTTGTAGGATCATTTTATTCTAACATTCCAAAGTTAATAAAGTGATGCTTATAAAACAGCTTCCTCATAAATGAGGAGTTCCCTTTTTCAAACTGTTGAAGATGCAACATCAAAAATCTGCATTAGAATTTAAATTTTATTTAATAGTGTTGATGAAATGGGAGTGTCTGTTAATGAAGTACAGGAAAACAGGGCTTGAATTATCCCAGCATCACACAACTTAGCTGGAATTTTGCATCTCCTGTAACAAAGTGGATTACAATTAGTTACATACATGGTGGAACTTGTGCTCATGCCGCTACCTTGCTTCGCTTCTTGGGAGGTCCTTTGTTTCCCTTGACTTTCCTCCTCAAATTTCTCCTATCCATAACCGGCACTTCCATTTCCATCTCCTCTGAACTACTGTCGACCCCCTTCTCAGCCACAGCCGGCGAGGGCTGATCTTTCAGATCGACTTCTTTTGCTTCATCTGCTGCCGGATGGACAGTCGTGGCCTGCTTCTGCGAAACATCCTGAAGTTCAATCACAAGCAAAGGACCAAGACTGAGGTCCATCGGGGCATTGGACTCCGCTGGTTCACCTTCCTGCTGTGCAGAGTCAGTCTTTGTAACGCTGGACGTGGCCTCACTCTCCGCACCGCTATGTTGAGATGCCTCCTCATTAACAGACTCATGGCCGCTATCGGGCGTCTTCTCATCAGCTTGGACATCGGGCTGTTCTGTGTGTTCAGATACTGCATCTTTATTTGGATTAGTTTCATTCAGGTTGGAAGGGGTGCAGTTGGCTGCTGGATCCTGCACTGGTTCATCTTCTTTGCTGTCATTCTGCTCAGCAACATCTCCAGCCTGAACAGGAAGAGTAAAGAACTCTTAGCCACAATAATAATCGCAATAAACACCCATCAATTCCCAACAAAAATTTAGATTAACATCACTTTCTTTACTTAATAGTTCCACCTCTAGCCTTTCAAGAACAAACATTTATTCTATTTTGCACAAAGATGAGACACAAGAAACTGCAGTTGCTGGGGTCTTGAGCAAAAACAAAACAAAGTGCTGAAGGAACTCAGTTTGCCAGGCAACATCTGTGGAGGGAATGAACGCGACATTTTGGGTCGAAGGTATCACAAAATGCTGGAGTCAGGCAGCATCTAGGAGAGAGGGAATGGGTGACGTTTCGGGTCGAGACCCTTCAGACATTTTGGGTCAGGACCTCTCTTCAAACTAAGTTTACTCTACTTCAAGTAGAGTATGGGAGAAGAAAGCAGGAAATGAGAAGTGATAGCTGGATACAGGCGAGGTGGGGAGATGAACTGATGGGTGGAATGTGACAAAGGCTAAAGAAAAAGGAGACAATGGCGTTGGATAAAGAATAAAGCGTGAAATGTAAAGTTGGAGAGAAGATTTTGGATGGAAGGACAGGAGGAGGGGATAAAAGAAAATCTGGGACTTAGGATGGCGGCACGGTAGCGCAGCGGTAGAGTTGCTGCTTTACAGCGAATGCAGCGCCGGAGACTCAGGTTCGATCCTGACTACGGGCGCTGTACTGTAAGGAGTTTGTACGTCCTCCCCGTGACCTGCGTGGGTTTTCTCCGAGATCTTCGGTTTCCTCCCACACTCCAAAGACGTACAGGTATGTAGGTTAATTGGCTGGGTAAATGTAAAAATTGTCCCTAGTGGGTGTAGGATGGTGTTAATGTACGGGGATCGCTGGGCGGCACGGACTTGGTGGGCCGAAAAGGCCTGTTTCCGGCTGTATATATATGATATGATATGATATGATATGATATGATATGATATGGCAGGTGGGCATCCTGCAGGGAGGGAAAGTGTTGGGAAAGAGAGGGCAGGTAAGTGGGGTATGACTTGAAATTAGAGAATTCGATGTTCATGTTGTTGGGCTGTAAACTTCCCAGTGGATATCTTACCCGTTAATACTACTGGGTTGCAGGAAGACATTCGGGCCAATGGATAGTATATTTTCTCTCGCATCCCCAAAACGTGGAGATTTGTAGGTTAATTGGCCTCGGTAAATTGCCAGTAGGGAATGGATGTGAGGGTGGGATGAGGTGGAACTCGTGTGAACGATGGTCAGCATGGACTCAAAGGGCCTGTTTCCATGCTGTATCTCTAAACTGAAACTATAACCACAAATAGCGTCTGCTGTTAAATTTTGTATGCAAGTGGAGCAGCGGCTAATTGGGTAATTTTGCTGGTTTTGATCGAATTGAAATAGTGCCTCAGCAAAAGCTAGCGCTCAGCTGTTTAAACGTTGACCAAGAGAATGGCAAAACTTAGTTAACTTGATCCGTAATATTACTTATAAGCAGTAGACCACAGAATCAAGCCTAGGAGGATGCACAGTGAAGAAGCAGCATCCATGCTCATCTTTAAAGGGGGTATGGGGAGAAGGCAGGAACGGGGTACTGATTAAGAATGATCAGCCATGATCACATTGAATGGCGGTGCTGGCTCGAAGGGCTGAATGGCCTCCTCCTGCACCTATTGTCTATTGAAATGGTTACACAAATCTAGTTCTTATAAAAAGATTATCAACCCAAAGTATCATTCGTTTCAGACACAAAATACTGGGGTAACTCAACGGGTCAGGCAGCATCTCTGGAGAAAAGGAATAGGTGACATTTCGGGTCGAGACCTTTCTTCAGACTGAGAGTCAGGGGAAAGGGAAACGAGAGATATAAACGGTACTTGGGACGAATGAACGGAATATATGCAGAAAGTAACAATAATTATGGAAATGTGGAGCCCATACTGGTCCATTGTTGACTGGGATAGGTGATAGATAACGAGTTAATACAGACAGTGGAACTCAACAGGACAACAGTGAAACTAATCTGTGGTAGTGAGTTTGGGTTAAAACATGGTCGGAAAGCAGGAAGAATTACAGAGAGGGTGCAGCAAGAGAGATTGTTGCAGAACTCTCAGAGCGAGGAGGAGAACTTCAAAGTTGGCATATCATGAGGAGATTTCACAATGGAGCAGATAGGGAGGAAACGCAGATGCTCGGCTAAGTCACAAAAACCTGGAGTAACTCAGTGGGTCGGGCAGAAAAGGAATAGGTGACATTTCTGGTGGAGGCCCTTCTTCAGACTGCGAGCCAGGGGAGAGGGGAACGAGAGATATAAATGGGTACTTAGAACAAATGAATGGAAGATGTACAGAAAGCAAGGAGGAATGAAGGAAATGTGGAGCTCACAATAGTCCATTGTTGGCTGTGGGATAGGTGATAATGAGTACATATCAACCCGTTTCTCCTTGCCCGAGAGAGGGGGGAGGCGACAGCGGGGGGGGGGAGCGACAGCGGGGGGGAACGACAGCGGGGGGGGAGCGACAGTGGGGGGGATCGACAGCGGGGGGGGAACGACAGCGGGGGGGGAGCGACAGTGGGGGGGAACGACAGCGGGGGGGGGAGCGACAGCGGGGGCGACAGGAGGGGGAGTGACAGCGCAGCGGGGGGGTGACAGCGGGGGGGGGGAGCGACAGCGGGGGGGGAGCGACAGTGGGGGGGAACGACAGCGGGGGGGGAGCGACAGCGGGGGGGGAGCGACAGCGGGGGGGGCGACAGGAGGGGGAGTGACAGCGCAGCGGGGGGGGGGAGGGCGAGAGAGGGGGGAGCAGGGGGGGGGGGGGCGAGAGCGGAGTGTGGCCAGAGCGGGGGGGAACGAGAGTGAGGAGGGGCGAGAGTGAGAGATCAACCATGATTGAATAGCAGAGTCAATTCATTGGGCCGAATGGTTCAATTCTACTCCTATAATTTATGAAATAAAATAATGGAGATAACCTGCAAGTCACATCGCACCTGAGGAGGAAGGAACAGAATGTTGGGCTGAACTGGCAAAGTTAGGTCACCAGCAAGGATCTACAGCCTGAGACATTAACCCCGTCCCTCTCTCCTCAGATACAGTCCAGCTTGCTGCATATTTCCAGCATTTTATATATTTTGTTGTACAATTTAAATTCTTGAATGGATATATTGTCAATCAGCTCGTTCTGGCCCCAAGGTTAGGTGGATGGACAAGATTTATCATTGTCTAGTACGAATACTTCAAAGTGAACTATGTGGGCTATCACAAAAGGAAGAAACGGAAGTTACCAATGCAGACAATCCAATTAAGTGTACTCTTTCAGTCCGACTCAACAACATTCAAAGCAGAGTCAAAATCATCTGCTCTGCTCATTCAACTGACAAAGGAGAAGTTTTGAAAGTCAAAGCGAAATTGAGAAAGAAACCGAGGTTAAACAGTACCTTTTCCAGCTTGTCGTCTTCACCACATTCTTTTGTTTCCTCTGTACATTCCGGGTTATCGGGCTCCTTCTCTGTAGCATCACCTGATGCACCATTAGCAGATTCATTCAACGCGGTTTCGTCCACCACTTTGGTCGAATCCTCCATTTTGATTGAATCCTCCATTTTGATTGAATCCTCCATTTTGATTGAATCCTCCTCCTCCTCTATTTTGGTTGAATCCTCAGTGATTTCTTCTTCATCCATTATCGTCGTATCTTCAGCAGTTTCAGCTCCCAGCTTTACAGAGTCCTGAGCGGCCACATCTTCAGTCTTCGACGGCTCCTGAGCAATATCTTCCGGAGTTTCCGAGGGATCTTGTGGAATTACTTCCTCAGAATTAGGAATGGCCTGTTCAGTCTCTGACGCCTGTGGAGCCAATACCTCCTCGGAATCTGACGACTTCAGAGGAATCCCCTCCTCACCCGCTGGTGACTCACAAGGAATCTCCTCAAAATCTAGCGACTTGGAAAGAATTACTTCCTCTGTCTTTGACGACTCTTTAGTAGCAGAGTCTGCCATTTCATCGTCGACTGGTTCAGTAGCAGTCTCAGATGAAGATTCCTTATCCTAAGTTTAAAACAAGTGAAAACAGATTATCTCTAAACTAAACCAAGATTAATGCACCACATATATATTGTTTTTGCTTTCTGAGATTACACGTTTAGGCAACATTGTTTGGTTTCATTTCTTCGTTGATGTGATAAGCAACAATAGACAATAAACAATAGGTGCAGGAGTAGGCCATTCGGCCCTTCGAGCCAGCACCACCATTCAATGTGATCATGGCTGATCATTCTCAATCAGTACCCCGTTCCTGCCTTCTCCCCATACCCCCTGACTCCGCTATCCTTAAGAGCTCTATCTAGCTCTCTCTTGAATGCATTCAGAGAATTGGCCTCCACTGCCCTCTGAGGCAGAGAATTCCACAGATACACAACGAAACATACTGGTGGATATTTCGTAGCATATTTCAAAGAGATTAAAAATAAGTTACACTGTGTAGAAACAAGGAGCTGCAGACGATGGTTAACGCACAAAAGGACTCAAAGTGCAAGAGTAATTCAACTGGTCAGGCAGCATCTCTGGAGAACATGGATAGGTGACGTTTCGGGTCAAGTCATTGAGTATTTTTAAAGCGAGGATTGATAGGTACTTAGGAAAATAACTGCAGATGCTGGTACAAATCGAAGGCATCACAAAATGCTGGAGTAACTCAGCAGGTCAGGCAGCATCTAGGAGAGAGGGAATGGGTGATGTTTCGGGTCGAGATCCTTCTTCAGACTGATGTCAGGGGGGGCGGGACAAAGAAAGGATATAGGTGGAGACAGGAAGATAGAGGGAGATCTGGGAAGGGGGAGGAGGGGAAGAGAGAGACAGAGGAACTATCTAAAGTTGGAGAAGTCGATGTTCATACCGTTGGCCTACAAGCTGCCCAAGCGAAATATGAGGTGCTGTTCCTCCAATTTCCGGTGGGCCTCACTATGGCACTGGAGGAGGCCCATGACAGAAAGGTCAGACTGGGAGTGGGAGGGGGAGTTGAAGTTGAACTCCCCCTCCCAGTCTGACCTTTCTGTCATGGGCCTCCTCCAGTGCCATAGTGAGGCCCACCGGAAATTGGAGGAACAGCACCTCATATTTCGCTTGGGCAGCTTGCAGCCCAACAGTATGAACATTGATAGGTACTTGATTAGTAAGGGTGTCAAAGGTTATGGGGAGAAAGTAGACGAGGGGATTGAGAGTGGGAGAGTCTGGGACTTGAGATCATAGCCTCAGAATTAAAGGCTCTTTTAGGAAGGATACGAGGAGGAATTTCTTTAGTCAGAGGGTGGTGAATCTGTGGAATTCTTTGCCGCAGAAGGCTGTGGAGGCCAAGTCAGTGGATATTTTTAAGGCAGAGATGGATTCCTGATTAGTACTGGTGTCAGACGTCATGAGGAGAAGGCAGGAGAATGGGGTTAGGAGGGAGAAATAGAAACAGCCATGATTGAATGGTGGAGTGAACTTGATGGGCCAAATGGCCTAATGCTATCCTATCCCTTATGACCTTATGAGAGGGAAATATAGATCAGCCATGATTGAATAGTGGGCCAGACTCAATGGGCCGAATGTCCCAATTCTCCTTGTATGTCTTATGCTCATATCCCCTGCCCCATTGATACTACCCCAATTACCTCATCGCTATCTGGTTCCAACACCTCAATTTCACATACTACAACATCAGTTACTATTAGTTCTGTAACATCCTCCAAAATGGTGCACTTTTCCTCGTTATCGGTTATTTCCAGAGCCTCCTCATTTATGTCTGTCGTGGGTTCAGAACTGAAAAACATACATATTGTGTGCTCGAAATTGGTGTTAAAAATATCTTGATTTCACATATTTGCAAGTGTCGCTGCAGATAAAGAGACTAACATTCTTATTGGTATAAGAAAATAACTGCAGATGCTGGTACAAATCGACTTATTCACAAAATGCTGGAGTAACTCAGCAGGTCAGGCAGCATCTCGGGAGAGAAGGAATGGGTGACGTTTCGGGTCGAGACCCTTCTTCAGACTGAAGAAGGGTCTCGACCTGAAACGTCACCCATTCCCTCTCTCCCGAGATGCTGCCTGACCTGCTGAGTTACCCCAGCATTTTGTGAATAAAACATTCTTATTGGTATGAACTAAAGAGGAAACCCACGCGTCACTGGGAGAACGTACAAACTCCACTCGGACAGCTCCCGTAGTCAGGATCAAACTCTGGTCTCTGGCACTGTGAGGCAGCAGCTCTGCCTGAAATGTTAACACTGCAGTGTTTTTTGGATTTTCACGATCCTTATTTAGAGTCATAGAGTGTGGAAACAGGCCTTTCGGCCCAACCTGCCCACACCGACCAACATGTCCTATCTACACTAGTCCAACCTGCCTGCATTTGGCCCATATCCCTCCAAACCTGTCCTATCCATGTACCTGTTCAAATTTTTCTTAAACGTTGCGATAGTACATGCCTCAACTACCTCCTCCGGCAACTCGTTCCATACGCCACCACCCTTTGTGTGAAAAAGGTAGCCCTCGGGTACCTATTAAATCTTTCCCCCCCCCCCCCTCTCACCTTAAACCTATGTCCTCCAGTTCTTGAGTCCCTTACTCTGGATAAGAGACTATGCGTCTACTCGATCTATTCGATACAATACAACTTTATTGTCATTGTACAGGGGTACAACGAGATTGGGAATGCGCCTCCCATACGATGCAATAAATTGATTAGCTAATCAGTATAAATTTATACAACCCAGTGAAACAAAATTAGAAACAGATTTAAAACAGTATAAAGTTCAAGTAGGTCTGTGCCGGTTCACTGTGCGATGTGACCATCCGGCTCAGCGGGACCTCTCATGATTTTGTACACCTCTATAAGATCACCCCTCACCCTCCTGCGTTCCAAGGAATAGAGTCCTAACCTGCACAAACTCTCAAAATGTATGTTAACCAAGCTGTCTACAATGTGCGCAAATACCTGTTTTGCAGATCTTTAGGCTCAACCACCTCCTCTTCGCTGGTCAGACACCTTTGCTCCAACTCAATGTGCCTCTTCTCTGCTGCGGAATGCTTAGATTGGAAACTTCTTCCCCATTTAGCAACAGGCGGCCTCGTTAGCTCTGGAAGCATGAACCATTTCATAAGAGGCACAATTGAGTTACATTGCAATTGAGAGACATTGCAAGCAATCGCCCAAGAAAATGCAAATTGTTTTCCTTCCAAACTGCGCCGAAGGCCAAAAATAGGTTTGTTTCAATAAAATGCAACAACAGATTGATTTTGCATCCATGATGCCCTTTGAGGAACGACACATTGTTTATGCGAAATTGTCAAACGTTTTCCCCAGTAATTCTGTGTCAGTATTAGCTTCTGGCTAATCTGCTTTACCTCCACTCTCAGGAGTATTAGGGTTGAATTATAGAAACAAAGTCCGAAGAAAGGTCCTGAGCCAATGGATTAGATATTGTCGAACGGCGGAGCCATCGAGATGGGCCGAACACCCCAATTCTGCTCCTCTATCTTATGGGATTGGGACCACGTGCTGCAATGACTTGCAGGTGATCGTGGACCTGGGAAATAAACTACTTGAAGGCAATTAGAAAGAAGTAGAAGTAATGCAGTGGAGAACATTGAGCTTTTGTTTAGTTTAGTTTATGGATACAGCGTGGAAACAAACCCTTTGGCCCACCGAGTCCACACCGACCAGCAATCCCCATACATTAACACTATCCTACACACCCGATATGATAGAACTTTATTTATCCCAGGAGGGAAATTGATCTGTCAACATTCATAGAACGGGAGGTACATGAAACATGAAATTAAAGTGACGAGTGCAAAAGATTGGGGATGTGCAAAAGGGAGGGGGAGGGGAGGGGAGCCAGTCTACCCCACGACAGAAGGGGGAGGAGTTGCACAGTTTGATAGCCACAGGGAACAAGGATCTCCAGTGGCGTTCAGTACAGCATCTTGGTGGAACCAAGATGTTGCTGAAGGTGCTCCTCAGGTTGACCAGCGTGTCATGGAGGGGGTGAGCACTAGGGTCAATTTACATTTTTTCTGATTACAATTAACCTACAAATCTGCACCGTCTTTGGAATGTGGGAGGAAACCGGAGCACCCGGAGAAAACCCACGCGGTCACAGGGAGAACGTACAAACTCCGTACAGACAACACCCATAGTCAGGATTGAACCCGGGTCTCTGGGGTTGTAAGGCAGCAACTCTACCGCTGCGCCACCGTGCCGAGGACAGTTTTGAAAAAGGATCTTTCCATAAAGCTAAGAGAGCTAACATTTAAAAACTCAAATCAGTGCGAGTAAACTGGAAAGAGGCTGCATGCGCAGCGAGTTGAGGGTGTGGAGACACAAGGAACTGCAGATGCTGGTTTACTGAAAAAAAACCACAAAGTGCTGACATAACTCAGCAGGACCTCAGCAGAGACCGCACCTGGAGTACTGTGTGCAGTTTTGGTCTCCAAATTTGAGGAAGGATATTCTTGCTATTGAGGGCGTGCAGCGTAGGATTACTAGGTTAATTCCCGGAATGGCGGGACTGTCGTACGTTGAAAGGCTGGAGCAATTAGGCTTGTATACACTGGAATATAGAAGGATGAGGGGGGATCTTATTGAAACATATAAGATAATTAGGGGATTGGACACATTAGAGGCAGGAAACATGTTCCCAATGTTGGGGGAGTCCAGAACAAGGGGCCACAGTTTAAGAATAAGGGGTAGGCCATTTAGAACGGAGATGAGGAAGAACTTTTTCAGTCAGAGAGTGGTGAAGGTGTGGAATTCTCTGCCTCAGAAGGCAGTGGAGGCCAGTTCGTTGGATGCTTTCAAGAGAGAGCTGGATAGAGCTCTTAAGGATAGCGGAGTGAGGGGGTATGGGGAGAAGGCAGGAACGGGGTACTGATTGAGAGTGATCAGCCATGATCGCATTGAATGGTGGTGCTGGCTCGAAGGGCTGAATGGCCTACTCCTGCACCTATTGTCTATTGTCTATTGTCATGCAGCCTCTGTGAAGGACATGGATAGGCCATGTTTCAGGTGGGGACCCTTGTTCACAGATTGTAGCATGGGGTGAAAGCAGAAAAAGAGGTGGGGAGCGTGGTCTGAAGGAGGGTCCCGATTTAAAAACGGTCACCTATTCATGTTCTCCAAAGATGCTGCTTGTCCCACTGTGTTACTCCAGCACTTTGTGTCCCTGTATAAACCAGCATCTGCAGATCCTTGTTTTAATATTGGAATGAGATTAAGCAGACCATGGGGGAAAGGGAGGATGGTGGAAAAGGACCCTGGAATGGTAGAAGAGAAAAAAAAACAAGCAATTCACTTGAATATTTATCACAAAAAAAACAATCCAGAAACTATCAAAATTAATTTTCAAAGTACATTGTAGAACATCACTTTTGGGCATTGCAATGTGAAAATGTATCATTAAAACACATTTGCCTGTAGGTGGGGCTGTAATAGCAAATACAAGATAAAATACTCAGAATATTAATTGCCAATCTTTCCCTTGGGTGCAGATGTAATAGTGGAGCAAAGTGCGGAGTCATGGATTTTGGTCGTAGGGATGAAGACAAACCATTTTCTAAATGGGAGAGAATTCAAAAATCGGAAGTGCATGTTTGCAAGGTTAATTTGCAAGTCAAAACGGTAGTAAGGAAGTCAAATATAGTGTTAGCATTTATTTCGAAAATACTAGAATATAAAATCAGGGATGTAATGCTGAGGCTCCTCTATAAGGCAACTGTCAGACCACATTTGGAGTATCCAGAGCAATTTTGGGCCCCATACCAGAGGAAAGACGTGCTGGCACTGAATAGTAGGGATGCCAACTGTCCCGTATTAGCCAGGACATCCCCTATATTGGGCTAAATGGGTTTGTCCCATACGGGACAGCCCTTATCCCATATTAGGCCCGATAGGGCGCTGTAGCCAGTTCACTGTAGGCCCGGGGGCCGCTGTAGGCCCAGACAGTGTAGGCCCAGACAGTGTAGGCCAGGAGGCCGCCTAACGGAAGTTGCATAGCAAACCGCCTCCCGGCACGGGCGGCCACCATTGATGGAGCGTGAGCACGTAGCCGCCGGCTGGGTGAGGTCACATGACGTTGCCCTTTGTCCCTTATTTGGGAGTGAGAAAGTTGGCAACCCTACTGGAGAGGCCCCGGAGGAGGTTTACGAGAATGATAAGGTTAACATATTTTCAGCGTTTCTAACAAGAAAGCAGCATCCAGTAGTGGGGATGTAACTTTGAACGTAGAATTATCCATTAACTCACCTTCTGAAAGGATCGTAGAGACACTCGGCAATTCTTGGTTAGCATTCGACTCAGTCTGCAAGAACAACATTTCAGTGTCAACATTAAAAAAAAATTGAAACAACCTGATTAGCATTACTTTGTCTTTTCTTCTGGTTTCTGTTCCCTCTCACCACGAAACAAAAACCTGCCTCTTTTCCATTGTGGAAATACAAGCTTCACGAGCTGAGTAGTATTTCATTGTCCTTAAACTTGGTGGCGAGCTGCCTTCTTGAACGGCTGCAGTCCTTAAGGTGCCAGTATACTCACTTACTCACTGGAGTTTAGAAGGACGAGGGGGGACCTCATTGAAACTTATCGAATAGTGAAAGGCCTGGATTGAGTGGATGTGGGGAGGATGTTTCTACTACTGGGAGAGTTTAGGACTAGAGGTCATAGCCCCAGAATAAAAGGACGTACCTTTAGGAAGGAGATGAGGAGGAATTTCTTTAGTCAGAGGGTGGCGAATCTGTGGAATTCATTGCTACAGAAGGCTCTGGAGGCCAAATCAATGGGTATCTTTAAGGTGGATTTATAGATTCTTGATTAGTACGGATGTCAGGGGTTATGGGGAGAATGTGGTTGAAAGGGAAAGATAGTTCAGCCATGAATGAATGACAGAGTAGACTTGATGGGCCAAGTGGCCTAATTCTGCTCCTATAACTTGTGCCGACTGACTATGCTGATGGGGAGGAGGGTGTTCTAGGGTTTTGACCCAGAGACAGTGAAGAAACGGTGTTGTATTTCCAAGTCAGAATGGTGTGCAACTTGGAGGGCAATTTCCTGGTGGTGGTGGTCCTATGATTTTGCCCGTCTAGTTTAGTTTAGAAAAACAGCATGGAAACCAGCCCTTCAGCCCACAGAGTCTATGCTGACCATTAATCACCCGTTCACACGAGTTCTATGCTGTCCCATTATCTCATCCACTCCCTACACACTCGGGGCAACTTGCAGATACAATACAATAGAGGTCATAGCCCGCTGTGGCTCGGCCCGCTGCGGACCGTCCGGCGCGGCCTGCAACCACAACAACCTGACCGCGGGAGAGGACGGCAGGAGAAGGGAAAAGACATTGTGGCCTTCCATCACAGTGAGGAGAGGACTGGAGGAGACTCACTGTGATGGATGTTTTCTTGATGGATGTTTCTTTTGTGTGTTTTGGGGGTTGTGTAATTTTAATGCCTATTTTGACGCTTTTGTTGTTGGACTGTGGGTGACTGAATTTCGTCCAATTTGGATGACAATAAAGCTATCTTGAATCTCTTGAATCTTGAATACAATATATCTTTACAGGGGTACAACGAGATTGGGAATGCGCCTCCCATGCGATGCAATAAATCAATTAGCTAGTCAGTATTAATTTAAACAACCCAATGAAACAAATTAGAACAGTTTTAAAACAGAATAAAGTGCAAGTAGATATTTAAAATAGAATAAAGTGCAATTAGATGCCAATTAACCTACAAACCCACACGTCTTTGGGACGCGAGTGGAAACCCATGTGGTCACAGGGAGAACGTGCAAACTCCACACAGAAAGGTCAGGATCGAACCTGGGCCTCTGGCACTGTGAGACAGCAGTTCTAACATCTACTGGTAGATATCATGGTAAGGTTCTGCATCAGAATCAGAAATGTTTTCTGAAGACAATTTCACCAAATCAGTATCTCGTTATCCCCAATTTCTAATGAGGATTTCTAATGAGCTAGCTTTCCTCCAATTATCCTCTGAACCGCCCTTTCGAAAACATTCGTCTTTGAGGTTATCTTCCAACTTAGAATGAAGATTTGTTACTAGTCACCTTGGGCCTTAATAAAGTTCTAATTTTTCCAACTGCCATTGTATCATCCTGGTTCAAACTTGGACGGCATGATGGTGCAGCGGTAGAGTTGCTGCCTTACAGCGAATGTAGCGCCGGAGACACAGGTTCGATCCTGACTACAGGCGCCGTCTGTACGGAGTTTGTACGTTCTCCCTGTGACCTGCATGGGGTTTCTCTGAGATCTTCGGTTTCCTCCCACACTCCAAAGACGTACAGGTTTGTAGGTTAATTGACAGTGTAAATGTTAAAAAAAAATTGTCCCTAGTGTATATAGGGTAGTGTTAATGTGCAGGGATCGCTGGGCAGCACGGACTCGGCGGGCCGAAGGGCCTGTTTCCGCGCTGTATCTCTAAATCTAAAAAAAATCTTTAAAAAACGCTTACACTCATTGTTAGCTGGGGTAGTTTTCACCAAGTGCACTATTGATTTAGGTGCCTGCATAGTACGCCTCCATGGATCATTGGGTTTTATTAGGATTTGTCTGCTTGCTATTGTATGTTTGCATTACAGAAATCCGGACCCTCCAAAAGCATATTCCCATCACAGTTAACTCCTCCATAACTTCAAAGTGCCACTTCTAAACCATGTCCTTGAAGTTCTTTTGTTGTGCTGGTTTTTGTGTAAACGGAGCAGTGAACATGGAGAGACCAATACCCCACAAATTGCAATGAGATAAATGGCTGGTTAATCAGTTTTAACCTAGTGCCTCAAACAGGATATCAGTAGCGTACTGTGTTTAGTTTTGGACAGAGCAATGAGACTGTAGAGGGCAAATGGGGTTTAGTTTAGAGATACAGCGTGGAAACAGGCCCTTTGGCCCACCGAGTCTACGTCGACTAGCGATCCCCGCACACTAACACTATGACACTGCACAAACTAGGGACGATTTACATTTATAACTAGCCAATTAAGCTACAAATCTGTATGTCTTTGGAGTGTGGGAGGAAACCGAAGATCTCAGAGAAAACCCATGCTGGTCACAGGGAGAACGTACAAACTCCGTACAGACTGCGCCCGTAGTCAGGATTGATCCCGGGCCTCTGCAAGGCAGCTACTCTATCTCTAGATTGCCATCATTCTAGGCTCTTTCCCCCCCACCCCACCAGCCCTTCACTGAACAAAAGGAAACCATTCAATGGGAACCTACGGGTAATTCTGTCAGGTTCAGCTGCTTCTTCACATGGCCGGGCAGGTGGCTTCCACTTTCAGTCTCCGTCAGGATCAGAGATGAAGACTCTCCTCCTACACTTCCCTCTTCATCCTCCTGGGAGATATCCATACCTCGAGGGAAACAGACACATACCAGTTGGCCACAAAGATCAGAGCAGTCAATTATGCAAACAGAAAACAGACTTGGAGTCTTACAGCACGGTAACAGGCCTCTCGACCCAACTTGCCCATACCGACCATGATGCACATTATAGCTTTTATAAATCCCTCCACACACGTTGATGGGAAATACTGATGGAGCAAAGGAAAGGCGCCAGCAATGGCTGCCTCGCCAACTGTCTGTGTCCCTTCCTTTGTGTCTGTTTTGTGCGTTAAATGTATGTGTTCTTTAGCTTGTTTTGTGTGTGTGGGGTGGGGGGTGGAGTTGGGGGAATCTTTTTCTAATCTCTTACCTCGACGGAGATGCGTTTTTTTTTTTCCGTATCGTATTTCCGTCCGCACTGCGGCCTAACATCGTGGAGTTGGCGGCCTTTGCTGGAGATCGACTGGGAGCTCCACCGCGGGAGCCTGCGGACTCACCATCACGGAGCTCACGATCCCTGTCGGGGGTCGTCTTTGGGGCTCCAACCGTGGGCGCCTGCGAGACCTTTAACATCGCGGAGCCCGCGGTCTCTGGTTAGAGACCGACATTGGGGACTCCAAGCCGCAGGAGTTTCGACCGCCCCGACGCGGGAGTTTCGATCGCCCCGACGGATGGTTCGACTGCCCCGACCGCGGGAGAATAAAGAGGAAGGAGATTGGACTTCATTGCCTTCCATCACAGTGAGGAATGTGGGGAATCCGCTGTGGTGGATGTTTATGATAACTTTCATGTAGTTGTGTGTCTTGTTGCTTTTTTTAGTATGGCTGTATGGTAATCTGAATTTCACCGTACCTTAATTGCTACACGTGACAATAAACTGACCTTGAAACCTTCTAGGGCACCCAGAATTCATGTACAACCAATTTTTGATGTGTAATCGGTATTGCAAAGTAGCGGATGCCATAGCAAGTCTGTTCATGGTTAACCAGAGAGTCAGAGAGTCGTACAGCAGGGAAACAGGCCCTTTGGCCCAATTTTTTCATGACGATCAACGTATCTGTCCAAATGTCTTTTAAAGGTTGTATTACCCGTTTTAGAAAATATACTTGGGTAACTTATTATGGAGGCACAAGGAACCGCAGATGCTGGTTTACAACAACAAAAAAGGACACAAAGTGCTGGAGTAACTCAGCAGGTCAGGCAGCATCTCTGGAAAGACACTTGGACAGGTACATGAATGGGAAAGCTTTGGAGCCAAACGCAGGTAAATGGGGCTAGGTTAGACGGTGCATATTGGTCGGCATAGATGAGTTGAAGCAAAGAGCCTTTTTTCTGACTGTACATGACGCGAGGACTCTCTGTCAGTCTTCCTGCATTACCTTCTATCGGTGATATCTGTGCCAGTAGCCTGTCAGCAATCAGAGTTCGCTGGAACGGGTGACCAACTCCTTCAACTTCCCAAAGAAGGTTGCGATCATCAGGATAATTGTTCAGATACTTCTGGCAGACTAAAGAAATGAAAATAGCCATGAAAAACTTGGAAACACAACCAGTCTCAGGTGCTTTTTATGTTTAATTAGTCACATTGTCCAAATAAAGCTCACAAGTTATTGAACTAAATAAGTAGTAAGACGACAAATGAAATTAATCACGAGGCCAGGTCCCTCACTGCCTCGAACTTAAAGTTCATCCACCAGTTAACATTCAGCCGCATCTCAACCTTACTTGCCTCTGTATAACGACATCCAAGTCTAGGAATACATATTGATGTATTCAAGAGAGAGAGTTAGATATAGCTCTTAGGGCTAACAGAATCAAGGGATATGGGGAGAGAGCAGGAAAGGGGTACTGATTTTGGATGATCAGCCATGATCGTATTGAATGGCGGTGCTGGCTCGAAGGGCCAAATGGCCTACTCCTGCACCTATTTTCTATGTTTCTGTTTCTAAACCAATACCAACATTGTGAATATCCTTGGTAAAATGGATTGAGTAATCCAAAGATATGTTTAAGAAAGCTCTGTGGCGCAGTGGTAGAGATGCTGCCTTACAGTGCCAGAGATCCGGGTTCGATCCTGACTACAGGAGCTGTCTGGACGGAGTTTGTCCCTCTCAGCACTTGGGTTTTCTCCGGGCGCTCCGGATTCCTCCCACATTCCAAAGACGTACAGGTTTGTAGGTTAATTGGCTTCTGTAAAATTGTCTCTAGTTTGTAGGATAGAACTAGCACACTGGTCAGCGCTCTCTCGATGGGCCAAAGGGCCTGTTTCCACACTGTATCTCTAAAACTAAAGTTTGCCTTAAATAAGCAGCTACGAGCTATCATGTTTTTGCTCAATTTTAGACACAAAAAGTTGGAGTAATTCAGCGGGACACGCAGCATCTCTGGAGAGAAGGAATGGGTGACGTTTCGGGTCGAGACCCTTCTTCGGACTCAATGGTTGTTTCAGTGATACATATTAAAGACTTACCAGAGTCTTTCAACCCGAGTGTCCTAATGATTCTATTGTATCAATTTTCAAAGAAACAACTTTCTACAGGGTTGGATATATTTTTTACCTGCATACATAGACGGCGAGAGTGGGTATCTCAAACCCAATGCCTCCTCTGTGAAACAGTCAACAAAATCTTCCAGCATCTGTAGACCATATCCCTTCCCACGGTACTTCTTCCTCACAAAGATGGTGTCCAGGACAGGCAGCCGGTAGCACCTGGTCAGGAAGGCTTGACACTTGCTTCCTACAGAATAAAATGGTCATAACGGGCTTTCGTTTATTATTGTCACGCAAACTGAGGTGTTAGCAAAATGCTTTGTTTTGCATGCTATCCAAACAGATCAGATATATTAGACCGTAAATAGTCAAGATACAGTCAAGTCAAACTCATACCGTATCCAGGTGCAGGCTCGAAGGGCCGAATGGCCTACTCCTGCACCTATTTTCTATGGTTTTTTTCTATAAATAGGGCAGCACAGTGGCACAGCTGTTAGAACTGCTGCCTCACAGCCCCAGAGATCCAGGTTCAATCCTGACCTCAGGTGCTGTCTGTGCGGAGTTTACACGTCTGCCCTGTGACCATGTTGGTTTCCTCCCACACTCCAAAGACGCGCGGGTTTGTAGGTTCATTGGCCTCGGTAAATCGCCCCTTGGTGCGTGGGGAGCGGATGAGAAAGTGGGGGATAACATAGAAAACAAGTGAGCAGATGATCGCGGGTCGGCGTGCACTTGGTGGGCTGAAAGGCCCATTTCCATGCTGTAGCTTTGGACTTTAGAGATACAGAGTGGAACCAGCGTCTTGGACCCACCGGGTCCACGCTGACCAGTGATCATACCACCATCATCTATTGTACAAGTGATGGCTCCCACTGATTGTCGCCAGAAGCTTGTGCCCTTTTCAGGACGGACGAAGACTGTGATGTAACATTTGGAACATGGATGACGGACACGAAAGAAGAAGACGGTCCCCTATAAAACAAAACACTATCCGACACACCAAGGACAATTTACAATTTTACAAATTTACAATTTTACCAAAGCCAACAGCAGGTCAGGCAGCATCTCAGGAGAGAAGGAATGGGTGACGTTTCGGGTCGAGACCCTTCTTCAGACTGATCTTATCGAAACGTATAAGATTATTAAGGGGTTGGACACGTTAGAGGCAGAAAACATGTTCCCAATGTTGGGGGAGTCCAGAACCAGGGGCCACAGTTTAAGAATAAGGGGTAGGCCATTTAGATCGGAGATGACGAAAAACTTTTTCAGTCAGAGAGTTGTGAATCTGTGGACTTCTCTGCCTCAGAAGGCAGTGGAGGCCAATTCTCTGAATGCATTCAAGAGAGAGCTAGATAGAGCTCTTAAGGATAGCGGAGTCAGGGGGTATGGGGAGAAGGCAGGAACGGGGTACTGATTGAGAATGATCAGCCATGATCAGATTGAATGGCGGTGCTGGCTCGAAGGGCCGAATGGCCTCCTCCTGCACCCATTGTCTATTGTCTTCAGAATCCAGAAGTGCTCTGGAACCAAGGGTGGCGTAAAAAAAAATTATTTTTAAAAAAATCAGTTTTGGACCTGTATTGTACAAAACCCAAATAATTGGTTGACACTATCTACTGTTTTTTCATATTAAAAAAGGATAGCAGGACATTAACATTACACAATACAGATACCTGGCTTAGAGATACAACTACCATGGTTGCCATACTGATTGGCAAACTGCGACAGCTTTGGGATTAACAAAGATGCACACAACAGCAATCTCTTTTACAAAATGCGATGAAGGATGTTTAAAAACATAAACAGAACACAAACACACAACACTCAGCATAAAAGGACAAATTAAAACAACAAAGGCAGTAGGGATGGGACGGGAGACGAGAGTGAGGGAACAGATGATATCTTTTGATAGACGTTACAAAACATACTTTGGGGGGGGTTAAATAAAAAGCAGATGTGCCGATGCCAGTTCTTTTAAAAGTCTGTCCAATTAGTTCACCTCCACTGCTCCTCCACTTTGGAAGTTGCCATGGCAACCAGCTTCACTATTCTTTCACGTCGGACAATTCAAATAGAACAACGATCACCCCGCTCACCAGTTCTATCCTATACCTTACCTACGGACAATTTACAGAAGCCAATTAACCTACAAATTTGCGCGTCTTTGGAACGCGGAAGGAAACCACAGCACCTGGAGACAACCCACGTGGTCACACGGAGACCGTACAATCTCCGTACAGACAGCACCCGTAGTCAGGATCAAACCCGGGTCTCTGGCGCCGTCAGGCACCAACTCTACCGCTGCGCCACCGTGCCGCTCAATAAAAACCTTCCTGCCAATAAATTGTATCTTTAATATTACTCTGTTAAACCTCATCACATTTTGAGCACGTCCTTTCTCAAGGAGAACAATCCCAATATCCACAGCCATCCCACAAAATATGACAACTGGGTATTGGCCAGAGCCAGCAACATTATGGGGGACCCCTACTACCCCAGCAACGGACTGTTCCAGCAGCTACAGTCAGGCAAACGCCTCCGCTGTCACGCTGTGAAAACAGAGAGGATGAGACGGAGTTTCTTCCCACAGGCCATCAGGACTGCTAACTCTCATATCACCAGGGGCTAATTTAATTTAACGTATTAATTTATTTTTTGTGCTAACATTTTTTTTCTATTCTGTTTTGTAGTTTAGCACAATCCGCAGGCGTTGCCACTTTCATTTCACTGCACATCTTGAATATGTATGTGACAAATAAAGTTGACTTGACTTGTTCTGAGAAATCTCCCCTACACCCTCACCTGCAGCAAATTGTGCACGCAGTCCAGACCATCGCACAAACCAACCTCCCTTCCATTGACTCCATTTATACCTCACGCTGCCTCGGCAAGGCCAGCGGCATAATCGAGGATGAGTCACACCCTGGCCACACCCTCTTCTCCCCTCTCCCATCGGGCGAAAGGTCTAGAAGTGTGAAAACACACACCACCCAGATTCAGGGACAGTTTCTTCCCAGCTGTTATCAAGCAACTGAACCATCCTACCACAACCAGAGAGCAGTCCTGAACTACTATCCACCTCCTTGGTGACCCTCAGACTAGCTTTCATCGGCTTATCTGTACACTGTGAATGGCTCGATTATAAAAAAAATTAGATTTAGAGATACAGCGCGGAAACAGGCCCTTCGGCCCACCGGGTCCGCGCCGCCCAGCGATCCCCGCACATTAACACTATCCTACACACACTAGGGACAATTTTTACATTTAACCAGTCAATTAACCTACATACCTGTACGTCTTTGGAGTGTGGGAGGAAACCGAAGATCTCGGAGAAAACCCACGCAGGTCACGGGGAGAACGTACAAACTCCGTACAGACGGCGCCCGTAGTCAGGATCGAACCTGAGTCTCCGGCGCTGCATTCGTGGTAAGGCAGCAACTCTACCGCTGCGCCACCGTGCCGCCCATAATCATGTGTCGTCTGGTTAGCACGCAACAAAAGCTTTTGACTGCAGCCTCGGTACACATGACAATAAACCAAACTGTACTGCCTTGATTCTCCTCAGAAATCATCCCGACCTCCAGCCACATACCTGTGGGTTTGATGGAGTAGAATCCAATTGCTTTCCCCGACTTCCAGAGGATTTTAGCAAACTCAACGGCACTGTGGCAAAGGAAAGGGAGCTCATCAGCATTCATTTCCTGGGCTCTGTAAATGATGCGATTCAAAATGTACAGAACAATTCGCTCCCCAAGCGAAGTTACCTGTTGTGACACAAACATGGTGGAAAAGTCAACCAGCGACTGTATTTCAAAAGATAATTCATTACCAGAGCACAGCGGGTGGTAACCGGGCGGGTTTTCATCGGGTGCTCCGGTTTCCTCCCACATTCCAACACTTCCCACTTGGAAGTTTATAGATTAATTGGCTCCTGCAAATTGTCACTAGGGTGTAGGATAGAACTAGTACAAGGGGATCGCTGGCCGACATGGACTCGGTGAGCTGAAGGGCCTGTTTACGTGCTGTGTCTCTGAACTGTAGACGCTGGAATGTACCTAAATTCCAAGAGGGGAGAGTCGTGACGTCGGAGAGACATACAGCATTGAAACAGGACCTTCGACCCAACGCCCACGCCAACCAACATGCCCCATCTACACTACTCCCACCAACCAACGATTGGCCCATATCCCTCTAAACCTTTAAAAGTGCCCAATGCCTTGGCCTCCTCCACCGTCTGTGGCAATGAATTGCACGGATTCCCCACCATCTGGCCAAAGAAATCTCCCCATGCAGTGCATGGTCTATCTTCTGAACAACTATCCCAATAAATGGAACTCCTGACCATAACACTGTGATATCTTGATGAAGGCAATCTTTTTTCAGCAAAATGCAGAGAGTGGAGGTTGTTAACATAATTGTTACTAAATTAATGCGAGTCCCATTCTCCTGGCTTCCATTGTGGGTCATGGGAGAATCTAGCAACCCGTATCCTTTCTGGCTGTTTCTTGCATTGAACTGATATTTCAGGGTGGGTATAGTGACAATGTAACTGAGGTGCTTTAAAAAAAAAAAAGATTTTTAGAGATACAGCGCGAAACAGGCCCTTTGGCTCATCAATTCCACGCTGACCAGCGATCACGCCATACACTAGACACTAACACTATCCTACATACAATGGACAATTTACATTTTACAGATGCCAATTAACCTACAAACCTGTACGTCTTTGGAGTGTGAGAGAAAACAGGAGCTCCTGGGGCAAACCCACACAGTCACGGGGAGAACGTCCAAACTCCGTACAGATAACACCCGTGGTCAGGATAGAACCCAGGTCCCTGACGCTGTAAGGCAGCAATTCTACCGCTGCGACACAGTGCCTGCCCTTCAGATATATTGCCACCTAATCATCGTGCTGCAGTCTTTTGTAAACCCATTAGTCTACATCCTCCTGATCTGTTATTACCCAGCAAATGGTGCTACATCATTGTAAAATTTTTTAAATCGTGCATTTTTAATATCATAGGATCACGGAGGCTTTTATGGCCAGGTCAGTAGACAAAGATTTCTCCGGCCAACTGGATGCTTCCAGCATTAGGTTCGAACCCTGCTGGTTACAGCTCTTCACGCACACATTCAAAGAACCCTTTGCATCACGAAAAGGAATTACCACTACCTAAACAAAATTTCCACTAATTTTAGATTTTTTAAGACTTAGATTTAGAGATACAGCGCAGAAACAGGCCCACCGAGTCCGCGCCGCCCAGCGATCCCCGCACATTAACACTATTCTACACTAGGGACAATTTTTACATTTACCCAGTCAATTAACCTACATACCTGTACGTCTTTGGAGTGTGGGAGGAAACCGAAGATCTCGGAGAGAACCCACGCAGGTCACGGGTAGAACGTACAAACATTGTACAGACAGCGCCCGTAGTCAGGATCGAACCTGAGTCTCCGGCGCTGCATTCGCTGTAAGGCAGCAACTCTACCGCTGGGCCACCGTGCCGCCAATGTAAGCTCATAATATGAAGAGAGTTAACTTACCTGCTGGAGACCCTGGCGGGATGACTCAGCAGTTTTTATGACATCATCTATTGCCCACCACCTGTCCGCAAGGTACAAAGCCACAGCTGGAAAAGGAAAGCGAGAGAGAATTAATGTTGGCTTCGTCTCAACCCATTCAGTTTGTACACAAACGGCTCATAGATTAGAGATACAGAGCAGAAACAGGCCCTACGGCCTACCGAGTCTACGCCGACCAGCCGTACACTAACGGTGATCACTGGTTGGGTATAGGAGCAAAGAGGTCCTTCTGCAGTTGTACAGGGCCCTAGTGAGACCGCACCTGGAGTACTGTGTGCAGTTTTGGTCTCCAAATGTGACGAAGGATATTCTTGCTATTGAGGGCGTGCAGCGTAGGTTTACTAGGTTAATTCCCGGAATGGCGGGACTGTCATATGTTGAAAGACTGGAGCGACTAGGCTTGTATACACTGGAATTTAGAAGGATGAGAGGGGATCTTATCGAAACGTATAAGATTATTAAGGGGTTGGACACGTTAGAGGCAGGAAACATGTTCCCAATGTTGGGGGAGTCCAGAACCAGGGGCCATAGTTTAAGAATATGGGGTAGGCCATTTAGAACTGAGATGAGGAAAAACCTTTTCAGTCAGAGAGTTGTGAATCTGTGGAATTCTCTGCCTCAGAAGGCAGTGGAGGCCAATTCTCTGAATGCATTCAAGAGAGAGCTAGATAGAGCTCTTAAGGATAGCGGAGTCAGGGGGTATGGGGAGAAGGCAGAAACGGGGTACTGATTGAGAATGATCAGCCATGATCACATTGAATGGCGGTGCTGGCTCGAAGGGCCGAATGGCCTCCTCCTGCACCTATTATCTAGTTATGGCGTGCACTCGGTAGGCCAAATGACCTGTTTCTGCGCTCTATCTAAACATTCTAGCCTTAGAGGGAGTACAGAGAAGGTTCACCAGATTGATCCCTGGGATGGCAGGACTTTCATATGAAGAAAGACTGGATAGATTAGGCTTATACTCGCTGGAATTTAGAAGACTGAGGGGGGATCTTATTGAAACATATAAAATTCTTAAGGGGTTGGAGAGGCTAGATGCGGGAAGATTGTTCCCGATGTTGGGGAAGTCCAGAACCAGGGGTCACAGCTTAAGGATAAGGGGGAAGTCTTTTAGGACCGAGATGAGAAAACATTTCTTCACACAGAGAGTGGTGAGTCTGTGGAATTCTCTGCCACAGAAGGTAGTTGAGGCCAGTTCATTGGCTATATTTAAGAGGGAGTTAGATGTGGCCCTTGCGGCTAAAGGGATCAGGGGGTATGGAGAGAAGGCAGGTACAGGTTACTGAGCTGGATGATCAGCCATGATCATATTGAATGGCGGTGCAGGCTCGAAGGGCCGAATGGCCTACTCCTGCACCTATTTTCTATGTTTCTATGTTTCTATCTCTAAAGTCTAAAGATACAGATCCTATTCTGCTCCTATATCTTATGGGACTGGGACCAAGTGCTGCAATGACTTGCAGATGATCGTGGACCTGGGAAATAAACTACTTGAAGAACACGAAAAAGAAGAAGGTTAGAAGTACTGCAGTGGAGAACAGACCGACTTTTTTGCTCTGGTTTATTTTCACCCACATGTTTAGCCAATAATGTTGTATCCTTATTGTTTTGATGTGTTTATGCTTTATTCTTAATTGTTAAGTGTATGTTTGTGTTGTCATTTGTGAGCGGAGCCACCAAGACACATTCCTTGTATATGAACGTACTTGGCCAATAAACATTCATTCATTGAGTTTTTGTTTCGTTTGGTTTAGTTCAGAGATACAGCGCGGAAACAGGCCCTTCAGCCCACCGAGTGCATGCTAACCCGTTCACACCACTATATTATCCCACTTTCTCATCCTCTCCCTGCACACTAGGGACAATTTACAATTTTTACCAAAGCCAATTAACCTATTAATCTGTACATCTTTGGGAGGAAGCCAGAGCACCCGGGGAAAACCCACACGGTCACAGGGAGAACGTACAAACTCTGTAAAGATAGCATCCATAATCAGGATCAAACCCAGGTCTTTGGCGCTGTAAGGCAATAACTCCACTGCTGCACCACCGTTCCATGGAATTTGGTCAAACGTTAAGTAGTCAATGAGTATGAGTGCAGGTGTCTGTGGGATGATCCTACTGTGGTGCCTAAAATCATGAGAGGAATAGATAGGGTGAATGCACAGACGCTTTTACTCAGAGTGGGGGAATCAAGAACCAGAAGATGCAGGTTCTATTAAATCTTTCCCCTCTCATCTTAAACCAGAAGGCCAACTTTTTTCACACAGATGGTGGTGGGCATTTGGAACAAGCTGCCAGAGTAGATAGTTGAGGCAGGTACGATGACAGCATTCAAAAGACACTTGGACAGGTACATGGATAGGAAAGGGTTAGAGGGATATGGGTCAAATGGTACTAGCTAGATTGAGCATCTTGGTTGGTATGGGCGAGTTGGGTCGAAAGGTCTGTTTCTGTGCTGTATGACTCTAAGTGTTAATTCGCATATCAGAGAAACTTAGTCTTTGTAAATTACTAGATTTATTCATGGATTCTAAATTTGACATATTTGATAGAACACATTTGCCAGACGATTTCAGTAGAAAATATGAAAAATATGAAAATGCAAGTAGGCAAAGACAAGAAGTTATTGACCAATGTAATATTATATTTATTACTTATTACTTAATAAACTGAGGAAGCACAAAGTGAAGTGTCCTCTTCATTGGAAACACACAGCACTAACCTGTGAATTGACTTTCCGGAGCAAACAAGGCCAGAATTTTATACATCGAATCACCACCATAGAGTGGAACAAAAGCAATGGACGACAGACTAACTGGAATCTGTGTTCAAGAAACACATGTCAATTTGGCTCTTAAGACAATAAAAACAAATCACCTCTTCTCACAAACCATTCTAGCTCAGACTAGTCCATTAGCATGGATTTCTCCTTCTTGACTAGTACTTTGAACTAGTTCTTGACTAGTCCAAAAATCAAGCCAGTGTGGCGGCTCCCAAGGGTCTGGCCATACCACTACCGAACCCCTCGGCATGGGAATGGACCAATCCAGGGGGGGCAGCCCTTAGCTACGGGGATAAAGGATGGGATTTTAGGCGCGATCTCCCTCTTGCAGACTCAACCGGAGTAGAGAACAACAACGAATAAATCCCTCCCGAAATACCTGGCTCCTCGCCTTTATTTCAGGCTTATCGACGTGCCACATTGGTGACCCCGACACTGCATTGGTGTCGTAATGGAGTCGAAACACAGAGCCACCCGTCCGTCCGCCACACAGGCCGACCAGGCCCTGTCTCTCGACGCTGTCTCCATTAAACTACCGACGTTCTGGACCACCCAGCCTCGTGTCCGGTTTCAGCAGGCAGAGGCTCAGTTCCAGCTGTGGGGCATTATGACGGACGACACCCGCTATTTCTACCTGGTGGGAGCCCTTGACCAGGACACGGCCGAAGAGGTCACCGAGTTCCTCGAGGACCCCCCCGGCCAACAGTTCACCTCTGAGCTGTGGTCGGCCATGGCTCACCTGTTGGGTGTGCGACTGCACCACACCACGGCCTATCACCCGCTGGCAACGGCCTGGTGGAGAGGTTCCACCGGCAGCTCAAGGCAGCGCTGAAGGTGCAACTCTCCGGCCCGGACCGGATAGACGTACTACCGTGTGTCTTGCTGGGCATCCGGACTGCGCCTAAGGAGGACCTGGCCTCATCTTCAGCGGAGCTCGTGTACGGGGAGTTCGTGCCCTCGTCTCCAGGGCAGGAGGAACCGCCCTCATCCACCCTACAGCGCCTTCGAGAGCGAGTTGGCAAGCTCGCGCCCGTGCCAACATCCCGCCACGGGACATTCCGCCCGCACGTGCCATCGGCCCTCCGGGACTGCGCCTATGTGTTCCTGCGCCGTGACGCCCACCGGACGCCACTCCAGAGGCCGTACGAGGGCCCGTACCGGGTGTTGGAGCACGGACAGACAACCTTTGTCTTGGACATGGGGGGCCGGCCGGAAGCCGTGTCAATTGACAGCTTAAAGCCGGCGCACTTGGACATCGACCAACCGGTGCGGGTTGCCCAGCCTCGGCTGTGAGGTCACCCCCCTTCACGGCTCCCTCCACCTGTGCCTACGCCGGCCTCTCTGTCGGCCGATTTTCGTACGCGGTCCGGTCGGGTTGTACGACCGCCGGTGCGTTTCGTTCCTCCGGTTATGGGGGGGGGGGGGGGTGTCCTGTGGCGGCTCCCAAGGGTCGGGCCACACCAATGTCGAACCCCTCAGCACAGGAATGGACCAGTCCAGGGGGGCGGTCCTTAGCTACAGGGATAAAGGACGGGATTTTAGGCGCAATTTCTCTTGCAGACTCGACCGGACTAGAGAACAACAACAAATAAATCCCTCCCGAAATACCTGACTTCTTGCCTTCATTTCGCCACACCAGCATTTTAAATCACCTTGGCAGGCAAATGCTGCTACAAGGTCAAAATGTCCATTTTAATGAGCAGAAAGTAACCAGATATAAAACAAAATGGCTGTCAGACCTTCCCTTATGTTCTCCCCTTCCTTGCACCTTTATTTGCTTCTTGTTGTTCACACCAAACCTTTCCCATTCTGATTGTTTGTCATCAATCTGAAGCATTAAGTTCATGTGATAGGAGCAGAATTAGGCCATTCGGCCCATCAAGTCTAATCATCCTGGCTGATCTATCTCTTCCTCCTAACCCCATTCTCCTGCCTCCCCCACCCCCCCCATAACTATTGACACCCACACTAATCAAGAACATTAACTTTGTTTCTCTCCCCCCAAGTGGTGCCTGAAACTTGCAAGATTTTCCGTTTACATTTTAGATTTATAGCATCATCAACATCTTGCTTTTGGATGTGCTCACTGAGCAGATTGGATCAGAGAGAAGAAAAAAAAATCCCAAAACTTTTTTTTGCAACTGATTTGTTGCCAAGAGTACTCAGGTTAACATCCAATCAATCACACTGACAACTAAAGAGATAGAAATAGACAATAGACAATAGGTGCAGGAGGAGGCCATTTGGCCCTTCGAGCCAGCACCGCCATTCAATGTGATCATGGCTGATCATTCTCAATCAGTACCCCGTTCCTGCCTTCTCCCCATACCCCCTGACTCCGCTATCCTTAAGAGCTCTATCTAGCTCCCTCTTGAATGCATTCAGAGAATTGGCCTCCACTGCCTTCTGAGGCAGAGATTTGTGGCTGACAGCAGTAAAAAAAAAAAGGTAGAAGCACTCAAGTGCTCGAAATGTGACGTAACTGAAAGCGAACGGCGAGACAAATGTTTGGTACGTTTTTCAGCACCTGGAGTCAGGATCGAACCCGGGACTCAAGGCAGCAACTCTACCGTTGCCACACTGTGCTGCCCTGCTGAGAGTTTCCAGCACAATAAGCTTATGTTTAAATCTCTATATGTGCTACGTCTTTTACCTTCCTTCTGTTGGGTAGTGTGAAATACTCCAGCTTGTCAGGGTCACCGTAGAGCAGGCTGGACATGTATTCCTCTGCTGAATGCTCAATATCTTCATAGTCCAGCTCAGCGAGCAGATCCACTGGGAATGCCATCCCTGTCCACACAAAAAGAAAACACAATAATACAGTTTGTGTAGGAAGGAACTGTAGAAGCTGATTTAAATCAAAGATAGACACAAAATGCTGGAGTAACTCAGCGTGACAGGCAGCATCTCTGGATAGAAGGAATGGGCGACGTTTCGGGTGGAGACCAGGAGGTGCAGATCCAGAGCTAGCAACATTATGGGGGACCCCTACCACCCCAGCAACGGACTGTTCCAGCTGCTACGGTCAGGCAAATGCCTCCGCTGTCACGCTGTGAAAACAGAGAGGATGAGACGGAGTTTCTTCCCACAGGCCATCAGGACTGTTAACTCTCATATCACCAGGGACTAATTTAATTTACTGTATTAATTTTTTTTTTGTGCGTGTTAAATAAAAATGTTCTATTCTGTTTTGTAGTTTTGGCACAATCCGCAGGCGTTGCCACTTTCATTTCACTGCACATCTTGTATAATATGTATGTGACAAATAAAGTTGACTTGACTTGACTTCTTCAGTCGATAATAGAGTTGTCTTTTTGCAGCAGCATCCCCTCAGATACACCTGTCACTTACTTCCTGTACTGATTGCTAAATGCTTCTATGAAAATCGCAATCTATCTGTAGCAGGGCATCCTGCTAGAACTGGGCTTCAAGCCACAAGTTGTTGTCTTGTCATCATTCAGAATGGTCCTTCCAAAGCTAGGATTGTGTCCCATTGCGGACGTTGGACTTTGTCTATGGAACTGCTGCGCTACAATGCTGAGACTATAGTCTGTACTCGGTGTCTTCCCCTTTGCTCCATTTATTGTACCCAAGTTTGACTCCAATGTATTTACGCCTACATGTCCACCACTGATTTTCTGTCCCCCTTGGTTCCAGAACCTTGCCGTATTATCTGTTTTGCTGGACCAACAGTGGTCACGGCCTTGTGGGGGGGTCCGAGACACCGGCCCACACAGTCGGCCGTGGAAGTCACCGAAGGGATCGGATCTGCCAGCTCCGGCCGGGCTGGAGTTCCAGAGCTCCAGCCGCAGGAGGCAAATTCGACCCACCGATCGGCGCGGATGTCCCGATGAAGTAGAGGTCGGCCGCCTAACCCGGCTTAGGCACCACATTTTTCAGGGGACCTCAAGGCGGGATTTCAAGTGCGCTCTCGTAATTTTGTCTGGATTATAGGAGCCGGGGAAGAAAACAAAACAAAAAAAAGTGGTGGAGCTGTAGTATTATAAGCTCTGATTGGATTGCATGCAAAACAAAGCTTGTCACTGTACCTCGGTACACGTGACAATAATAAACTTAAACCCAAACCTAATCCTCGATTAGTATTCTGTATACTAAAACTCTCGTTTGTTATCTTGTTTGTGACTGAACTTCAGCCAAAACGGTACACGATAGCGTGACCATTTTAGGCCCACCTTACTCACCATTGTCACTTTAGTGATAATGCAAGTAGTTTTATTGAAATCGGTGTTATATTTTTAAAGTTATCCACATTTTTAAGTTTAAAAGGAGGGGAGGGGGAGGGGAGGAGGGAGGGAGGGAGGGGGGAGTGGGGGAGAAGGGAAAGGGGAGAGGGGAGGGGAGGGGAGGGTTGAGGAGAGAGGGGGGAGGACAGGGTGCTGCAGGAGAGGTTTGGGCCCACTTGGTCTAGTTGGAATACTAAAAATAGTATTGGATGAATTAATGGGACAGAAAGACAATAAATCGCCTGGTGACCTCCATTTGGAGACAGCTGTGGAAATACTCGAAGGACCAGTTGTCAAAATTCTGTAGATTCTAGAAATGTTCTCACAGATTGGAAGATATCAGTAACCCCATTCTCTCCAAAAATAGGGAAGGGAAAAAACCCACTGAAACAGAGTTGACGTTGGTAAAAGAGACAATGCTCAGATCCATTATTGAGATGATAACCAGACACTCATAAATCAGAAATCAATAATACTATTGAGCAAAGTCAACATGGATTTATGAAAGAGAAATCACATTTGACAAATCTGTTGTATTTTTTTTAAAGTGGTTGTAATCAGCAATAGTTAAGGGCAAAGAAATGACTGGATAGCACACTTAACGAGCTTTTCACTGAAGATAGACACAAAGTGCTAGAGTAATTCAGCAGGTCAGGCAGCATCTCAGAAGAAAAATGATGGGTGACGTTTCGGGTCGGGACCCTTCTTCAGACTGGACTCCGTCTATGCAACTAGCAGACTGAGGTGGGGTTCAGACCTGAAATGACACCCATCCTCTTTCTGGCCTGGCCTGGCCTGGCCTGGCCTGGCCTGCTGAGCTACTCCAGCACTTTGTGCCTATCATCGGTATAAAGCAGCATCTGCCGTTCCTTCCGACACACGCTTTTCACTGTACACAGAACAATAATAAACTAAACAAGTTGATGTGGTGTATTTGGACTTTTAGGAAGACCTTCACTAAGGTGCCCCTCGTGTCGTTAAACAAACCTAGTGTGCAGAGAATTGAGGAAATATCATATCATATCATATCATATCATATATATACAGCCGGAAACAGGCCTTTTCGGCCCACCAAGTCCGTGCCGCCCAGTGATCCCCGTACATTAACACTATCCTACACCCACTAGGGACAATTTTTACATTTACCCAGCCAATTAACCTACATACCTGTACGTCTTTGGAGTGTGGGAGGAAACCGAAGATCTCGGAGAAAACCCACGCAGGTCACGGGGAGAACGTACAAACTCCTTACAGTGCAGCACCCGTAGTCAGGATCGAACCTGAGTCTCCGGCGCTGCATTCGCTGTAAAGCAGCAACTCTACCGCTGCGCTACCGTGACGCCCAATGTTGAATCAGACGAGGGTTTCCCAGTATCAGATATACGTTTTTTGATGATACAATACTAGGCGGCAGTGGAATTACAAGGGAGACAGAGATGTCTCGGGACATAGCAACAGGCTGAGTGAACAGCCAAGGATATAGTAGATGGAGGTGGTAGGAAGGCGAAAATGCAGGGGACATGACGGGTGCTGAGGGGGGAGTAGACCACAGGGGAAAGTGACCAATAAGAATGCTCAAAGACTGCACGTCAAGGGCAAGTTTTTGTTTGCACAATGATGGTCTTGGCATCATGGTGGAAAGGAGACGAGAAGGAATTTCTTGAGTCAGAGATTGGTGAATTCTGTGTAATTCATTGCCACAGAGAGCTGTGGAGGCCGTCAATGGATATTGTTAAGGTGGAGATTGCCAGATTCTAGATTAATAGGGGTGTAATGGGGTTATGGGGAGAATCAGAAGAATGGGGTTGAGAGGAAAAGATAGATCTGCCATGATTGAATGGTGGAGTAAACTTTGTGGGCCGAATGGCCTAATTCTGCTCCTACAACTTATAAACGTTGACATTGTTGACCAATGGGCCTATTCTTGTGTTGAACTGTTCTCTGTTTCATGTTCTGGATCCCTGCTGGTTTCTTGAATGGGCATGGCTTTATATTTCAGATTTGCTTAAGCTTCCATCTAATACCCCAACACAACCTAACTAGACATTAAAGAATAATGTACATTGTTGTATGTACATGTCTTTTATACAAAGCATTACATTTCAGCCCTCTCTGCCCATTCAGTTAGACGCAGAGGTTCCCACAAGACTTGAATCTAGAAGACTAGAGGTCTCCTTCAAGCGGCATTAAAAAACTCCCATCAGCTTCTCATTCATCCCATTACCATCAGAGAGACAATAGGCTCAAACTAACACCAACATTTGGAAGGCAGCACAGTGTCGCAGCTGGAAGCGCTGGTCTTGAACATGAGGAGGTGCAGATCAAGAGCAAGCAAGATTATGAGGGACCCCCACCACCTCAGCAACGGACTGTTCCAGCAGCTACGGTCAGGCAAACGCCTCCGCTGTCACGCAGTGAAAACGGAGAGGATGAGACGGAGTTTCTTCCCACAGGCCATCAGGACTGTTAATTATTATAACTCCAGGGACTAATTTTTTTCTTTCTCTGTATTAATCTTAATTTATATGCTGTAATTGTAATTTTCTTTGCACAATCCGTAAGCATTGCCACTTTCATTTCACTGCACATCGTGTATGTGTAAAATAAACTTGACTTCTACAGGTGTACAGTAGAGAGCATATCGACTGGTTGCATCACGGCCTGGTTCGGCTACTTGAATGCTCAGGAGCGAAGAAGACTGCCGATGGTTGTGAACACTGCCCAGTCCATCACCAGCTCTGACCTCCCCACCATCGAAGGGATTTACCGGAGTCGCTGCCTCTAAAAGGCAGCCAGCATAATCAGAGTCCCGCACCACCCTGCCTACACACTCATTTCACCCCTGCCATCAGGAAGGTGGTACAGGAGCCTGAAAACTGTACCGCAGCTGCTTCTTCCCTACAGCCATCAGGCTATTTTTAGATTTAGATTTAGAGATACAGCGCAGAAACAGGCCCTTCGGCCCACCGGGTCCACGCCGCCCAGCGATCCCCGCACACTAACACTATCCTACACCCACGAGGGACAATTTTTACATTTGCCCAGCCAATTAACCTACATACCTGTACGTCTTAGGAGTGTGGGAGGAAACCGAAGATGTCGGAGAAAACCCACGCAGGTCGCGGGGAGAACGTACAAACTCCGTACAGACGGCACCCGTAGTCAGGATCGAACCTGAATCTCCGGCGCTGCATTCGCTGTAAGGCAGCAACTCTACCGCTGCGCCACCGTACCGCCCTATTAAACACAACAACCTCCAAACAAGCTCTGAACTACACAGATTTGGGGGCATTGCTTTTTTCTTTTTGCATTATTATTTTATGTGTGTATGTACATACAGAACTTCTTTATTATATTATATTGTTTACAGAGTACTATATTTACATTTCACAAAAGACTGCAGTAACTCAGGGGGACAGACAGCATCTCTGGCGAGATGGAATGGGTGATGTTTCAAGTTGAGACCTTCGGACCTGAAGGTGGCCTGACTACTGGAAGAATTGCTCAGCTCTCCATTAAACAGTGCGGGATGGCGGCGCAGCGGTAGAGTTGCTGCCTTACAGCGCCAGAGACCCGGGTTCCATCTTGACTACGGGTGCTGTCTGCATGGAGTTTGTACGTTCTCCCCGTGACCGCGTGGGTCTTCTCCAGGATCTCCAGTTTCTTCCCACACTCCAAAGACGTACAGGTTTGTAGGTTAATTGGCTTCGGTAAAACAAAAATCATAAGTTGTCTCTGGTGTGCAAGATAGTGCTAGTGTACGGGGTGATCGATGGCCAGCATGGACTCAGTGGGCCGAAAGGCCTGTTTCCGTGCTGTAGCTCTCTAAAGTCTGAGGTCTTAACAATTGATTGAAAGATACAGCATAGAAGCAGGCCCTTCGGCCCAACAATTTCACACCAATAATCATTCACCCGCTCAAGTCTTTATTTTATGTTATCCCCACTTCCGACACTCCAAGGGTCAATTTTAATGGAGGCTAATTAACCTACAAACCCCACATGCCTGTGGGATGTGGGAGGAAACCCAGGTGGCCACAAGGAGAACGTGCAAACACCACACAGACAGCACCCGAGATCAGGATGAAGTCCGGGTCTGTGGCAGTGTGAGGCCGGAGCTCTACCTGCTGAACACTCTACTCTACCTGGCTTGAACGCTGCATTAAATCCTTAGAAACATAGAAAATAGGTGCAGGAGGCCATTCGGCCCTTCGGCCCTTTGAGCCAGCACCGCCATTCAATATGATCATGGCTGATCATCCAAAATCTGCACTCCGTTCCAGCTTTTCCCCCCCATATCCCTTGATTCCCTTAGCCACAAGAGCTAAATCTAACTCTCTCTTGAAAACACATCTCATATTGAGCGTTAGTATGTATTCCCAGTTACATCCATGATTATTCATGGTCGCATCACTTGTGGATTTAAAGTAATGCTTCAGAGAGAAAACGTTCCGAGGGTCATGATCGAAACCCAGAGGATTAAATCAGATCAGAAAAGTCGAGACAGGGAGACCACAGAAATGAAACAAGCCCTCTGGCCCAAAGAGTCCACACTGACCATTAAACATCCCTATACTATTTCTATGTTATCCCACTTTTGCATCTTACACCGGGGCATTTTTACAGAAGTCAATTAACCTACAAACCTGCACGTCTTTGGGATGTGGGAGGAAACCGGAGCACCCGGAGAAAAGCCATGCGGTAATGGGGAGGGTCCATAGGGACAGCACCCGCAGTCAGGATCAAAAGGCTTGGATTGGGTGGATGTGGAGAGAATGCTTCCACTAGTGGGAGTCTCTACGACTAGAGGTCATAGCATAGAAAATAGGTGCAGGAGGAGGCCATTTGACCCTTCGAGTCAGCACCACCAGCCTTAGAATTAAAGAGTGTTCCTTTAGGAAGGAGAGGAGGAGGAATTTCTTTAGTCAGAGGGTGGCTGTGGAGACCAAGTCAGTGGATATATTTAAGGCAGGGGTAGATGGATTCTTGATTAGTACGGGTGTCAAGGGTTACGGGGAGAGGGCAGGAGAATGGGGTTAGGAGGGAGAGATAGATCAGCCGTGATTGAATGGCAGAGTAGGCTTGATGGGCCGAATGGTCTAATTCTGCTCCTATCACTTATGACCCTGGGTCCCTGCGCCAGGGACACAAACAGACCAGGATTGAGCTCGGAGCACCCGGGAAGAATCTAGGCCATTTAGACCGTACATTTTCTGACTCCCATGTCTTTTCTTTCTGCTGGCCAACTGTGTAAGCAAGTCTGATGCGCCACTCATCCGCACAACACAGCTGTCATTTTAAATAGAGATCACCCATTCGAGCGCACTCGAGTCCCAGCTGCCATTGGTTGAAGGATGTGTGGGGCGAGCGGAGGGAATATTGCCAGGGGCACAAACTCAACCCGCAATCACTCGGGCGGAAAGGCTGCGTGCAAGAGGACGCTGCAAAATGCCCCGCAACAAGCAACGACTGAACAGGGAAAACAAACACGCAGGCCCCAGTTCCCAGAGTCAGAGCAGAGCGAGGAGCCGTAACCCATTATAGTGAGTACACGAGAAAACCATCGATTGACCAGTGCTGGATTCTGCTCAACTGCAGAGGACAACCTGCACATCATAGTCTGCAGTTTAGTTTAGTTTATTATTAGACAATAGACAATAGGTGCAGGAGGAGGCCATTCGGCCCTTCGAGCCAGCCCTGCCATTCAATGTGATCATGGCTGATCATTCTCAATCAGTACCCCGTTCCTGCCTTTTCCCCATACCCCCTGACTCCGCTATCATTAAGAGCTCTATCTAACTCTCTCTTGAAAGCATCATGAGAATCGGCCTCCACTGCCTTCTGAGGCAGAGAATTCCACAGATTTACAACTCTCCGAGTGAAAAAGTTATTCCTCATCTCCGTTCTAAATGGCCTACCCCTTATTCTTAAACTGTAGCCCCTGGTTCTGGACTCCCCCAACATTGGGAACATGCTTCCTGCCTCTAACGTGTCCAATCCCTTAATAATCTTATATGTTTCAATAAAATCCCTTCTCATCCTTCAAAATTCCAGTGTATACAAGCCCAGTCACTCCAGTCTTTCAACATACAACAGTCCCGCCATTCCGGGAATTAACCTAGTGAACCTACACTGCACGCCCTCAATAGCAAGAATATCCTTCCTCAAATTTGGAGACCAAAACTGCACACAGTACTCCAGGTGCGGTCTCACTAGGGCCCTGTACAACTGCAGAAGGACATCTTTGTTCCTATACTCAACTCCTCTTGTCATGAAGGCCAACATGCCATTAGCTGATTTATTGTCACATGTACCTAGGTACAGTGAAAAGCTTTTGTTTGCATGCTATCCAGTCAGACTATACATGAATACAATCAAGCTGTCCAGTGTGCAGATAAAAGGTACAACATTTAGTGTTTAGTTTAAAGATGGAATTTGTGGAATTCATCGCCACAGACAGCTATGTTTTTAAGGCGGAGATCGACAGGTTATTGATTAGTACGGGTGTCAGGGGTTATGGGAAGAAGGAGCAGTTGTAGAAGCAGAATTCGGCCATTCGGCCCATCAAGTATACTCCGCCATTCAATCATGGCTGATCCATCTCTCCCTCCTAACCCCATTCTCCTGCCTTCTCCCCATAACCCCTGACACCCATACTAATCAAGAATCTATCTATCTTTGCCTTAAAAATATCTACTAACTTGGCCTCCACAGCCTTCTGCGGCAATGAGTTCCACAGATTCATCACCCTCTGACCAAAGTAATTCCTCCTCATCTCCTTGTAAAAGAACGTTCTTTTTTTCTGAAAATGGGCCTCTCTTAATTGGGATTGAGAGGGAAAGATAGATCAGCCGTGATTGAATGGCGGAGTAGACTTGATGGGCCGACTGGACTAATTCTGCTCCGAGAACAAGAACCTAAGAAAGATAGTGTGGAAACAGGCCCTTTGGCCCACCAAGTCCGTGCTGACCATTGAGTCAACGAATGATACTCAATGATACAGAGTTGTCACACGTACCTCAAAACAGTGAAGTGCTTTGTTTTGCATACAACCCAGTAAAAACATGTCGCTGACCTCACCTAGGCAGTAGACAAGAGTCACCACGTTTCTGGCGCCGACAAAGTTACAAAAATTCACCGAACAGTCCCACCTACTGTCTGTACACCAGTTGTATCCTACACACTGAAGCCGATTTACAGAAGCCAATGAACCTACAAACCTGCACATCTTTCGAGCGTAGGAGGAAACCGGTGCATCCGGAGAAAACCAACACGATCACAAGGAGAACGTACAAAGGCAGCACCCATAGTCAGGATCGAACACAGGTCTCTGGCGTTGTAAGGCAGCAGCTCTACCACTGCGCCACCATGCCGCCCCAAGATGGAACATAAATGTCCGATTAAAGGTCTCCAAAGAGGTCTAGGGGAGGTCAGGACCACATTCTAGCTTGTTCAGTTGCCCGATAACAGCTGGGAAGAAACTGTTCCTGCATCTGGAAGTGCGCTTATGTAACTCGTCTTCTTAGGCTTCTTACACATCTGTAACTCTTGCCTGATGGGAGAGGGGAGGAGTGACCGGGGCGAGACTGGGCCTTGATTATGCCAAGGAAACACAAAGTGTAGATGGAGGCAATCGAAGGGAGGCTGGAGTGCAGGAAGGAACTGCAGATGAAGGGTCGAGACCCTTCTTCAGTCCGAGATTCAAACAGCCGAAGGGCCCATTTCTCCACTATCTCTAAAGTCATTGGAGCGGAATTAATCTGGCCATAGACTCTCCCCACTAGTGGAAACATCCTCTCCACTTCCAATCTATCCAGGCCTTTCACTATTCGGTTGTGTCTCCTGGCAATTTCTTCATTTTCAAGTACGCTTTCGCTATGTGCCCATTACAATCCCTCAATTTTAAGAGCAATGATACAAAGCACTCCCACACGTGGCAAACCATAAGACATAGGAGCAGAATTTGGCCATTCAGCCCATCGAATCTACCTTGCTATTCAATCATGGCTGATCTTTTGTTCCCTCTCAACCATAAGCTGAGGATCAGGCAGTAACACTCCTAGCTCAGAGTTAGAATAAATAAAAGCCAGCAAGGATGATCAAGGAAAAGTGGAGCCCCCAGTTGTCCATTGTTGGCTGCGGAAAAGGAGGAGTGAAAGTAACATAGAAAAATAGTTTCAGGAGTAGGCCTTTGAGGCAGCACCACCAATGTGATCATGGCTGATCATCCAAAATCAGTACCCTGTTCCTGCTTTCTCCCCATATTCCTTGATTCCTTTAGCCCCAAGAGCCAAATCTAACTCTCCCTTGTAAATATCCAGTGAATTGGCCTCCACGGCCTTCTGTGGCAGAGAATTCCACAGATTCACAATTCTCTGAGTGAAAAAGTTTTTCCACATCTCAGTCCTAAATGGCCTACCCCTTATTCTTAAACGGTGACCACTGGTTCTGGACTCCCCCAACATCAGGAACATTTTACCTGCATCTAGCCTGTCCAATCCCTTATGAATTTTATGAACTTTATATGTCTCTATAATGAGTGAAACTAAACAAGCCGACAGTGAACCTAGTAGGATGACCAGGGTGGGGGAGGGATGGAGAGAGAGGGAATGAGAGAGGTTTTGGATTCAACATCATTCCAGCGGCAAATTCACTTCCGAGGCAGCCCCTCAAGTGAAGAATTACTTTCTCCTCAGTCCAATTCTAAGTGGAAGATGCTGGCATTCTTTGAAGATTGGATGGCTGCTGTAGTCTGGATGCGATCAGAATGAATTTTATTACCAGTCAGTAGCACTTGATGTGATTTACAGCAACAGGGCGATCAATGAAGTACAAGATGCTGATGAAGTTGTACAGCTTGTTTGCTGTCAAAGACGGGTGATTAATTATCTTTACGCAGAAATCATACTGCTTTGAAGAGGGGTTTGAATTTATGTTGTGGGATGTCCTGAAGTATTTTTGGGTTATTCAGACATTAGAGTTTAGAGATACATCGCGAAAACAGGCCTTTCGGCCAACTGAGTCCAGCGATCACCCCATACAACTTACCGAAGCCAATTAACCTACAAACCTGTACGTCTTTGGAGTGTGGGAGGAAACCGGGGCACCTGGAGAAAATCCACGCAGTCACTGGGAGAATGTACAAACTCTGTACAGACAGCACCCATAGTCTGGATCGAACCCGGGTCTCTGGCGCTGTAAGGCAGCAACTCTACCGCTGCGCCACCGTGCCGTGCCAGCTTATTGTTCTGATACTGAAGACTTTCGCAGCCAATTTGCACAGAGCAAGCTCGCACAAATTACTTAATGTGACTACTGTCCAGCAGTGTTGCAGTGCTAATTTTTTAGGTGCCGGAGTTGTCACTGGTACCGGAGCGGCCCTTGTTAAATTCCCCGCTGTTTATTTTGGGGTTTTTTGGGGTTTTTTTGGGGGTTTTTTTTACACACAGGTGCGCTGCTCCGGTGAGCTCTGGCAGCACTCCACCCCTGCTGACCAGGGAGGATATATTGCTATGGCTGTTGGTTGAGTGATTTTAAGTACTAGCCAAGACATGCAGGGACGTATAAGATTATTAAGGGGTTGGACACGTTAGAGGCAGGAAACATGTTCCCAATGTTGGGGGAGTCCAGAACAAGGGGCCACAGTTTAAGAATAAGGGGTAGGCCATTTAGAACTGAGACGAGGAAAAAAAAATTCAGTCAGAGAGTTGTGAATCTGTGGAATTCTCTGCCTCAGAAGGCAGCGGAGGCCAATTCTCTGATATGCATTCAAGAGAGAGCTAGATAGAGCTCTTAAGGATAGCGGAGTCAGGGGGTATGGGGAGAAGGCAGGAACGGGGTACTGAATAATCAGCCATGATCACATTGAATGCGGTGCTGGCTCTAAGGGCCGAATGGCCTCCTCCTGCACCTATTGTCTATTGACAGAGAATGTAGTGAGTGGAGGGAGCTGAAATGGAGTGTGTGCTGAGTGAGGGGAGAAACACTGGGTGGGCCACCCCCATGCTAATTGGGGACCGGTCTATTCAACCAGCATAGCACACAGCCAGTGTAAGGAGGAACTGCAGATGCTGGTTTAAACTGAAGACAGACACAAAATGCTGGAGTAACAATTTTAGATTTTTTTGTTAGATTTAGAGATACAGCGCGGAAACAGACCCTTCGGCCCACCGAGTCCGCGCCGCCCAGCGATCCCCGCACATTAACACTATTCTAAACACACTAGGGACAATTTTTACGTTTTACCCAGTCAATTAACCTACATACCTGTACGTCTTTGGAGTGTGGGAGGAAACCGAAGATCTCGGAGAAAACCCATGCAGGTCACGGGGAGAACGTACAAACTCCGTACAGACGGCGCCCGTAGTCAGGATCGAACCCGAGTCTCAGGCGCTGCATTCGCTGTAAGGCAGCAACTCTACCGCTGCGCCACCGTGCCGCATAACTCAGCGGGTCAGGCCTCTCACAGTCCAAAGACATACAGGTTTGTAGATTAATTGGCTTCTGTAAATTGTAAATTGTCCCTCTTGTGTAAGATAGTGTTAGTGCGCAGGGATCGCTAGTCAGCGCGGACTCGGTGGGCCGGAGGACCTGCATCCGAGCTGTATCTCTAAACTAAAGTACGCATGAATTCAAACCACTTCTAAACAGTACGATTTCTGCATAAAATAATTCATCTTAATCTGCTTGGCAACAAACAAGTTGTACAACTGCATCAGTATCTTATTGTTGACCAGTTACAATAAATCGCATCAAGTGCCACTGACTGGTAATAACATTTGTAGAAAGGTTTTATTTTAAATGGTGTTGGCTAACATCTGAACAGTGGCACCTCCAGCGATGCAGAAATCTTGTCATACTGCACTGAAGCAGAAACATAATAGACTGATGTTCAAGTGTGGCAAAACCAGAACCCACACGTTTCAGACTCAAAAGATAAAATTGCCATCACGGAGCCATGGCTAACACAAAAAGGTTCTATGAAATTTCATGGAAACATTTCTCTCTGGCAAGTCCTCACCACCCAGTGACGACACATTCTCCCGTCTCCACCAGACCCCCTCCTCTTGGTCTTAAGGACAAGGGGTAGGCCATTTAGAACGGAGATGAGGAAAAACTTTTTCAGTCAGAGTTGTGAATCTGTGGAATTCTCTGCCTCAGAAGGCAGTGGAGGCCAATTCTCTGAATGCATTCAAGAGAGAGCGAGATAGAGCTCTTAAAGATAGCAGAGTCAGGGGGTATGGGGAAAAGGCAGGAACGGGGTACTGATTGAGAATGATCAGCCATGATCACATTGAATGGGGGTGCTGGCTCGAAGGGCCGAATGGCCTCCTCCTGCACCTATTGTCTATTGACTCCCCCGGATTGCCATCTACCCACTTTAGACCTTTTTATTTCCAACTGCCGACGTGACATTAACTGTCTCAACTTTTCCACTCCCCTTGACTACTCTAACCTCTCCCCACCACCCACCGAGCGTACAGCCCTCCGCTCACTCTGCAGCAACCCAGACATGATAATCAAACCTGCCGACAAGGGAGGCGCAGTGGTAGTCTGGCGTGCTGACCTCGACTGGGCTGAGGCCTGGTGACAACTCTCAGAAACCTCCTCTTACTTATCCTTGGACCATGACCCCACAGACGAGCACCAGACCTTAATATCACACACCATTTCTGATTTAATTACTTCCAGCTCTCTGCCTTCCACCTTATCGTTCCCCAGCCCCACACGGCCTGATTTTATCTTCTCCCCAAAATCCACAAACAGAACTGCCCCGACAGACCCATCGTTTCTGCTTGCTCATGTCCCACTGAATTAATTTCCACATACCTCGACTCCATCCTATCCCCCCTGGTCCAATCCCTCTCCACCTATGTCCAAGACACCTCACATGCCCTTCGTCTCTTCAATTACTTCCGTTTTCCAGGCCCCCACTCCCTCATCTTTACTATGGATGTCCAGTCACTCTACACCTCCATCCCCCACCAGGAAGGTCTTAAAGCCCTCCGTTTCTTCCTCGACCGTAGAACCAGCCAATTTCCGTCTACTAACCCTCTCCTCCGCCCAGGAGAGCTGGTCCTCATCCTTAACAACTTCTTCTTCAACTCCTCCCATTTCCTCCAAATTCAGTCAGAGAGTGGTGAAGGTGTGGAATTCTCTGCCTCAGAGGGCAGTGGAGGCCAGTTCGTTGGATGCTTTCAAGAGAGAGCTGGATAGAGCTCTTAAGGATAGCAGAGTGAGGGGGTATGGGGAGAAGGCAGGAACGGGGTACTGATTGAGAGTGATCAGCCATGATCGCATTGAATGGCGGTGCTGGCTCGAAGGGCTGAATGGCCTACTCCTGCACCTATTGTCTATTGTCTATTGTCTATTGTCTATAGCTATGGGCACTCGCATAGGCCCCAGCTATGCCTGCCTCTTTGTAGGGTACGTTGAACAATCACTGTTCCAGGTGTACACTGGCCCTATCCCCGAACTCTACCTCCGCTACATTGATGGCTGCATTGGTGCTACCTCTTGCACTCATGCAGAACCCACTGACTTCATCGACTTTACGACTAATTTCCATCCTGCACTCAAATTCACTTGGACCATCTCCGGCATCTCCCTACCATTTCTAGATCTCACCATCTCCATCACAGGAGACAGACTATGGACTAGACATCTATTATAAACCCACCGACTCCCATAGCTATCTAGACTACACTTCTTCCCACCCTGCTTCCCGAAAAGACTCCATCCCCTGCTCCCAATTCCTCCGTCTACGCCGCATCTGAGCCCAGGATGAGGTTTTCCATACCAGGTCATCGGAGATGTCCTCATTCTTTAGGGAACGGGGGTTCCCCCCTCCCATTATAGACTCACTAGGGTCTCCTTGATATCCCGCAGCTCCGCTCTTGCTCCCCCTCCCCCCATTCGTAACAGGGACAGAGTCCCCCTTGTCCTCACCTTCCACCCCATCAGCCGTCGGATACAGCACATAATCCTCCGACATTTTCGCCACCTCCAACAGGATCCCACTACTAGCCACATTTTCCCATCTCCACCCCTGGTCAACTCGTCCCTTCCCACCCAAACCACCCCCTCCCCAGGTACTTTCCCCTGTGCAACCGCAGGAGATGCAACACTCTGCCCCTATACCTCCTCCCTCGCCTCCGTCCAAGGATCCAGAGTCTTTTCAGGTGAGGCAGAGGTTCACTTGCACCTCCTCCCACCTCATCTACTGTACCTGCTGTTCCAGGTGTGGACTCTTGGCGAGACCAAGAGCAGGCTTGGTGATCATTTCGCTGAACACCTACGCTCAGTACGCCTAAACCTATCTGATCTCCTGGTTGCTCAACACTTTAACTCCCCCTCCCATTCCCACACTGACCTTTCTGCCCTGGGCCTCCTCCATTGTCAGAATGAGGCCCAGTGCATCATATTTCGCTGGGGTAGCCTACACCAATGACCTCTCTAACTTCAAGTAGCCCTTGCTTTCCCTCTCTCCATCCCCTTCCCCTTCCCAGTCCTCTGACCAGCCTTACTCACTCCAACTACATTTTATCTCTGTGCAGCCCACTCCCCTGACATCAGTCTGAAGAAGGGCCTCGACCCAAAACGTCACCTATTCCTTCTCTCCAGGGATGCCGCCTGACCCGCTGGGGGGGGGGAGCATTCCACCAAGCCTGTCCACCATCGACAAGACTCAAGTCAGGTGCGCGATGAAATACTTCCCACTTGTGTGAATGAATGCAGCTCAAACAGCACATAGGAATCTCAACATCACACAGGACATAGCAGCCCTCGAGCTACACCGATTCACTCACTCCACCACCAACATGTAGCAGCAGCAGTTTGTACCATCTAAAGAATGCATTGCAGCAACTCCCCAAGAGAATGATCCCAGGAATGAGTGGGTTAACATACGATGAGCGTTTGTTGGCACTGGAGCCTGTACTCGCTGGAGTTTAGAAGGATGAGGGGGTTCTTAGACAATAGACGATAGATGCAGGAGGAGGCCATTCGGCCCTTCGAGCCAGCACCGCCATTCAATGTGATCATGGCTGATCATTCTCAATCAGTACCCCGTTCCTGCCTTCTCCCCATACCCCCTGACTCCGCTATCCTTAAGAGCTCTATCTAGCTCTCTCTTGAATGCATTCAGAGAATTGGCCTCCACTGCCTTCTGAGGCAGAGAATTCCACAGATTCACAACTCTCTGACTGAAAAAGTTTTTCCTCATCTCAGTTCTAAATGGCCTACCCCTTATTCTTAAACTGTGACCCCTTGTTCTGGACTCCCCCAACATTGGGAACATGTTTCCTGCCTCTAACGTGTCCAACCCCTTAATAATCTTATACGTTTCGATAAGATCTCCTCTCATCCTTCTAAATTCCAGTGTATACAAGCCTAATCGCTCCAGTCTTTCAACATATGATAGTCCCGCCATTCCGGGAATTAACCTAGGTCCTCATTGAAACGTACAGAATAGTGGAAAAACCTGGATAGAGTGGACATGGAGAGGATGTTTTCACTAGTGGGAGAGTCGAGGACCAGAGGTCATAGCTCAGAATTAAAGGGCGTTCCTTTAGGAAGGAGACGAGGAAGAATTTCTTTAGTCAGAGGGTGGTGAATCTGTGGAATTCATTGCCACAGAAGGCTGTGGAGGCCAAGTCAGTGAAATTTTTTAAGGCAGAGATAGATAGATTCTTGATTAGTACAGGTGTCAGGGGTTATGGGGAAAAGGCAGGAGAATGGGGTTGAGAGGGGAAGGTAGATCAGCCATGATTGAATGGCGGGATAGACTTGATGGGCCTAATGGCCTAATTCTGCACCTAGAACTTATGAACTTATTCCTTTACTTCAGAGACGCTGCCTGGCCTAAGTTACTCTGGCATTTTGTGTCTATCACAGGTAAAGGCCATTCTGCCCACAATGCATGTTCCAAACATGATGCCAAGTTAGACTAATCTTCTCTGCCTGCTCCTGATCGATGTCCTTCCATTCCCTGCACATCCGTGTGGTTATATAAAAGCCTCTTGAATGCCACCATCTTGTCTGCCACCACCACTAGGCCCGACAACATGTACCAGACACCCAGCACGCTCTGTGTATATAACAGAAAAGCCACGTCCTGCATAAATGGGACAGTTTAAATATTCCTGTCACAGTGAAACATGAAAGCCCTGGGCAAAGATCGAGCTGGATATCCTGTTAGAACGTGCAGGGAGCAACTACAGATGTTGTTTTACCCTCAAGATGAATGCAAAATGCTGGAGCAGCTGGCAGCATCTCTGGAGAGAAGGAAAGCGTCAGAAGAAGGGTCTCGGTGAGAAAAAGTGTCTCCACCCGAAAAAAAATCACCCATTCCTTTCTCCAGCGATGCTGCCTGTCCCACTGAGTTACTCCGGCATTTTGTGTCTATCACAAGGGAACTATCGTTCCTGTTAGTATGCTTGCAGTCTCTTTCACAAAGCAAATATGAGGCTGGTACATTTTACATTGTTATTCCTCGAGTAGTTTAAATGTTGTTTGGTATTCGTATCACACCTCAAAACATCTGGAGCTTTTCAGAAACTTTGCAGAATGCATTAAATATGAATTCCATGGATTTTTTTTTATTTCATTGAAATGGTTTTTGAAAAACATTGAAAATCTTGTTTAATAGGCTCGCCTTGTGCCATCCCCAGACGGTTAAAAGGGTGATAACTATTTTTTTGTTTAGTTTAGAGATACAACACGGAAACAGCCCCTTCGGCCAACTGAGTCCGCGCCGACCAGCGATCCCCGTACATTAACACTGTCCTACACACACTAGGGACAATTTACACATACACCAAGCCAATGAACCTGTATGTTTTTGGTTTACTGAATTTGGTCTAAATGATCTCATTGACCTGGATAGAGTGGATGTGGAGAGGATGTTTGCACCAGTGGGAGGACCAGAGTCCATAGACTCAGAATTAAGGGATGTTCCTTTAGAAAGAAGATAAGAAGGAATTTCTTTAGCTAGAGCGTGGTGAATCTGTGGAATTCATTGCCACGGAAGTCTGTGGAGGCCGTCAATGGATATTTTTAAAGCAATGATAGATAACCTCTTGATTAGTCCGGGTGTCAGGGGTTATGGAAATAAGGCAGGAGAATGGGGTTGAGAGGGAAAGATGGATCAGCCATGATTGAATGGCGGAGTAGACTTGATGGGCCGAATGGCCTAATTCTGCTCCTGCAACTTATGAATTTATTTCAGTGAACAATGAAACCACGTGTTATTTCTCTAGATTCTGCTTATGCAAACTACATATTTGTACACAGTGCTTGCATGAAAACCATTTTGTGTTTGCCTGAGTTGAGGGCCTGTCCCACTTAGGCGATCTTTAAGGCGACTGCCGGCGACTGTCAAAGTCGTAGCAGATCGCCGAACTTTTCTTTCACCCGACGACAATGACCACGACAATGCCGAGTCAGGTCGAGATTACACCGTCTTCTGAAACATCGTGAAAATTCCCACGCTGTCAATGCTTCTCCGGCGTCCTAATTTTCGCTAAAATCACTGACAAGTCGGTAAGTACTTGAGAGTTTTGAACTATAGGTTACTTAAAAACCAAGCTTCACTGTAACAAGGAATAAACCGGATTTACTTCCAGTTTACTAATTGCTGTATTAAAAAAAAAATTGGTTCAGTGGATTTTTGTGAAAAGTGTGTGGGCATTCTTTGAAAATGTATGGGAGATGCATATCTGGTTTCTGGGTTGCATATCTGGGTTTGGACCCCACTTTAAATGTAATGGCTGAGGCCAAAAACATCACGAAAATTCCCACGCTTACCTGACCGTCAAACTGTCGCCTCCAATCTACCTGTCAAATGTCCTGACGGTAAATAAATTGGTTAAACACAAACATTTTATGGTATTTTGAAATGACTTTACTTATTTTAATATTATGTGCTTCTAAATGCATTAAGAGAACCTATCAAACCTGGGGACAGCAGGCGACAGCGACCGCAATAAGCAACGATACCTGGCGACAAGCCAGCTGTCGCCGAGAGATTTCAAACTGTTTGATTTCTCGGCGACGCGCTGAGATCCACTACGATCTTTGGAAGACTCCTCACGATCATGCCCACGACACCCCGGCAAACTGTCGGCGACAGCCTAGTCACCTTAAAATCGCCTAAGTGGGACAGGCCCTTAAATCTTTTGGAGTTTGGGGAAAATGATCAGCATCTAATCCACTGCCTATCTGGCCTTATTTATAAATAGCAGTAAGGGACTCGGGGTGGACAGAATTAAGCCTTAGAACAGTACAGCACAGGACAAGGTCCCACACATGAGACTAGTCAAGAAGGTAAGAGCCCATGGGATCCAGGGCACCTTGGCAAAATGGATAAAAAAACTGGCTTAGTGACAGAAGGCAGAGGGTGATGGTAGAAGGTTACTTCTGTGACTGGAGGCCGGTGTCCAGTGGGGTGCCGCAGGGATCGGTGTTGGGTCCCTTACTGTTTGTAATCTACATTAATGATCTGGATGTCAACGTACAGGGCATGATCAGCAAGTTTGCAGATGACACAAAGGTAGGGGGGGTGGTGAATAGCGAGGAAGGGATCTGCAAGCTGCAGGAAGATATAGATGAGATGGTCAGATGGGCGGAGCAGTGGCAGATGGAATTTAATCCTGAAAAGTGCGAGGTGATGCACTTTGGCAGGAATAACTTGGAGAGGGAGTACACCATGAATGGAAGGACCCTAGGGAAGACAGGGGTACAGAGGGACCTTGGAGTACAGGTACACAAGTCCTTGAAGGCAGCAGGACAGGTGGACAGGGTGGTCAAAAAGGCATATGGGTTACTGGCCTTCATTAGCCGGGGCATCGAATATAAAAGTAGGGGGGTAATGATGGAATTGTACAGAACACTGGTGAGGCCACAGCTGGAGTATTGTGTACAGTTCTGGTCACCACATTATAGAAAGGATGTGATAGCTTTGGAGAGGGTGCAGAGGAGATTCACCAGGATGCTGCCAGGGATGAAGGGCCTCGGCTATGAGAAGGCTGAGAGGGGACATGATCGAGGTGTACAAGATCATGAGGGGCATAGATAAGGTAGATGGCGGGGAACTTCTTCCACTGGTGGAAGGTTCAACAACAAGGGGACATAGATACAGGGTAAGGGGAGGGAGGTTTCGGGGGGATGTGAGAAAGAACTTTTTCACCCAGAGGGTGGTTGGAGTCTGGAACTCGCTGCCTGGGGTGGTGGTGGAGGCGGGAACACTCACAACGTTTAAGAGGCATTTGGATGGGCACTTGAAATGCTACAACATTCAGGGCTACGGTCCAAATGCGGGAAAATGGGATTAAAATTAGACTGTGTTTGGTAACGGGCGGCACGGACACGATGGGCCGAAGGGCCTCTTTCTGTGTTGTAGGACTCTATGACTCTAGGAACAGGCCCTTCAGCCCAATGTATCTGTGCTGACTATAAAGCCAAGTTAAACTAATCTTCCCTGCCTACATATGATCCTTATCTCACCGTATCCATGTGCCTTTCTAAAAGCCTCTTAAACGCCACTGTGGTATCTGTGAAGGAAAGAACTGCAGATGCTGGTTTAGACACAAAATGCTGGAGTAATAGTGGGACAGGCAGCATCTCCAGAGAAAAGGAATGGCTGACGTTTCGTGTCAAGACCCTTCTTCAGACCAAAGATACTAGAGGAGCAAGATGGACCACTCCATTGAAATCGCCTATACTGAAGTGTAGTACGCAGAGGAGCGGAACGTCCGCCATTTTAGTCGGCAAAACCCGCCGTTCGCAGTGTAATCAATGTTTTGGGGGAACAGTACATGTGATGATACCATAAAAATGCAGAATATATCTCATCTATCATTTCACAGATTTTTGTTATTTTTCTTTTTAAATGTTTCTGCCTACTAAAATGGCGCCATGACGTACTACAGTTTTTAGGGTCGAGTGGTCTATCTTGCTCTGTTCTATTATCTTTGCTTCAGACTGTTCAGATACTGTGGTATCGGCCTCCACAGTCACCCCTGGCAGCATGTTCTGGGTTCTTGCCACTGTGTTTCGGTGGAAAAAGAACCTGCCCCACACAGGTTGGGGACAATTTACAGAACCCAGTTAATCTACAAACCCACACATTTTGGGGATCATAAGGAATAATAGAATTAGGCCATTCTACTAGGCCATCAAGCCTACCCCACCATTCAATATTGGCTGATCTATCTCTCCGTCCTAACCCAATTCTCCTGCCTTCTCCCCATAACCTCTGACGCCGTACTAATCAAGGATCTATCTATCTCTGTCTTAAAAATATCCACCGACTTGGCCTCCACAGCCTTCTGTGGCAAAGAATTCAACAGATTCACCATCTTCTGACAAAAGAAATTTCTTAAAAGGACGTCCTTTAAATCTGTGGCTATGACTTCCGGGATGTGGGAGGGACCCGGAGGAAACCCCATGCGATCACGGAGAATGTGCACTCTCCACATTGACAGCAAGTGAGGTCAGGATCGACCCCAGGTCTCTGGCGCTGTGAGGCAGGGACCCTACCAGTTGCACCACTGTACCGTCCCGTGTTGAATATCAGATTTTTGCATTCATTCATTAACATTTTTCTATACGTGCCAAACAGAAATCGCGGTACAATAGACAATAGGACTAGGCCATTCGGCCCTTCGTGCCAGCACCACCATTCAATGTGATCATGGCTGATCATTCTCAATCAGTACCGCATTCCTGCCTTCTCCCCATACCTCCTGACTCCGCTATCCTTAAGAGCTCTATCTAGCTCTCTCTTGAATGCATTCAGAGAATTGGCCTCCACTGCCTTCTGAGGCGGAGAATTCCACAGATTTACAACTCTCTGACTGAAAAAGTTTTTCCTCATCTCAGTTCTAGATGGCCTACCCCTTATTCTTAAACTGTGGCCCCTGGTTCTGGACCCCCCCAACATTGGGAACATGTTTCCTGCCTCTAACGTGTCCAACCCCTTAATAATCTTTTATGTTTCGATAAGATCCCCTCTCATCCTTCTAAATTCCAGTGTATACAAGCCTAGTCGCTCCAGTCTTTCAACATATGACAGTCCTGCCATTCCGGGAATTAACCTAGTAAACCTACGCTGCACGCCCTCAATGGCAAGAATATCCTTCCTCAAATTTGGAGACCAAAACTGCACACAGGACTACAGGTGCGGTCTCACTAGGGCCCTGTACAACTGCAGAAGGACCTCTTTGCTCCTATACTCAACATTTAGTTTTTGTTTTAGAAATACAGCGTGGAAACAGTCCTTCGGGCCGCCGAGTCCACACCGCACATGCCCGCCCGCACATTAACCCAAGCCTACACACACCAGGGACAATCCACACTTATACCAAGTATACAAACCCAAGCCAATTAACCAACAAACCTGCACATCTTCGCAATGTGGGAGGAAACCAAAGATCTCAGAGAAAACCCACAGTCACAGGGAGAACCCGGGTCTCTGGCTCTGGTAAGGCAGCAACTTTACTGCTGTGCCACCATGCTGCCCTATATTTATGTGGCACTTCCAGCATAAAAAGCTGCTGGGCACTTTGCAGGAGCAAAACAAACATCATGTAATTAGAATTGTAGATTAGTAACTTTGGAAGCTTTAATGTGGAATTCTCTGCCTCAGAAGGCAGTGGAGGCCAATTCTCTGAATGCATTCAAGAGAGAGCTAGATCAAGCTCTTAAGGATAGCAGAGTCAGGGGGTATGGGGAGAAGGCAGGAACGGGTACTGATTGAGAATGATCAGCCATGATCACATTGAATGGCGGTGCTGGCTCGAAGGGCCGAAGGGCCGAATGGCCTCCTCCTGCACCTATTGTCTATTGTCTATATACATAGATGTACAAATGTATCAGGATGTCTTGATGAATAATGATGCTGGTGTGACTTGTTTAACTGATTTAATCTTTGGTTTATTTAATCAGGCAAATTCTTAAACCAATAAGCTGAAATTTCTTAAACTGATCACCTGAAACCTCCATCTCTCCCTCTCCCGTGTGCCCCACCTGGACTGGCACCTATTTCCCCTCTTTATCCCCCCCTTTCCACTTGCATTCCTTCCTCGGGCTTCACAATTTGCAACTTGTCAATCCTTTTGTTTCACACCTTCTGTATTTTCATCTCTGACCTTGGTCCAACCACCTGTGTTCAAAATCCCCCCCTCGCCTGTGTTCACCTTCTACCTGCCGTGGTTCATCCCACCTCTCCTACCTCCCAGCGTTCTCTTCTCCATTTTACCTTGCGTTCATAGGTGATAGGAGCAGGCATTCCACATCCACTCTATCACTATTCGGTAAGTTTCAATGAGATCCCCCCTCATCCTTCTAAACTCCAGCGAGTACAGGCCCAGTGCCAACAAACGCTCATCATAGGTCCAGGTGACGTTTCGGTTCGGTTCCCTTCTTCAGACCTCTACCTGTGCTGCACAGTTTTATGTTCTAGGTATCTCTGCCACTCTTTCATTATTAGAATACCTCACAACTGCAGTTGAGTTGGACATTTACTTCAATGGAAGGAAGTCTCGTTCTTGTGAATAAACACCAGATTTAAGGCAGGAGATTTGAAGGGCAGGAAACAAAGAAAAAGAGGAACATGCTTTAATAAAAGCAGGCTAGACCATCGGTAAACAATGAAAGGAAATCCGTACCAGACAAAAAGTGACTGAACAGTTAATCAAACAAAGAAGTGAACCTTGAACAATGAACCTTCCTTCAACGTGCTCTCCATAAAAGATTGCAGAACCGACCCAAGGAACTCCAACAAAGAGAGAACAACTTTACATTTTAGCAACGCAAATTAGCTGGTAGAGTATGAAATCCAGTTTGCTCATACTGTTTTAGTTCAGTTTAGAGAGACAGCGCAGAAACAGGCCCTTCAGCCCACTGAGTCCGTGCCGACCAGCGATCTCTGTACACTAGCACCGCCCTATATGAACCGAAGCCAAATTAACCTACAAACCTGCACGTCTTTGGAATGTGGGAGGAAACCGGACCAAAAAGCCTCGTTTCAATTAGCGTTGCAATCTGGGTCCAAAATGCAGGTTGGTAGCACCGGAAACAAATCAGAGATCCAGTGCTCTCCACAGCCGTCAACCCATAAAGGCCAAGAGAATGCTCGGAGCAAAAGAACAAGAAGAAAAGTCTGAAGATCCAACTCTATGCTCTTTCCCCTCCCCCTTCCCAGTTCTTCCACTGTCTTCCTGTCTCCTACTACATCCTATCTTTGTCCCGCCCGCTCCCCTGACATCAGTCTGAAGAAGGGTCTCGACCCGAAACATCACCCATTCCTTCTCCCCTGAGATGCCGCCTGACCCGCTGAGTTACTCCAGCATTTTGTGTCGACCTTCAATTTGAACCTGCATCTGCAGTTAATTTTGCCACAGAAGAGACCTTGTGGTTCCTTGAGCATGCCCATCTTATCTCATGCACTCTTGGCCCCAGTATATATCTGTTTGCTCCTTGCAATAAATTTGACGGTTATATCTGATGCACAGCAGGGAAGGGAGGACACAGCATTTTATTGAGATCCATGGTTTGGGAACAGCTCCATCCAAGGCTGCAAGAAATTGCAGCAAACTCTGGAAAAATGCAGAAAATAGGGCAGCCGCGGTGGTGCAGCGGTAGAGTTGCTACTTTACAGCTCTTGCAGCACCAGAGACACGGGTTCAATCCCGACTACAGGTTCTGTCTGTACGGAGTTTGTACGTTCTCCCCGTGACCTACGCCTGCAGTGTAGGTTTACTAGGTTAATTCCAGGAATGGCGGGACTATCATATGTTGAAAGACTGGAGCGACTAGGCTTGTAAACACTGGAATTTAGAAGGATGAGAGGGGATCTTATCGAAACGTATAAGATTATTAAGGAGTTGGACACATTAATAATAATAATAATAATGCATTTTATTTATATAGCGCTTTTCATATACTCAAAGACGCTTTACAGAGATTTAGAGAACATAGGGAAATGAATAAATAGATAAATAAGTAAATAAGTAAACGAACAGAGAAAGGAGACAGAAGGTGAGGTGACCTTCAGTGGTTGAAGGCAGTACTGAACAGGTGAGACTTCAGCGATGTTTTGAATGTGGTGAGTGTGGAGGAGTCTCTAACGGTTTGGGGTAGTGAGTTCCATAGGGTGGGAGCAGCGATGGAGAAAGCCCTGTCCCCCCAGGATCTGAGTTTGGTCCGGATGTGGGGGGATAGGAGATTGGCAGCAGCAGAGCGGAGGGTGCAGTTGGGAGTGTGTCTGTGGAGGAGGTCGGTCAGGTAGGATGCGGCCAGGTTATGGAGTGCTTTGTAGGTTATGAGGAGGATTTTGTACTGGATTCTCTGGGGGATGGGGAGCCAGGAAACATTAGAGGCAGGAAACATGTTCCCAATGTTGGGGGAGTCCAGAACAAGGGGCCACAGTTTAAGAATAAGGGGTAGGCCATTTAGAACTGAGATGAGGAAAAACTTTTTCAGTCAGAGAGTTGTGAATCTGTGGAATTCTCTACCTCAGAAGGCAGTGGAGGCCAATTCTCTGAATGCATTCAAGAGAGAGCTAGATCGAGCTCTTAAGGATAGCGGAGTCAGGGGGTATGGGGAGAAGGCAGGAACGGGGGTACTGATTGAGAATGATCAGCCATGATCACATTGAATGGCGGTGCTGGCTCAAAGGGCCGAATGGCCTACTCCTGCACCTATTGTCTTGGTGAATGTGTAAATTGTCCCCAGTGCATGCAGGATAGTGTTAATGTGCGGGGATCGCTGGTCGGTCGGGACCCGGTGGGCTGAAGGGCACTTCAGTTCCTGCACTGTATCTCTAAACTAATCTAAAATTGCGGTGAGCAACAGCGAGAGGAAACTCGATAGAGGGACAGGTTGGGGAGATTCTGTGGCTGCAAACGAGACATTGGGATGGTGTGTTGCCTCCCTGGTGCCAAGGTCAAGGATGTCTGTGAGCGGTTACAGAACATTCTCAACAGAGAGGGTGGGCTGCCACAGGTTCGTGTACGTATTGGTACCAATGACATCAGTAGAAAAGGGAAGAGTTCCTGAGAGTGAATATAGCGATTTAGGCAGGAGATTAACATGCAGGATCAAGGGTGGTAGTAATCTCTGGATTAGTCCTAGTGCTACATACTAGAGAGAATAGGATTAGGAGGCCAGGGCAGTTGAATGCATGGATGAGGGGCTGGTGCAGGGAGCAAGGGGGTTCAGATTGTTGGTCCATTGGGATGTCTTCTCTGGCAGAGGTGACCTGCACAAGGCAGGCTGGTTGCACCTGAACTAAAAGGGGGTCAATATTTTGGTAGGGATATTTGCTGGAGCTCCCGTGCCTTTCTGCATGGATCTCCAACCAAAGGAAGGCCGAGTTTCAACCAGGAAAGGGACTGCACTTTCTCAACTCAGTCCAAATTCTCAAGGAGAAGGTTCACAACACATACCTCCTGCTAAATACACCAGGGAAGTTCTCAACCGGAACAAAATTGCAGAGAAAATGTGTAGGAAGGAACTGCAGTCTGAAGAAGGGTCTCGACCCGAAACGTCACCCATTCCTTCTCTCCCGAGATGCTGCCTGACCTGCTGAGTTACTCCAGCATTTTGTGAATAAAAGGAACTGCAGATGCTGGTTTACACCGAAGACAGACACAAAGTGCTGGAGTAACTCAGCGGGTCAGGCAGCATCTCTGGAGGAAAGTAACAGGTGACGTTTTGGGACAAGACCCTTCTTCAGACTGCAGAAGGGTCTCGACCCAAAACGTCGCCTACTCCTTGTCTCCGGAGATGCTGCCTGACCCGTTGAATTGCAGGGAGTCATGTTCAAACCGGACCTCGGTGTGGCATTTGCATGTTCTCCATGTGGCCTCCTGGGATTCCTCCCATATCTCAAAGACGTGCAGATTTGTAGATTAGTTGGCCTCTGTAAATTGCCTCTGGTATGTAGGGAGAGGTGAGAGACCAGAATAACTTAGAACTATTGTGAGCGTGTGATTGATGGTCGGCATGGACTCTGTGGGCGGAAGGGCCTGTTTCCGTGCTGTATCTCTAAACCAAAGACTGTTTTGTACATGCAACACACATAATGACTAAACACCAAGCTTTAACCAAGCAAAATGTCAAAAAAGGTAAACACAACCAAATATTTCTACATTGAACAGGAGAGATCAGCCGTGATTGAATGCCAGAGTAGATCTGATGGGGGGAATGGCCTAATTCTGCTCCTACCACTTACGGACTTGCACATTTAGTCATCTATCAGTGAAGTTTGTTTGAACTTTTTATTTATCACATCACTGAATGGAGAGGTCAGTGAGCAACCGGTTTTTATTGATCACGCGAGGAATGATATTGATTGTTGTTTGCTGTGCCTTTTTAATTTTAACTTAATTTAATACACTTTATTCCTCGGGATTGTGGGAAACGGTATTTCGATTTTCTGTCTGTGTAAACTAACTGAAAATTGACAATAAAGTTGACTTTGACTTTGACTTTGACGGTCCCAGATCCTGAGGGACAAGGGAGAAGGTTGTTGGGGTTTGATGGAACTCTTCAAGCGATCTCTGGTCCCAGAGGAGATGATCAGAAGAGAAGGATTATTTAGAATTTGGGAGAATCAGGGGTTAGTTAGGGATATTGTCTAATAGTTACAAACTTTTAAGGGAGTCATTTTGAAGGTGGATTAAATGGATTTAAGCAAGGTCTTTGACATGGTCTCATGCAAGAGAATAGTTTAGTTTATTGTCACCTGTACCGAGGTACAGCGAAAAGCTTTTTTTTGCGTGCTATCCAGTCAGTAGAAAGCCAATACATGATTACAATCAAGCCGTCCACAGTGTACAGTGCAGGATGAAAGGAATAATGTTTAGTGCAAGATAAATATCAGTGAAGTCCAAATGAAGGTAGTCCGAGGGTCTCCAATGAGGTAGACGGGAGGTCAGGACCACTCTCTAGTTGGTGATAGGATGATTCAGTTTCCTAATAGCAGCTGGGAAGAAACTGTCCCTGAATTTGGAGGTGTGTGCTTTCACACTTCTGTACTTCTTGCTTGCTGTGAGACGAGGGGAATGACCGGGGTGAGACCGGTCCTCGGTTATGCTGCTGACCGCGCTGAGGTAGCACCAGGTAATAATATAATAATAATAATAATAATAATAATAATATTCATTTATTGTCGTTGCAACGAGTACAACAAAATTAAAAAATAGCAATCCTGACGGTGCGTAAAAACATATATGCAATAAATGCAAAACAAATAAATACAAATATATTAAATACAAAAGTTTTAACATTGTGACCTAGTGCAGAAAGTAGTATTCAGTTCTCGTATGGCCCTGGGGTAAAAACTGTTCTTAAGTCTGTTTGTTCGGGATTTGATCGACCTGAAACGTCGACCAGAGGGCAGAAGAACAAACAGACGGTGGCCGGGGTGGGATGAATCTTTTATTATTTTGCCTGCTCTACTGAGTCAGCGTAGGCTGAACAGGTGCTCCAGGGAGGGCAGTGAGCAGCCGATGATCTTCTGGGCCGTCGTGATGACCCTCTGAAGGGCCTTCCTGTCCTTTTCTGAGCAGCTAGCATACCATGTGGTTATACAGTATGCCAGCACACTCTCGATGGAGCAGCGATAGAAGCACATCATGAGCTTCTCCTGCAGGTTGGTCTTCCTGAGGATCCTCAGGAAGTGGAGTCTCTTCTTCACTGTGGTGATGGTGTTGGTAGACCAGGTAAGATCCTCTGCGATGTGCGTACCCAGGAACCTGAAAGCGGGTACCCTTTCCACACAGACCCAATTGATGTAGAGTGGGTCGTGTTCTGCACTGGTTTTCCTGTAGTCTATTATAAGTTCCTTTGTTTTGGAGGAGTTCAGGACAAGATTGTTCACTGAACACCATGCTGCCAGCCTTTGGATTTCATCCCTGTAGGCTGTCTCATCTCCTCCTGAGATGAGTCCAACCACAGTCGTGTCATCCGCGAGCTTGATGATGGTGTTGGTGGGATGGGTGGGGGCGCAGTCGTGAGTGTAGAGGGAGTAAAGGATGGGGCTCAACACACAGCCCTGTGGTGAGCCGGTGCTCAGTGTAATGGTGGAGGAGAGGTGAGGGCCTATTTTGACGGTCTGGGGGCGGTTGGTCAGGAAGTCCTTGATCCATTGGCAGATGGTTTGGGAAAATCCAAGGTCAGAAAGTTTGGTGACCCGTCTGCTCGGGATGACTGTGTTAAAGGCAGAGCTGAAGTCTAGGAAAAGCATCCTCACATAGCTCCCCTGGTGTTCAAGGTGAGTCAGTGGGTCAAGGTGGTAAAGATTGAGTCAATGGAATGGAAGTGGGCTGCGTCCACAATTCGCTGCAGTTTCTTGCATGGAGCTGTTCCAAAGGCATGCATCCCGATAAAATGCTTTCAGACTTTGTGGAGGGGGAGGGGGAGGGGGAGATGGGGGGGGGAGGGGAGCCTTACTGAGGTACACAAACCTGGAGGGGCGGAGATAATGAGAAATATTTTCACTCAGTAGCAGTATTTCTGGCCAGGAGGACTAGGTTTATGACAAGGAATTTAGAGGAGATTTATTTCAATGATTCAATGACACTTTATGTGTTCTTCAGTTTTGACTGTTTTGTTTCTTGAGGCAAAGGCTGTGTTTTGAACAGTTCGCAGCAGATGGTCAGGCCCTCATAGGCTGCATCTGGACCTGAAAATATTCCCAAAGCACGAGAACCATCCACCCATTTTATTCTGAAGCCTTTATCACGAAAGCTGGCAAATCAACCTAGTTAGGTACAGTGACATGGTTTGTTTTGCAAGCAATGCGGTAAAATCATGCAGCAGAGCTCACCTAGGCAGCGCACACGTGCCGCCACGTCTTGGCGCCGATAGGGGGTTGATTGAATTCTGGGGGACACTGCCTGAGGGGGTGGCGGAGAGGATGTTTCCAGTAGTGGGAGAGTCCAGGAGCACAGGGAACAGTCTCAGAATAGAAACATCGAAAATAGTTGCAGGAAGAGGCCATTCGGGCCAGCACCACCATTCATTGTGATCATGGCTGATTGTTCCCATTCAATACCCCGTGCCTGCCTTCTCCCCATATCCCTTGATTCCACTAGCCCCTAGAGCTCTATCTAACTCTCGCTTAAATCCATGCAATGATTTGGCCTCCACTGCCCTCTGTGGCAGAGAATTCCATAAATTCACAACTCTCTGGGTGAAAAAGTTTCTTCTCACCTCAGTTTTAAATGGCCTCCGCTTTATTCTAAGACTGTGTCCCCTGGTTCTGGACTTGCCCAACACTGGGAACATTTTTCCTGCATCTAGCTTGTCCAGTCCTTTTATAATTTTATATGTTTCTATAAGATCCCCTCTCATCCCAATAGAGGGATGTAGAATGGCAATGAGGAGGAATCTCTTTAGCCAGAGGGCAGCAAATCTGTGGAATTCTTTGCCACAAATGGTGACGGGGGCTTGAAGCAGAAAGTGATAGGCTTTTGGTTAGTAAGGGCATCAAAGATTACAGGGATAAGGCAGGAGAATGGGTTTGAGAAGGGAAAATTAGATCAGCCATGATTAAATGGTGGAGCCGACTCGATGGGCCGAATGGCCTAATTCTACTCCCAAGTCTTATGGTGGAGGCAGATACCCTCATGACATTCAGATGAGCACCTGAAGCACCAAAACATAGAGGGAAACAGATCAAAATGAATCAGTGGAATTCTTTGCCACAGAAGGTTGTGGAGGCCAAGTCAGTGGATATTTTTAAGGCAGATGTAGATAGATTCTTGATTAGTATGGGGGTCAGAAGTTATGGGGAGAAGGCAGGAGAATGGGGTTAGAAGGAAGAGATAGATCAACCATGATGGAATGGTGGAGTAGACTTGATGAGCCAAATGGCCTCATTTCTATCCTATCCCTTATGAAAACATTGGAAAATGAGATTAAATACTTGACATGTGCCAAGGGCTGAAAGGCCTGTTTATAGAGTGGACAATAGACAATAGACAATAGGTGCAGGAGTAGGCCATTCAGCCCTTCGAGCCAGCACCGCCATTCAATGCGATCATGGCTGATCACTCTCAATCAGTACCCCGTTCCTGCCTTCTCCCCATACCCCCTCACTCCGCTATCCTTAAGAGCTCTATCCAGCTCTCTCTTGAAAGCATCCAACGAACTGGCCTCCACTGCCTTCTGAGGCAGAGAATTCCACACCTTCACCACTCTCTGACTGAAAAAGTTCTTCCTCATCTCCGTTCTAAATGGCCTACCCCTTATTCTTAAACTGTGGCCCCTGGTTCTGGACTCCCCCAACATTGGGAACATGTTCCTGCCTCTAATGTGTCCAATCCCCTAATTATCTTATATGTTTCAATAAGATCCCCCCTCATCCTTCTAAATTCCAGTTTATACAAGCCTAATTGCTCCAGCCTTTCAACATACGACAGTCCCGCCATTCCGGGAATTAACCTAGTTTTACAATGGAGGAATCGATGCAGCAGCCTGGCACTAACCTGGATCGGGAGCCGCTCCAGTACATCAAGCACGTGGAATTTTTGTAAATGGCATCAAAATATGGCGGCTCGTGCATGTGTGATCAATGCAAAAATAATTTTGCTGTGCAGTACACACATGATAAAGCAGCTTTATTGAACCATTGAATCTATGACAACGACTCCCCAGTTACTAATTCAATAGACAATAGGTGCAGGAGGAGGCCATTCGGCCCTTCGACCCACGCGGTACATTCAATGTGATCATGGCTGATCATTCTCAATCAGTACCCCGTTCCTGCCTTCTCCCCATACCCCCTGACTCCGCTATCCTTAAGAGCTCTATCCAGTTCTCTCTTGAATGCACGTTATACGAGTAGAATTAGGCCATTCGGCCCATCGAGTCTACTCCACCATTCAATCATGACTGACCTCTGCCACCTAATCCCATTTTCCTGCCTTCTCTCCATAAGCCTTGACACCCGTTCTCAGCAAGAATTTGTCTATCTCTGCCTTAACAATATCCACTGACGTGGCCTCCACCGCCCTCTGTGGTAATGGGTTCCACTGATTAACTACCCTCTGACTAAAGAAGTACCTCCTCCCTTCCTTTAATTCTGAGGCTAATGGTGAGATTTTAACTAATGTCACCAAACCAACAGCCTGGGTCTCAAGATGCATTACCAGTAACTTAATCACATTGCTGCCTGTATTTGTTAAATAATGCCCCTTGACTTTCATTGATTTTTTGTTGGTGATTACCACAAAATCAATGAAAGGTTTGATTGTGAAAGATAATGTCAATAAAAGATAGTTTTAAAATTGAGAAACCCGGGCAAAAAAAATCAAACGATGAAACACAGAATAGCAATAAGATTGAAGACAGTGGTGGGGGAAAGCAGAGGCAAAGGGAAATGACTAGATAGGAAATCTGGGTTTCAAAGCACAAAACTGCAGGAGGAAGTTTGCAGTGGTTAAAATTCAAGACTGAAATTTTGACCTCGTGTCTAGAAGGAAAAACACAAATCACACTATAATGAGCATCTGTGTCATCGTGACAGCAGCAATAGAGTTGCTGCCTTACAGCACCAGAGACCTGGGATCGATCACCCATTCCTTCTCTCCCGAGATGCTGCCTGACCTGCTGAGTTACTCCAGCATTTTGTGAAATAAATACCTTGGATTTGTACCAGCATCTGCAGTTATTTTCTTACACTGACTAATGGCGCCGTCTCAATGGAGTTTGTACGTTCTCCCGTGACTTCAGAGATACAGCGCTGAAACAGGCCCTTTGGCCCACCGAGTTTGCACCGGCCTGCGATCACCCCGTACACTAACACCATCCTTCACACACTTGGGATGATTTTACAATCAAAGCCAGTTAACCTACAAACCTGGACATCTCTGGAATGCGGGAGGAATCCTGAGGAGACCCAAGCGGTACAAAAACTCTGTGCAGACAGCACCCGCAGTCAGGTCTTTTCAGTGGCTGTGTGGGTTTTTTCCCTCCCGCATTCCAAAGACTTGCAGATTTGTAGGTTAATTGACATCTGTAAATCACAGGTATAACAACAGGTATAACAGAGCTTTATTTGTCGTTCGGTACCGAAGTACCGAACGAAACTACATAGCAGTCATAGAAAAAAAAAAAACACAAGACACATGACCCCAACACAAACGTCCATCACAGTGACTCCAAACACCCCCTCACTGTGATGGAGGCAACAAAACTTCCCCTCTCTTCCCCACGCCCACGGACAGAGAGCTCGTCCCCGACCGACCCGCACAGTCCCCGCACCGGGCGCTGAAACGTCTCGCGGCCGAACCGGGCGATGAAAGGCCCGAGACCAAGCCTTGCGCAGCTAAGTCCCGCAGCCGAGCCGCACCAGCGGTGAAAAGTCCCGCAGCCGAGCCGCACCGGGCGGTGTTAAGTCCCGCAGCCGAGCCGCACTAGCGGTGAAAAGTCCCGCACCCGAGCCGCGCCGGGCGGTGTTAAGTCCCGCAGCCGAGTTGCACCGGGCGGTATTGAGCCCCGCAGCCGAGCTGCACCGGGCGGTGTTAAGCCCCGCAGCCGAGCTGCACCGGGCGATGTAAAGTCCCGCAGCCGAGTTGCACCGGGCGGTGTTAAGCCCCGCAGCCGAGCTGCACCGGGCGATGTAAGTCCAGCGGCCAAGCCGCACCGGGATGTAAAGTCCAGCGGCCGAGCCGCACCGGGGGATGTTAGGCCCCGCAGCCGTATACAACAGAACTAGTGAATGGGTGATCAAAGGTCGACACGGTCTCGGAGGGCAGAAGGGCCCGTTTCCATTCCGTATCTCCAAACTAAACTTTGTAATGGGAATTGTAAATGGCTGGAAAAATCAACAGGTCAGGAACGTTCAGAGAGCCGATGACATTTCATCAGAACTTCACCTAACTGTGATAATAATAATAATAATCCTTTTATTGTCGTTGCAACAGGTACAACGAAATTAAAAATAGCAATCCTGACAGTGCGTAACACGAAAAGTAAAAACATATATGCAATAAATGCAAAACAAATAAATACAAATGTATTAAATACAAAAGTTTTAACAGTGTGACCTAGTGCAAAAAGTAGTGTTCAGTTCTCGTATGGCCCTGGGGTAAAAACTGTTCTTGAGTCTGTTTGTTCGGGATTTGATCGACCTGAAACGTCGACCAGAGGGCAGAAGATGTGCATTGTAGTTCAAAAGCCTGAGAGTTTTGGGGGAAAAGCTGTTCTTGAACCTGGAGGTCACAGTTCTCAGGCTCCTGTACTGTCTCCCCAATGATAGCACTGAGATGAGAGCACAGCCCAGGGTGACGTGGAATGGAATGGAATACTTTATTGTCACATGTGACAATGCTCAGTGAAATTCTTTGCTTGTACAGGGCCCTAGTGAGACCGCACCTGGAGTACTGTGTGCAGTTTTGGTCTCCAAATTTGAGGAAGGATATTCTTGCTATTGAGGGCGTGCAGCGTTGTTTATTAGGTTAATTCCCGGAATGGCGGGACTGTCATATGTTGAAAGACCGGAGCGACTAGGCTTGTATACACTGGAATTTAGAAGGATGAGAGGAGATCTTATCGAAACGTATAAGATTATTAAGGGGTTGGACACGTTAGAGGCAGGAAACATGTTCCCAATGTTGGGGGAGTCCAGAACAAGGGGCCACAGTTTAAGAATAAGGGGTTGGCCATTTAGAACTGAGATGAGGAAAAGCTTTTTCAGTCAGAGAGTTGTGAATCTATGGAATTCTCTGCCTCAGAAGGCAGTGGAGGCCAATTCTCTGAATGCATTCAAGAGAGAGCTAGATAGTGCTCTTAAGGATAGCGGAGTCAGGGGGTATGGGGAGAAGGCAGGAACGGGGTACTGATTGAGAATGATCAGCCATGATCACATTGAATGGTGGTGCTGGCTCGAAGGCCCGAATGGCCTCCTCCTGCACCTATTGTCTATATTTCCCCGGTGTGGGACGAATAAATGAATATATTATTATTATTATTCCCAAAGTATGCAAATGGTCGCCACATAAACGGCGCTGACAAAATAACACCTGCCGGCTCCTCCATTGTTCCTCCCCCTCCTCCTTCATTGTTCTTCCCCCTCCTCACGGCACTCCCTCCCCCCCGGGTCTTTGATTTAGACTTCAGAGATACAGCATGCAAGCAGGCCCTTCGGCCCATCGTGTTTGCGCCGACCAGCGATCATCCCATACACAAGCACTCTCTCTCTCTCTCTCTCTCTCTCTCTCTCTCTCTCTCTCTCTCTCTCTCTCTCTCTCTCTCTCTCTCTCTCTCTCTCTCTCTCTCTCTCTCTCTCTCTCTCTCTCTCTCTCTCTCTCTCTCTCTCTCTCTCTCTCTCTCTCTCTCTCTCTCTCTCTCTCTCTCTCTCTCTCTCTCTCTCTCTCTCTCTCTCTCCCTCTCTCTCCCTCTCTCTCCCTCCCTCTCTCTCTCTCTCTCTCCCTCTCCCTCTCTCTTGCTCGCTACTGAGACGAGGGAAAACTTTTTCACCCAGAGAGTAGTGAGTTTGTGGAATTCTCTGCCACAGAAGGCAGTGGAGGCCAATTCACTGGATGTGTTCAAGAGACAGTTAGATTTAGCTCTTTGGGCTAACGGAATCAAGTGATATGGGGAGAAAGCAGGAACGGGGTACTGATTCTGGATGATCAGCCATGATCACATTGAATGGCGGTGCCGGCTCGAGAGCATCCAGAGGTGGCCTCCACTGCCTTCTGAGGCAGAGAATTCCACAGATTTACAACTCTCTGACTGATTTTTTTTTTCCTCATCTCCGTTCTAAATGGCCAACCCCTTATTCTTAAACTGTGTCCCCTGGTTCTTGACTCCCCCAACATTGGCAACATGTTTCCTGCCTCTAGCATTTCCAACCCTTTAATAATCTTAGATGTTTCATTAAGATCCCTTCTCATGCCTTCTGTAGCAGAGAATTCCACAAATTCACAACTCTCTAGGTGCAAAAGTTTTTTTTCATCTCAGTTGTAGGAGCCATTTATGTTTATTGTTGGCATATCATATTATTTTGCTTAGATAGATTCAGGTGGACTATTATTAGCTGTTAGACTAAACACTCTTTGATTTCGTGACTTGGTCATCTTAATTGGACATCACAGCTGCAGTGGAATAGCAAGTTTGATAGAAAACATGATAAAGAACCATACAGCAGAGGTGAGAGATTAGGGAGGCACAGGCAGAGGAAGCATATACTGCTCTCTCCAGACCAGGGACTGAGCAACTAGCTACAGCTTGCATGTAGAATTAGGAAAACCTGGTACGTTCATCTCTTTGTTTGTACAACTACCTCAATAAACAACCAACTAAACTGGAAATAACGACTGGAAGATCTGTTTTATTGGGTCTGCATAAGACCACTCCTACTGTACCCGTGAACTGATGACAACTGCAAAAGAGGACACTGGAAAAGTTGAAAATTTCCCATTACATTAGTTTTAAATGGCCTCCCTTTTATTCTTATTCTTGCGGCCCCTGGTTCTGGACTCCCCCAACATTGGGAACATTTTTCCTGCATCTAGCTTGTCCAGTCCTTTTTATAATTTTATACTTTTATATGTTTCTATAAGAGGAGGGGGAGTCCAGAACAAGGGGCCACAGTTTAAGAATAAGGGGCAGGCCATTTAGAACAGAGATGAGGAAAAACTTTTTCAGTCAGAGAGTTGTGAATCTGTGGAATTCTCTGCCTCAGAAGGCAGTGGAGGCCAATTCTCTGAATGCATTCAAGAGAGAGCTAGATAGATCTCTTAAGGATAGCGGAGTCAGGGGGTATGGGGAGAAGGCAGGAACGGGGTATTGATTGAGAATGATCAGCCACGATCACATTGAATGGTGGTGCGGGCTCGAAGGGTCGAATGGCCTCCTCCTGCACCTATTGTCTATTGTCTATTGAGGGGGAATGCAGGGGTTACTTAAAATTAGAGAAATCATACAGCTGGGTTATAAGCTGCTCAAGCGAAATTTGAGGTGCTGAACATCAGCCTATCCATGTCCTCCATTGATGTTGCCCGACCCTGATAAAAGACTCCGACACTATATTTAACTCAAGACTCCATCATCTGCAATTCTGTGAGTCTCTGTGCAACAAAATTGTTGAAGGATAGTTTATGGAGTGAAATGATGGATAGTTCCCCTCATCATAATCTAGCCACAATTCATAATATGACTACAATATATTGTAACACCATTCCTCCTAAGCATGTGAGTTAACTGATAATTAACAAATATATTAGCCTGCCTTCTATTGAATAATTCAGCACTTCAACTTCAATTGCTCCCTGCAACTGGTGAAAGCAGTCCGAATTGCAGATGGTACCAATTACAAGAATGTTGTTCAAAAGTTGTTTTTTTTCACCGAAAATAATTTCCATTAAAATGTTGAATCCCATGGCCGATTCGCAATGAGTCCAAACAACTCCCACCCATAAACTCTGCCCCATTTAAAAGTCTTCATACGTTCCTTTCAGAGATTTGGAAGCCATTTGCTAAGACAATTTATCCTGTTTATCCCTCACAAACACCGCCACAATCATGACCAAACAAGGAACATTACATGGAAAAGTTCAGGTTTAAGGAACACATAAAGCCTTTCCAGTACTGGTGATCCCCAGAAGGCAACGCTGGTACTAACTTTCATTCAGCCTTTTAAATTTCTACTCCTTGCTTTTAAAGTTTTAGAGATACCGCGCAGAAACAGGCCCTTCACCCACCGAGTCTGTGCCGACCAGCGACCCCCACACACTAATACTATCCAACACACGAGGGCCAATTTTACAATTTTTACCCAAGCCAACTTTAACCTACAGACCTGTACATCTTTGGAGTGTGGGAGGAAACCAGAGCACCCGGAAAAAAACCCCACGCAGGTCACGGGGATAACGTACAAACTCCGTACAGACAGCACCCAGTCAGGATCGCAACCGGGTCTCTGGTGCTGTGAGGCGGCAACTCTACTGCTGCGCCACCGTGCCGCCCTATATGCCCTTCTTCCATTCAGAAATAGTTAAGACCTGCTTCTGTTGAATTGGTGACCTAATTTAACAGGTTAGTACTCAATTTCATTAGTCTGCCATATCCCACAGTCAACTTCAGCTACATTCACCAAAGCACTAACAATTACATTCAAATATTGTATTAATACATCCCAAGGCCAATTATGTAAGAGATTAAGTTTGGAAACAACATGGATATAAATGCGTATATACCGAAGATAGACACAAAATACTGGAGTAACTCAGTGGGTCAGGCAGCATCTCTGGAGAAAAGGAATAGGTGACCTTTTGGGTCAGGACCCTTCTTCGGGCTGAAAGTAGAGGGAAGGGAACTGGAGGCACGAAAAGACCAGACCAAAGCAGGGCCGGCAACAGATGACCAAGGAAGGGTGGAGCCCATAATGGCCCATTGTTATAAATGCAACGGATTCACAGTAAAAATTCATAGGAGCAAAGGTGATGTGCAGGTACCCTTCCCCAGAGGGTGGTGGGTGCCTGGAACACACTACGAGGAGTGGAGGTATAGGCAGATAGGATAGAGGCATTTGAGAGATTTTTAGATAGGCACATGGATAATGTGCAGGCAGATGAAATTAGTTTATCTTGGCATCATGTTCAGCACAGACATTGAGCTGAATGGTCTATTCCCGTGCTGTACTGCGTGACTTTTCCACACCATTTGGACTTGACCAAGAATTAATCACCAAACTCGTGGGACTTGGTGTCAGCACTCATCTCTGCAACTGGATCCTCGACTTCCTGACCAACAGACCCCAATCAGTGAGAACAGGGAACAAATCACCCTCCACGGTAATCCTCAACACTGGTGCTCTGCAAGGCTGAGTTCTCAGCCCCCTTCTTTACTCCTTGTACACCCACAACTGTGCAGCCATATACAAATCTAATTCAATTTACAAAATCGCACACGACACCACTGTTATGGGCCGGATAGCAAGTAATGATGAGAGGGGGTACAGGAGATTGAGAACCTCGTGTCCTGGTGTCGAGAACAACAACCTTTCTCTCAATGTCAGAAAGACAAAGGAGATAGTGATCGACTTCAGGAAGCAAAGCGGAACCCATACCCCAGTTTGCAATGACGGCGCCGAAGTGGAGATGGTTGAAAGCTTTAAGTTCAGAGGAGTAAATATCACTGGCAACTTGTCCTGGACTAGCCACATCGATGCAATGGCCAAGAAAGCACACCAACTTCCTTAGAAAGCTTAGGAAATTCAGCATGTCCCCACCAACCGCTACAGATGCGCCGTAGAAAGCATTTTATCGGGATGCATCACAGCATGGTTTGGGGACAGCTCCAACCAAGACCGTAAGACATTGCAGATAATTGTGGACACAGCCCGGACCATCACACAAACCAACCTCCCTTCTATTTACACGATTTACACCTCATGCTGCCTTGGCAAAGCCAACAGCATAATCAGGGATTTTTTTGACCCCAAGCTGAAAAGCCACGAGAAGGAATTCAATATACAACCTTAAATAACCATTTGATGTATCTCAACACCAAACAGAAGAACGTTTTCACGCAATAAAATAGGACCAACCAGTTTGACCATCATCATCTTTCTTAAAGACAGACCTGAATTTATAATACAATGTGCTCGGGTATCTCAGCGGGTCAGGCAGCATCTCTGGAGGATGAGGATAAATGACGTTTCAGGTCGGAACCCTTCTCCTGACTGCGCAAGGGCCTTGACCCAAAACATTGCCTATCCACATTCTCCAGAGATGCCGCCCGACCCGCTGAGTTTCTCCAGCACTACCTTCAACCTCCCCTTTTGCAAATCTCTGCTTTCAATATATCCAAGGACTCATTGAATATATTCAATAAGATCAAGATAACTTGATTTGAATACGGGCAAATGATGAGAAACATAACTAGCGTCATAGAGTGATACAGCGTGGAAACAGGCCCTTCAGCCCAACTTGCCCAAACTGCCAACATGTCTTTTAAAAAATAATTTTCTGAAGATATGTCTGAAGAAGGGTCTCGACCCGAAACGTCCCTCATTCCTTCTCTCCAGAGATGCTGCCTATCCCGCTGAGTTACTCCAGCATTTTGTCTACTTTCTTTTTTAAAATATATATAAAACAGCATCTGCATGCCTGAATTTATATGAAAATAACTGCAGATGCTGGTACAAATCGAAGGTATTTATTCACAAAATGCTGGAGTAACTCAGCGGGTCAGGCAGCATCTCAGGAGAGAAGGAATGGGTGACGTTTCGGGTCGAGACCCTTCTTCAGACTGAATTTATATAATTCCTTTCAACAATCTCAGTCGGTGAAGCAAGTAGGCTAGAGCTGTGCTCAGTGTTGTGACGTGAAGATCACGGACACACCCACCAAAAGTAAGAAACAACTTCTTGCAAAAGATATCTTGGCATGCCACAAGCTTAATGAAATTAAACCACATTCTGGTGTCAAATACCTGCTGCTGGCTTTGACATGCCTGTCAGAAGCAATTTGGGTTGATATACAAGGGTAAATAATCATTGTAAACCAACAACAATTTGCACCAGCATCATTTCAATGATTTTTACCAAAGGTAGACACCAAATACTGGAGTAACTCCGCGGAGCAGGCAGCATCTCTGGATGGAAGGAATGGGTGACGTTTCGGGTCGAGACCTTTCTTGACTTCAATGATTTTGACTTCCAAACTCGTAAGCAAACAGCAACCGGACTTCCAAATTTGCAGACATCTTGGTTTGGGAAGTATTTATTTAAGTTTCTCCCAAAACTTCAAACTTGAATGCTCCAGGAATGCCAATCAGTTCAAGGGGCATTCAAATTTCAGTCATTCCAAGGCAGCACAGTGGCACGGCAGTAGAGTTGCTGCCTTACAGCACCAGATACCCAGGTTCGATCCTGACTACGGGTGCTGTCTGTACGGGGTTTGTACGTTCTTCCCGTGACCTCGTGCATTTTCTCCAGGTGCGCCGGTTTCCTCCCACACTCCAAAGACGTACAGGTTTGTAGGATAATTGGCTTCGGTAAAATTGGAAATTGTCCCTAGTGTGTAGGATAGTGCTAGTGCACAGGGTGTTGGTTGGTTGGTGAGGACTCTAGGGGCCAATGGGTCTATTTCAACTGCAGGAGTAGGCCATTCGGCCCTTTGAACCTGCACCGCCATCGGGAATAATGTACAGGAGTCTGAAAACCATGACCACCAGGTTCAGGAACAGCTACTTCCTAACAACCATCAAGCTTTTGAACATTACAACCACCAAACACTTCAAAATACAAACTGTCAAGGGAGTTTGGGCTTTTATTTTGTTTTGCACTAATAATGGGTTTATTTATTGATTGATTTATTTTTTGTTTCTTATGTTATCTATGAGTACTGTGCTTACAGACCTATTGTGCTGCTGCAAGTAAGAATTTCATTGTTCTGTTTCAGTACATATGACAATTAAACACTCTTGATTTAAGCAAAAGTAACCATTGGATTTTCCCAAACCATCTGCCAATGGATCAAGGACTTCCTGACCAACCGCCCCCAGACCGTCAAAATAGGCCCTCACCTCTCCTCCACCATTACACTGAGCACCGGCTCACCACAGGGCTGTGTGTTGAGCCCCATCCTTTACTCCCTCTACACTCACGACTGCGCCCCCACCCATCCCACCAACACCATCATCAAGTTCGCGGATGACACGACTGTGGTTGGACTCATCTCAGGAGGAGATGAGACAGCCTACAGGGATGAAATCCAAAGGTTGGCAGCATGGTGTTCAGTGAACAATCTTGTCCTGAACTCCTCCAAAACAAAGGAACTTATAATAGACTACAGGAAAACCAGTGCAGAACACGACCCACTCTACATCAATGGGGTCTGTGTGGAAAGGGTACCCGCTTTCAGGTTCCTGGGTACGCACATCGCAGAGGATCTTACCTGGTCTACCAACACCATTACCATTACCAACACCAAGACTCCACTTCCTGAGGATCCTCAGGAAGACCAACCTGCAGGAGAAGCTCATGATGTCCTTCTATCGCTGCTCCATCGAGAGTGTGCTGGCATACTGTATAACCACATGGTATGCCAGCTGCTCAGAAAAGGACAGGAAGGCCCTTCAGAGGGTCATCACGACGGCCCAGAAGATCATCGGCTGCTCACTGCCCTCCCTGGAGCACCTGTTCAGCCTACGCTGCCTCAGCAGAGCAGGAAAAATAATAAAAGACCCATCACACCCCGGCCACCGTCTGTTTGTTCTTCTGCCCTCGGGTCGACGTTTCAGGTCGATCAAATCCCGAACAAACAGACTCAAGAACAGTTTTTCACCCCAGGGCCATACGAGAACTGAACACTACTTTCTGCACTAGGTCACACTGTTAAAACTTTTGTATTTAATACATTTGTATTTATTGTTTTGCATTTATTGCATACATGTTTTACTTTTCGTGTTACGCACTGTCAGGATTGCTATTTTTAATTTCGTTGTACCTGTTGCAACGACAATAAAGGTTTTATATTTATATTATATTATTGACAACGTTTTGCTCCCTGTGGGTCCATCTATGAAGCGTCATAGAGTGATACAGTGTGGAAACAGGCCCTTCGGCCCAACTTGCCCACACCAGCCAACATGTCCCAATCTACACTAGTCCCACCTGCCTGCGATTGGTCCATATCCCTCCAAACCCGTCCTATCCTTGATCCTGTCCAATTGTTTCTTAAACATTGCAATAGTCCCTGCCTCACCTACCTCCTCTGGCAGCTCGTTCCATACACCCATCAACCTGTGTGTGAAAAAGTTACCCCTCAGATTTCTATTAAATCTTTCCCCCCCCTCACCTTGAACCTATGTCCTCTGGTCCTCGAGTCCCCTACGCTGGGCAAGAGACACTGTGTGTCTATCCAATCTATTCCTCTCATGATTTTGTACACCTCTAGAGGATCACCCCCTCATTCTCCTGCACTCAACCTCTCCCCTAACCCTCAGACCCTCGAGTCCCGGCAACATCCTCGTAAAGCTTTCAAAACATGTCATTCATTCAAAACATGTCAGACAGACACACAGATATGCAAATTATTTTAAATATCACATTTTATACTCTGCGTCCAAATTCAAGTGCACCAAGCAAGTCTGGGCTATTCAGATTCCGTGCGCAATAAGCAGTGGTCCGCACCATGGAATTGGCAATCACAATACCTGTGAGGATGGCCGGAGGGAAAAGGAATTAGTTCAGTGAAAGAGTGCACAATGATAGACAATAGGTGCAGGAGTAGGCCATTCGGCCCTTCGAGCCAGCACCGCCATTCAATGTGATCATGGCTGATCATTCTCAATCAGTACCCCGTTCCTGCCTTCTCCCCATACCCCCTGACTCCGCTATCCTTAAGAGCTCTATCTAGCTCTCTCTTGAATGCATTCAGAGAATTGGCCTCCACTGCCTTCTGAGGCAGAGAATTCCACAGATTCACAACTCTCTGACTGAAAAAGTTTTTCCTCATCTCCGTTCTAAATGGCCTACCCTTTATTCTTAAACTGTGGCCCCTTGTTCTGGACTCCCCCAACATTGGGAACATGTTTCCTGCCTCTAACGTGTCCAACCCCTTAATAATCTTATACGTTTCGATAAGATCCCCTCTCATCCTTCTAAATTCCAGTGTATACAAGCCTAAGAGCATGGAAGAGCAAGGGAGAGATGGAGTGAGCAGTTCAGGCCAATTTTGCTGGAGGAAAGCAAATGGGGAGTGATTTCACAATTAAACACCATTGCTTGACAGCAATATAGCGATAGACACAGTGGGTCAGGCAACATCTCAGAGGAAAAAAGAACAGGAGGCACCTCAGGTCGGAACCCTTCCCCAGATCCTGACCCAGTCTGGGGAGGGGTTCTGACCCCAGGCTTTGTCAGTTCTTTTTCTACGGAGATGCTGCCTGACCCGCTGAGTTGCTCCAGCGTTTTGTTTCTATCTTCGGTGCGGACGAGCATCTGCAGTTCCTTCCCACGCAACAATATAGAGATTTGAACTTTAACTTGTTTACCCCATGAGAAACCAAACAGGGGTTCAGTCTGACGGAGGATCTCGACCCAAAACATCACCTATTCCGTCTCTCCAGAGATGCAGTCTGACCCGTTGAGTTACTCCAGCTTTTTGTGTCTATCTTTGGTTTAAACCAGCATCTGCAGTTCCATCCAGCATGGGGGATACACTGTAAATTGTAACCATGTATTGTCTTTCTGCTGACTGGTTAGCACGCAACAAAAAGTTTTTCACTGTACCTGACACGTGACGATTTACTAAACTGAAACTGAGGGGTTCAGTTAAGATAGACCTGTCTAAGTGCTCTTCCGCCTTCCTTTTAAATTGCACCAAAGACATCGGCCCCCATCACCGCTGTCCCAACGGGCTGGGTAGTAACCAGCTCACAAGTCTGAAGAAGGGTATCGACCCGAAACGGCACCCATTCCTTCCCTCCAGAGATGCTGCCTGTCCCACTGAGTTACTCCAGCTTTTTGTGTTTCTCAAAAGGGAACTATCTTTGTATCCACCTACAGCAGGACCGCATGCAATGGGTAAAACATCAACAGACTGGGGTTACAGGGAATTCTGCTCCTCCACTCATCCCCTTGCCTCACACAAGAAGACCTACATTGGAGCATTCAGCCAGGGGATTCTCTCATCAAACTGGGTCTCAAAAGATAATGAGTCAGACAGACCCCAGACTGCAATGGGCACACTGGTCATTTGGCTTGGGTTCAGGACTTGATGGTCTTTATTTGCAATTGAGTAACATGTCGATGTTTGTGAAGAATTTTATTGCCTCTTCATTGATGATAAGAACAGTGGCATTTCTTCCTGGAGCTTTGATCTTAACTGTTAAATAACTTGACTAATTCTATGACAGACACAAAAAGCTGGAGTTACTCAGTGGGTCAGGCAGCAACTCTGGAGAAAAGAAATAGGTGATATTTTGGGTCGAGGCCCTTCGTCAAACTGGTTGAGTTACTCCAGCTTTTTGTGTCCATCCTCTGTGTAAACAAACATCTGCAGTTCCTTCCTACACATTTTGACTAAACCTATTCTCTTTTGCTACGTTTCCTTTGTCGACCTCAACCAGCCGAACATCATCAATTCCCCAAGTTCCACAGGGCTAAAGAAATCTAGATTTTCACTTCCCGCTGTGTGAAAAAGTGACTTCTGATATCACACAGATATCCAAAACATGCAGCTCAGTAACAGGTCTTTCAGCCCACCATGTCCATGCCAGCCAACCAGTACTCATCTATTCCAATATCTATGCTGTGACTAACACCTAATCCATGCAGTGGCTTTCAAACTGTGGACTCCACTTCTCAGTGGAGAATTAACCCCCACCCCCCCTCCTGAACTAATGCAGGTCTAAAATTAAAACAAGATGTCTGACCCAGGCAGACTTCATACCAAAGATACTAGAGGAACAAGATGGACCACTCGGTTGAAATCGCCTATCCTGATGTGTAGTACGCAAAGGAGCCATTTTAGTAGGCAAAACCCGCCGTTCGCTATGCCTCTCGTAGTGTAATCAGTGTTTTGGGGAAACAGTATGTGTGATGATACCATTAAAATGCAGAATATATCTCATCTATCAATTCACAGATTTTTGTTATTTTTCTTTTTAAATGTTTCTGTAAGTTTCTGCCTACTAAAATGGCGTCATGACGCACTACGGTTTTTAGGGTCGAGTGGTCTATCTTGTTCCTCTAGTATCTTTGCTTCATACGTAGGGATGTTAAGATACAATCAGCAAAACTCTGGGCTCCACTAGTAGAGTGGGGCGGCTTAGTGGTGCAGCTGGTAGAGCCGCAGCCTCACAGCACCAATGACCCAGGTTCGATCCTGACCTTGGGTGCTGTCTGTGTGGAGTCTGCGTGTTCTCCCTGTGACCGCACAATTTTCCTCCGGGTGGTCCGGTTTCCACCCACATCCCAAAGACGTGTGGGGCTTGTACATGAAACGGCCTCTGTAAATTGCACCTTGTGTCGGGAGTGGACGGGAAAGTGGGAATAACATAGAACTAGTGTGAATGGGTGATCAATTGTCAGCGTGGACCTAGTGGGCTCGTTTCCATGTTGCATCTCTAAACTAAATTAAATTTCCTTACCCACTACCGTGGTACCCCTAAACAGCCTAGTTCTCATCTGAAAGCTTATGTCCCTTTGTTGTGGACTCCCACACGAGCACAAATATGATAGGTAGGTACGGCATGGATTGTGTGGCACGGCGGTAGATTTGCTGCCCCACATCGCCAGAGACCCTGCTTCGATCCTGACTACGGGTGCCGTCTGCAGTGACCTGCGTGGGTTTTCTCAGAGATCTTCGGTTTCCTCCCACACTCCGAAGACGTACAGGTTTGGTAATGTGTTGGTAATAGTGCTAGTGTGTGGGGATCGCTGGTCGGCACGGACTCGGTGGGCCAGAGCCTGTTTCTGCTCTGTATTTCTCGACTAAACTAAAAGGTGCAGCAATCATCTTAAAATTAAAGTACTTAACTGGAAAAAAATAATTTCCAATGGATTTGCACAGTTGTAAAATCATAACCAGACTGAAAATTAGAACAAGTTATATAACTTTGAGCAGTACTAGTACATACATGCTGAGTTTAGTCTTGGAATAAAATGGATGCACATTTTCCCATAAAGTTTGAAGGAACACCAATTTTAAAAATATGTATTAAATAACAGCTTAATACTTTTCACTGCACATTACCACTTGTTATTGAAGAAAAACTAAAAAAAATACATGACAGAAACCTGAAGTAAAAACAGAACATACAAATATTGTGGAGTTAACACTTCAGGTTGATAGCTCCATTGTTCTTTCCACAGATGCTGTCTAGTCTGCATGAGTGCTTAGGGCATTTTCTAGTTTTGTTACCACATGCTATGGCTGTTAAGGCACTCAATTGCACAAAATTTTGTATAAAGCACCATTTCTTTTCCTCAACATAAATAAAAACAGATATTAAAAAACAATTTGAAGTGGAATACCAACCCAATATGTCACCTACCCAATCCCTCTCCCGCTACAGCCTGAAGTAGTGTCTCGACCCGAAACGTCACCCATTACTTTTTTTCCCCAGAGATGCTGTTTGACCCGCCGAGTTACTCCAGCATTTTGTGTCTATCTTCGGTGTAAACCAGCATCTGCAGTTCCTTCCTACACGTTTTGTCTGCTCCACTGCAAAATCTCAAGGTATGCCTACTTTGAACCAGTTCTCCTCCTCTCTCTAATGAGAGTTCTGCAACATCCTTTCCCGCTGCTCGCCCTCTGTGATTCCTCCTGCTCTTTGTACCTGTTCATTTCTCTCCGTTCCCTTTCCCCTGACTCTCAGTCTGAAGAAGGGTCTCGACCCGAAAACGTCACCTATTCCTATTCTCCAGAGATGCTGCCCGACCGACTAGAGTTACTCCAGCACTTGGAGCACGGTTGATTCAAGATGAACACTGTGGACGGCTCAGTTGTAATCATGTATTGTCTTTCGGCTGACTGGATGGCACGCAACAAAAGCTTTTCACTGTACCTCGGTACACCTGACAATGAACTAAACTCAAACACTTTTTCATGTGCAACACCAGTTTTGTGTAACTTGGGTTCCTTACCATTTGTTATGATCAATATTCATAAGTTCATAAATTCTAGGAACAGAATTAGGCCATCAAGTTCACTCCGCCATTCCATCATGGCTGATCTATCTCTCCCTCTCAGCCCTATTGTGCTGCCTTTTCCTCATAACCCCCGGCACTAGTGCTAATCAAGAATCTGCTTTAACAAATATCCATTGACTTGACATCCACAGACGTCTGTGGCAATGAATTCCACAGATTCACCACCCTCTGACTAAAGAAATTCCTCCTCATCTCCTTCCTAAAAGGTACGTCCTTTTATTCTGAGGCTATGGCCTCTGGACCTGGACTCTCCCACTAGTGGAAAAAATCCTCTCCACATCCACTCTATCCAGGCCTCCATATTAGAAAGACTAGTTTGAAAAAGCAGTGACTGTACGCAGATTGGATTGCTCGTGTTGAAGCAGTCATCTGACAATCCTGTCCTTGCCTCTGTTTACCACCAGCTCCACTGGACTATCCCCTGAACTTCAACAAAGTCCACTCTCGCCTTCAACCTTTAGGCGCTGCGCCCCACACACTCCGCCTGCGGTTCAAGTTACCAAGTGTCCCCAGAAAGTGCTGCACTGTTCACGACATCTCACGCATGCTGGAGAACATGCCTGTGAACACACACCACAATCCAATCTGACACTGACCCACTTTCTCCCTCTGTACTTGCAGGAGGATTACAACCAAAAGAGGTTCCAGCAAAACTAAAATTCACTGCAATAATTCCTCAATATTTTTTTGTTTTCTGTAACGCTGCTCAATTATCCTCAGTTCACCTGTTGTCCAGTGTCATCCAAACACTGGTCTACAGTTTGAATGCACACAGCTCCCCAGTGCTGGAACGTCGTCGACCATGGCTGATTGGCATTTGTTACTCCCTCCCGCCGCCCCCCTCTGTCTCCATCCCAACCCTCCCTCTCCCCCCTCCTCCTCCCCCACTCCCCCTCCATCTCCCCTCCTTCCTCTCCTCTTCTGTCTTTCCCCAACCCTCCTCTTTTCCTCCTCTCTCCCCCTCCATTTCCTATCTTTTCTCTCTATCTTCCCCAACCCTCCTCCTCTCTTCCTCCCTCCTTTCTCTCTCCCCCTCCTCTTCCAATCTTCCACCCGTCCTCTCCCATTTCCCCCTCTCCATTACCCCCTCTCCATTCCCTCCTCTCCCCCTCATCAATTCCCCCCTCTCCCCCTCACCAATTCCCCTCTCCAATTCCCCCTCCCTCTCTTTCCCCTCTCCCCACTCCAATCCCTCCTCTCCCCCTCACCAATTTCCCCCTCCCTTTCTTTCCCCTCTCCCCCACTCCAATTCCCCCTTCCCTCTCTTTCCCCTCTCCCCCTTCCCTCTCTTTCCCCTCTCCCCCTTCCTCTCTTTCCCCTCTCCCCCCCACTCCAATCCCCCCTCTCCCCCTCACCAATTTCCCCCTCCCTCTCTTTCCCCTCTCCCCCACTCCAATCCCTCCTCTCCCCTCTCCAATTCCCCCCCTCCCTCTCTTTCTCCTCTCTTCCCCCACTGGCTCACTGTTGTTCTAAGCCTGCGCTCTCTGCTGCCGGTTTTGCAGATCAATCCTTAAACCCCCCCATCATCATTTGCCCGTTGCCTGATGTCCACACGGTGGTGGTGGTGGTGGTGGTGGGTGGGGGGGAGGGGGAACCTTGCTAGTTTCAACCTGCAACTGCAATCGACCCCCTGAGGCGTTGCAAATAGGTAATGAAAGCCTACCGACAGATCAGATGCATGCAGCGGCCACGGTGCGTGAGTGAGTGAGTGAGACTCGCAAGCCGGCCCGGCGAGGCGATGAGATGCGATGCAATGAGATGTGGCTGGATCCCCAGCGCCCAGTCTCCTGCTCACACTGATGCTCCAGCTCAGAAACCCGACGCACGCAATGCGACGCCGGCGATTTAAATTAAAGGGGCACTGCCCTCAATGATTTACACACAAAAAACAAAAAAAATTAATTTACAATCAACCCAAATACTCCTTGCAATAAAATCTAATTGCAAGAGTTCCTGGAAATTGCACTCTGCCTCGTTAAAAATTGATTTCAAAATTAATATTCCTTTCTTCCCCCCCTTAAAGTTGTTTTTTTTTTTTGCAAGAACATTTCCCACTCTTATTTGTCAGCAGCATAGGGGGGAGGGGGGGGGGGGGGGGAACAAAGCATAAACCCTGGGTTGCTAAAATATTTTTTAAAAGCTAATAATTAAAGGGTTTTAATGGAATCGCCCAGAGGGTTGTGAATTTGTGGAATTCTCTGCCACAGAGGGCAGTGGAGGCCAATTTCACTGGATGGATTTAAAAGAGAGGCAGATGGAGCTCTCGGGGCTAGTGGTATCAAGGGATATGGGGAGAAGGACTGATTATGGATGATCAGCCATGATCACAATGAATGGCGGTGCTGGCTCGAAGGGCCAAATGGCCTCCTCCTGCACCTATTGTCTATGTTTCTATGTTTCTCACCCCCCCCACCCTACCCCCATTTGGCAGGTATGACAAAATGCTGGAGTTACTCAGCAGGTCAGGCAGCATCTAGGAGAGAAGGAATGGGTGACGTTTCGGGTCGAGACCCTTCTTCAGACATACCCATTCCTTCTCTCCTAGATGCTGCCTGACCTGCTGAGCTACTCCAGCATTTTGTGATACCTTCGATTTGTACCAGCAAATAACCTGCAGTTATTTCCCTACCCAATGAATGGTGGTGCTGGCTCGAAGGGCCAATTGGCCTCCTCCTGCACCTATTTTCTATGTTTCTATATGTTTCTAATAATGGAACCAGCTGCCAGTGGGGGTAGTTGAGGCAGGTACATGGACAGGACAGGTTTAGAGGGATATGGGTCAAACGCAGGCAGCTGGGACTAGTTTAGATGGGACATGTTGGTCAGTGTTGGCAACTTGGGCCGAAGGGCCTGTTTCCACGCTGTAAGACTCTATGACTCTATAAAGTGTATCTTTTCATCTGAATATTATTTGTCTTGGAATTAGGCATACTGTATAAACTCAATAGCTACCATCGGCTGAGTGGCACACTGCTTGAGTATTTAATTTTTAAAAATAACAATAACACTGAGCTTTCGCTGATTTAGCGCCATTTATAATTTGCATTAGAATGCTTCATCTTATTATTGTGCCTTGTTTACCACTCCTGTGTGATATGGGATTGAAACCTTTGCCAAACCATAAATGGGTCACAATCGGGGAGATCCCAGTCATTTAAAATCTGTTAGACATCAATACACAGATTTCCTCTAGCCATTCTGGTGGATTATGTGTTCTCCCTGTTTAAGAATACCTTTGAATTCCGAACCCATAATATTTGTTATATATTAGCATGTAATTGAATAGGTCATTAATATCTCTCTTTACTGATTCCCATTAATGCTATATTTTCAAATGTTGAGTAGTTGGGAAGCATTGATGTTCCAATATATATAACAGTCATAGAGTGTTGAAGGTGTGGAATTCTCTTCCTCAGAAGGCAGTGGAGGCCAGTTTGTTGGATGCTTTCAAGAGAGAGCTGGATAGAACTCTTAAGGATAGCGGAGTGAGGGGGTATGGGGAGAAGGCAGGAACGGGGTACTGATTGAGAGTGATCAGCCATGATCGCATTGAATGGCGGTGCTGGCTCGAAGGGCTGAATGGCCTACTCCTGCACCTATTGTCTATTGTCTATTGATACAGTGTGGAAACAGGCCCTTTGGCCCAACTTACCCACACCGACCAACAGGTCAACATCTACACTAGTCCCACCTGCCCGCGTTTGGTCCATATCCCTCCAAACCTGTTCTATCCATGTACCTGTCTAACTGTTTCTTAAACTTTGGAATAGTCCCAGCCTCAGCTACCTCCTCTGGCAGCTTGTTCCATACACCGACCACCCTTGGTGTGAAAAGGATACCCCTCAGATTCCTATTAAAGCTTTTCCCCTTCACCTTAAACCTATGTCCTCTGTCCTCTGTCCTCTGTCCATGTACTCTGGGCAAGAAACTCTGTGCATCACCCGATCTATTCCTGGTGAAGTTAACATGAAATGCAGCAAGCAGTTTGTTTTTATTGAGAGTGCTTTATGTGCGAGAGAAAAGATGCCCAACTATACATGTTATGTGCCTTTATGTGACCATACCTGGAGTATCGTGTACAATTCTGGACTCCTTACCTAATAACAGGATATATTTAGACACAAGGGTCTGCAGATGTTGGAATAATGAAAGGCTTGGATAGAGTGGATGTGGAAAGGATGTTTCCACTAGTGGGAGAGTCTAGGACTAGAGGTCATAGCCTCAGAATTAAAGGACGTTCTTTTAGGAAATAGATGAGGAAGAATTTCTTTGGTCAGAGTGGTGAATCTGTGGAATTCATTGCCACAGAAGGCAGTGGAGGCAAAGTCAGAGGATATATTTAAGGCAGAGATAGATAGATTCTTGATTATGACAGGTGTCAGAGGTTACGAGGAGAAGGCAGGAGAATGGGGTTAGGAGGAAGAGAGAGATCAGCCATGATTGAATGACAGAGTAGACTTGATGGGCCGAATGGCCTAATTCTACTTCTATCACTTATGATCGTACGATCTGATGCTGCTGGAATCTTTTTATTTAGAACACAAGGTGCTGGAGCAATGCAGTGGGTCAGGCTGCATCTTTGAAGGACATGCTGCGTGACCCACTGAGTTACTCTAAATAAAAATATATATTGCCCACAAAGGAAGTACAACAAAGATTCAATCGGCGTGTTCCTGTGATGGCAGGTTTGACATGTGAGGTGGACTTGAATAAGGATGGTGTTTATTCTTCAGAGTTTAGAAGAATGCAAAGCAACAGAATTCTTATAGGGATCCGTTGGTAGATATGGGGTTAATGAATGAATAGAGGAGTCTAGAACGAGGAGACTCAAAATAAGGAATAAGCCATTTCGGAATTAAATGAAGATAAATTTTCTCAGTTAAAGGATATTGACTGTTAGGAATTATTGAGGGATTAAAAAATTACGTGGAAGTAACAGCCATTAATTCAAAACAAGAAGATCGACACCCAAATGCTGGAGTAACTCAATGGGTCAGGCAGCATCCCTGGAGAAAAGGAATAGGTGACATTTTCAAGTCGAGACCCTTCTTCAGTTTGTCTCGTCCCAAAACGTCACCTATTCCTTTTCTCCAGAGATGCTGCCTGGCCCACTGAGTTACTCCAGCATTTTGTGTCCATCTTTGATGTAAACCAGCATCTGCAGTTCCTTCCTACACAATTCAAAGCAAGGATCAGTCTTCAGAAGATCTGTTGCAATGTGCATTGGAAGCAGTGGTCAGTTTGAGATTAGAAGGACAGTTTTGTAAACAGACAGGGCAGTCTACCCACATGACCATGACTCACAGCGTACGCAAGGCAATGGGGTGGGTTAATTGCCCTACATCAAACCAGAAATCTTCAGCATTAAAAAAGGACACAAAGTGCTATAGACAATAGACAATAGACAATAGGTGCAGGAGGAGGCCATTCAGCCCTTCGAGCCAGCACCACCATTCAATGCGATCATGGCTGATCACTCTCAATCAGTACCCCATTCCTGCCTTCTCCCCATACCCCCTCACTCCGCTATCCTTAAGAGCTCTATCCAGCTCTCTCTTGAAAGCATCCAACGAACTGGCCTCCACTGCCTTCTGAGGCAGAGAATTCCACACCTTCACCACTCTCTGACTGAAAAAGTTCTTCCTCATCTCCGTTCTAAATGGCCTACCCCTTATTCTTAAACTGTGGCCCCTTGTTCTGGACTCCCCCCTGGAGTGAGGGGCGGCACGGTGGCGCAGCGGTAGAGTTGCTGCCTTACAGCGCCAGAGACCCGGGTTCAATCCTGACTCTGGGTGCTGTCTGTGAGGAATTTGTATGTTCTCATCGATACTGTAATCGTTTATTGTTGTCACTGTGTGCCATTCAATTTGTAGTTAATGGATTATAGTTTGTAGGTAACTAACCTGCAAACAAGCCTCTTTGTCCTTTTCTCGCCCCTGACTGTATACCCATTTCCCCCATTCCTCTGGCTTCACATTTCTCGCCTCTTCGCTCCTTATCTAAAAATACAAAAAGGACAGACAGCCTCACCTACAGTCTGTCTGTCTTTTTTGTAATTTTTTGTTAATTTGTAGTGTGTTTTAAAAATATGCGTTAATATTCTCTGGTTTGTTTTATGTGGGGGTGGGTCGGGGGAAACTTTTTTTCAATCTCTTACCTTGCCGGAGATACGATTGTTTTCCGGATCGTATCTCCAGTTGCTCTGCGGCCTAACATCATGGAGCTGGTGGCCTTTCTCGAGACTGACGTTGACCCCCACCACGGGGATGTGTACTTACCTGGGCTCCAACCGCGTCCTGTGGAGTTAAATCTCGAGGAGCTCGCCGTCTCGGGTAGAGACCGATGTCGGAAGCTCCAAACCACGCAGAATGTTTCGACCAGCCCCGACCTGGGGTCGGATTCCCCCCCCGTAACGGGAGCTTGATTGCCCCGACGAGGAAGGCCCGACCACCAGCGACGGGAGTCAAGATCGTCCCGTCAACGGAAGGCTCGAGGCCCCCGAGAACAAAGAAGAGAAGAGATTGAACTTTTTTTTCGCCTTCCATCACAGTGAGGAATGTGGTGGATGTTCATGTTAAAATGTATTTTGTGTGTTCTGTTGCTTTTTGTTGGTATGACTGTATGGCAAATTAAATTCCTCGTATGTTGCAAAACATACTTGGCTAATAAAGTATGATTATGATTATGATCTCTGTATCTCACTACATTTTTTCTTTTCATCTCATGCCTTTGTCCAACCATCTACTAATCGACACCCCCCCTCCCTCTCACTTGTATCCACCTATCACTCGTAGGTTCTCTCGGCGTGCTCCAGTTCCCTCCCACACTCCAAAGACGTACAGGTTTATAGCTTTAGGAAAGAACTGCAGATACTGGTTTAAATCGAAGTCTGATGAAGGGTCTCGACCCGAAATGACACCCATTCCTTCTCTCCGGAGATGCTGCCCGTCCCGCTGAGTTACTCCAGCATTTTGTGTCTGCCCAGGTTTATAGGTTAATTGGCTTGGTATACATGTAGACTGTCCCCAGTGTAGGATAGTGTTAGTGTGCGGGGATCCATGGTCGGTGCGGACTCAGTGGGCCGAAGGGCCTATGCTGGCACTGCATCTCTAAATTAAACTAAACCGCATAGGCTGGTTTATACCAAAGATAGACACAAAATTCTGGAGTAACTCAGAGGGTCAGGCAGCATCTCTGGAGAAAAACGATGGGTGACATTTTGGGATGGAACCCTTCTTCAGACTGCTGATGCAGTCTGTGAAAGTTTCCCGACCAGAAACATCACCCTGTAGCGCCACAACCCATCCTTTTTCTCCAGAGATGCTGCCTGACCCACTGAGTTACTCCAACATTTTATGTCCAGCCTTTATTATACCCCCACCTCCTTTCCTGTTTTCCCACCACCCACTACAATCAATCTAAAGAAGGGTCCCGACCCAAAACTTCACCTATCCATGTCCTCCAGAGATGCTGCCTGAACTGCTGAGTTACTCCAGCACTTTGTGTATTCTTCAATATAAATTCAGGTCTGTCTTTAAGAAAGATGATGATGGCCAAACTGGTTGACCATATTTCATTGTATTAAAACCTTCTTCTGTTTGGAAACACTTTGACTGTTCTTTTGAAGAAATTTTGGCCTAAAACATTAACGCTTGTTCCCTTTCCAGCGTAGGTGCCCGACCTAATGAGTGTTTCGGTATTTTCTGTTTTTTAAAAAATGAAATGTAACCTTTGTCAGTAATGTTAACATTCTTTGGCCATGTATTTAAAAAAAGCCTCAGCTATTTTGACTCCACTCCAGGCCTACCTGTGCTGCCTTTGCGTTTATTTGTGCAAAACATATAAATTCGCTTTGGATCTAATTTTTGATCCTTCTGCCCACTTAAATACTTCTTCCAAGACAACCTGTGGTGTTTGGATTCCATAGCCCTGTCGGTCCTCCCAACACCCCCCCCCCCCCCCCCCCCCACCCTGCCCCTGGAGAAGTAGTTTGTGTGCAACCTAGCAAAAGCACCCACAAGCAGAGCCCAGATGCCGCTGGAATTCCACATGCAAGGAGTATTTTGGCAGAACAAAGTAAATTGTGCAGCAACATTGGGACATGTTCTGCATGTAATAACAGAATATGTTGCAAGAAAATTGTTCTGCCAAATACATATTCGCCAGAGGCTCATCAGTTGGCAGGATCTCGTCCGAAGGCTCGTTGGTCGGCGGGGCCGGGACAGGAGAATGGACCAGGGTAAATGCCTCCAGAGCTTTCATGATCGGCTGCATGAGGCGCCCCACGGGAAACAAAGATGGCGATGAGAGCGGAGGGCAGGAGAGGGAACGGTCGATATTCCAGCACTGGGGAGCTGTGTGCATCCAAACTTTCGACCAGTGTTTGGATGACACTGGACAACAGGTGAACTGAGGATAATTGTGCAACGTTATGGAAAACAAAAAATATCTTCATTATGGGACATCACCCATTCCTTCTCTCCGGAGATGCTGCCCGTCCCACTGAGTGACTCCAGCATTTTGTGTCTATCTTCGATTTAAACCAGCATCTGCAGTTCCTTCCCACACTAAAGATCTGGCTGCATCTTCTAAATTCTCCACGGCCTCCAACAGGCTGAGTTATTTCAAACAAAAACCCTGGGGCTGAAATTCCAGTCAAACTGGCTCCATCAGTCTCTCATCATAAGTCCGGCACAAGGCCAGAGGAAAACTTTAAAAAAACATGCTCACCGTTGCCCTAATGAACCCAACAGTCACCCTCATGAGTCCTGGTGTTGGCTGCGAAAAATCCCTGCGGAGGAGGAATAGATTGAGTAGACGCACAGAGTCTCTTGTCCAGAAAAGGGGAATCAAGAACCAGAGGTCATAGGTTTAAGGTTGGGGGGGGGGGGGGGGTATGATTGAATAGGAACCTGAGGGGTAACTTTTTCACACAGATGGTGGTGGGTGTATGGAACGATCTGCCAGAGGAGGTAGTTGAGGCAGGGACTTCCGCAACGTTTAAGAAACTATTAGACAGGTACATGGTTAGCATAAGTTTAGAGGGATGTGGGCCAAACACAGGCTGGTGGGACTAGTGTAGATGGGACATGTTGGTCGATGTGGGTAAGTTGGGCCGAAGGTTCTGTTTCCACGCTGTGTGACTCTATGACTCTAAGTTCAGTCTGAAGAAGGGTCTCGACCAAAACATCACCCATTCCTTTTATCCAGAGATGCTGCCTGTCCCTCCAGCATTTTGTGTCTACCTTCAGTGTAAACCAGCATCTGCAGTTCCTTCCTACACACTCAGTCCTGTTGGTATTGATACTGGTTTATTATGAGGTACATAGATAGATTAATGCACAATAGTCTTCCACACAGAGTATGCAAATCAATATCCTGAGGACATTAAGTGAGAGGGGAAAGATTTAATAGGAACCTGAGAAGCAAGTTTTTGATAGAGGGTGATGGGTGTATGGGGAATGAGCTGCCAGATGAGGTACTATAACAACATTAAAAATACATTTGGTCAGCATGGGCAAGTTGAGCCAGAGGGCCTGTTTCTGTGCTCTATGACTCAATGACTCTGTGACTATTATTATCAGGTGTCCCAAGATCTTTCCAAGAGGGAATTAGATTTAGCTCTTAGGGCTAAGGGAATCAAGGGATATGGGGAAAAAGCCGGAATGGGGTATTGATTTTGGACGATCAGCCATGATCATATTGAATGGCGGTGCTGGCTCGAAAGGCCGAATGGCCTACTCCTGCACCTGTTTTCTATGTTTCTATGTACCGAGAAACAGTGACAAACTTTGTTTTATAAGAAGATAACTGCAGATGCTGGTACAAATCGAAGGTTTTTATTCACAAAATGCTGGAGTAACTCAGCAGGTCAGGCAGCATCTCGGGAGAGAAGGAATGGGTGACGTTTCGGGTCGAGACCCTTCTTCAGACTGATGTCAGGGGGGCGGGACAAAGGAAGGATATAGGTGGAGACAGGAAGATAGAGGGAGATCTGGGAAGGAGGAGGGGACGGGAGGGACAGAGGAACTATCTAAAGAGGAGATATCCAGGTAAATTATCCATGCATGTGTACTATCTGACCTATTATGAGTAAAACAGATAGTTAAAGAAGAGAAAGTTACAAGAGTGTAGAATGTAGTGTTATAGCCACAGAAAGCGCAGATTAAAAAAAGTGTGAGTGCTACAACAGGATAGGTTGGTAGAATCGGGAATACGTTGTTAGATCGTGAGAGGTCCTTTCAAGATTCCAATAACTCCCGATAAGAAGCTATTATTGAACCTGCTGGTACAGATCTGGTAATACGGGGTTTCAAGCTAAAATTCCCTCAAGATCCCCTTTCTGAAGTCAATCATTAGTTCTCAGCTTTGTTGATGTTGAATAACAGGTTGTTGTTACAGCACCACTCAACCAGGTTCAGTTTGGGTTAGTTTATTGTCATGCGTACCGAGCGAGGTGCAGTGAAAAGCTTTTTGCTGCGTGCTAACCAGTCAGCAGATAGACTGTACGTGATAACAATCGAGCCATCCACAGTATCGCAGGGTAAAGGGAATAACGTTTGGTGCAAGATAAAGTCTGGCAAAATCCAATCAAAGATAGTTTGCAGGTCTCCAATGAGGCAGACTGTTGTTGGTAGGATGGTTCAGTTGCCTGACAACAGCTGGGAAGAAACTGTCCCTGAATCTGGTGTGCGTTTTCACACTTCTGTACCTCTTGCCTGACGGGCGGGGGGGGGGGGGGGGGGGGGGGGGGGGGGGGGGGGGGGGGGGGGAGAAGAGGGAGTGACTGGGGTGGGTGAATACTCGTCCTTGATCTATCTCTCTCCTGAACCCTGACTCGTCCCCACCCACGGTACAGCTAACAACAATGGCATCATCGGAGAATTCATAGACGACATTGGAGCTGAACTCAGCCACAGAATCATGGGTGCGAAGGGAGCAGAGCAGGGGGGGGCGATGCACGCAGCCTTGAGGAGCACCTGTATTGATGGTCAGTAAGGAGGAGGTGTTGTACCCATCTGCACTGACTGAAGTCTGCTGATAAGGACATCAAGGTTCCAGAGAAGCAGGGAGGCCCAAGTCTCTAACCTCGGTGATGAGTTTGGAGGGGAGGGTAGTGTTGAACGCTGAGCTATAGTCAATAAATAGCTGCCTGACGAGTGTGTTTTTAGCTTCATTTAGAGAAACAGTGTGGAAGCAGGCCCTTCCGCCCACCGAGTCCCTGCCGACCACGATCACCCGTACACTAGTTCTATCCTGCACACTAGGGAGAATTTAGGGACAATTTATAAGCCAATTTAACCTACAAACCTCTACATCTTTGGAATGTGGGAGGAAACCAGAGCATCGGTAGAAAACCCACGCAGGTCACGGGGGAAACGTACAAACTCCATACAGATAGCACCCGTAGTCAGGATCGAACCCGGGGCCTCTGCCGCTGTAAGGCAGCAACTCTACCGCCACGCCACTGTGCCGCCCACTCCTGTAATGTTAGTAGAATAAACATGAACTGACGTATGTGGAGACCAGCCTAGCTCACAGCAGCAACTGTTGGATATCCACACTGACCCAAACAACTTAATATTTTTCAAATATCCGCACTGCTCCAAATTAATTGTTTTTGTAGAGTGAAATCTTCCCGCTTTGGATTACGTGAGATTGGAGGACTCTTGATTAAAAAACCGACTGCCTTTACGTAGTGAACTTGTAAACAAGGGATCAACATTTTTAATAGGCTGCTCTTGCTCCTCCACGATTAGTGCAGCAGAAATTCTGGTGTAAACAAGTTGCCTTGGAACAGCAAGGAAATCCCAACCCATGTCCTTGAGACACACAGTTGCAATTTTGTCGCAAATACGGCACAAAAATGTCCTCTCCTGTCCTAGAGATCAGAAACACTTTGGAAAACAGTTAAGGCAACTTTTTTTTAATGTACAAAGTACAGAATAACATTAAGGCAAAGAGGAAGCCAGTCTTGAGCCAAGTTCCTGATTTTTATTTTAGTTTAGTTTAGAGATACATCGCGGAAACAGGCCCTTCGGCCCACCGAGTCCACGCCGACCAGCAATCTCTGCGCACTAACACTATCCTACACACACACACACACACACACACACACACACACACACACACACTAGGGACAATTTACATTTATACCAAGTCAATTAACCTACAAACATATGCGCCTTTGGGGTGTGGGAGGAAGTCGACGATCCCGGAGAAAACCCACGCAGGTCACGGGGAGAATGTACAAACTCCGTACAGACAGCACCCATTGTCAGGATCGAACCCGAGTCTCTGGCGCTGTAAGGCAGCAACTCTACCGCTGCGCCACCGTGCCACCCATAAATTTCTACTTCTACTGAATTAAATTATGGCAGAGGGTACAAGCACAATTGTGGCACAAGAGGCTGCAGACGCGGGAATCTTGAGGATACATACTTGATTTATTAACTGAAACATATTTCTGTTCTTCTTGTTGTAGCTTACCATGAACCTTGTGAAATCCTCAACCTTTCAGCTGTTTTATAATGACAGATGGTGTACAAAGGAGTACTCATGAATGAAGTCAGGCTCCATTGACATGGTACCTACAACTGCAATCTCACAGCCAAGTGTCAAGATTGTTTAATTGCCCTATGTGCCAAGGAACAATGAAATTCTTACTTGCTGCAGCATAACAGGCTCGTTAGCCCAGTAACATATTGATAAATTGTAATCAATAATATTGGCAGAGCATGCCCCAATAACGGTGGCGCAGTGGTAGAGTTGTTGCCTTACAACGCCAGAGACCCGGCTTCGATCCTGACTACGGGCGCTGTCTGTACAGTGTTTGGACGTTCTTCCAGTGACCGTGTGGGTTTGTCCCGGATGCTCCGGTTTACTCCCACATTCCAAAGAAGTGCAGGTTTCAATAGTCAATAGTCAATAGTCAATAGTCGTTTATTTGTCACATACACATAAATGTGTAGTGAAATGAAACATTACCCGCAGTTGAACAATAAGACCAATAAGAATAATCAATAAAAATGCAATAACACATACAATCATACACTAACACCAAACAAAAGAAACATCCATCACAGTGAGTCTCCTCCAGTCCCTTCTCACTGTGATGGAAGGCCAGAATGTATTTTCTCTTCCCTGCCGTCTTCTCCCGAGGTCAGGCTGTTGAACTTGCCACGTCGGGGCTCCCTATATTGAAGCCCCCGCTGGACGGTGAAAGGTCCACGGCCTATTCCAGGCCGCGCCGGACGGTGAAAGGTCCGCGGCGGGCCGACCCAAGCCCCGCGATTCGGGGCGGGCGAACACGCTGCCTCTGCCGGAGCTCCCGATGTCGGCCGCGACCCAGGGGCCTGCGGGCTTCCGACGTCCACGCGGCCCGCGCCGGAGCCTCCGGAGACGAGTCGCAGCCGCTCCCGCAGCATCCGCAGGCAGCCAGCGTCGCAGGTGGTGAGTCCGGGCCGTGGGCTCTGCGAACCAGAGCCCCAGGTGGTCCCAGGTGCATGGCCGCTGGTAGGCCGCAACGGGAACGGAGACACGACACAGAAACAAAGGTCGCGTCTCCGTTCGGGAGAGAGAATTTTTTACAGTTCCCGCTCCCTCCCACCCCCTCCCCCCCACATAACATACAAACACTACACCATATTAAAACTACAACTCATACAAAAACAACAAAAAACACAAAAGACAGACGGACTGCAGGCAAGCCGCAGCTGCGACGGCAGCGCTGTAGTTTAATTGGCTTCGGTAAAGATTATAAATCGTCCCTCGTGTGTAGGATGGTGCTAATGTGCGGGGATCGCTGGGCAGCGTGGACTCGGTGGACCAAAGGGCCTGTTTCCGCGCCGTATCGCTAAACTAAACAAAACAAAACAATAAATTAATAGCACTAATAATAGGTAACCATAATAGTGCAAAACCCAACTCCATAGACTTGGTCCAAAGATGCTGTGGTAATGGTTAGTGTTGTGCAATTTAGATTTAGATTTAGATTTTAGATTTAGAGATACAGCGCAGAAACAGGCCCTTCGGCCCTCCGGGTCCGCGCCGCCCAGCGATCCCCGCACATTAACACTATCCTACACCCACTAGGGACAATTTTTACATTTGCCCAGCCAATTAACCTACAAACCTGCACGTCTTTGGAGTGTGGGAGGAAACCGAAGATCTCGGAGAAAACCCACGCAGGTCATGGGGAGAACGTACAAACTCCGTACAGTACAGCGCCCGTGGTCAGGATCGAACCTGAGTCTCCGGCGCTGTATTCGCTGTAAGGCAGCAACTCTACCGCTGCGCCACCGTGCCGCAATGTTCTCTTTGGTCTCATGGTTGTTGGGATAAGCTATTCTTGAACCAGGGGGTCATGGTGTTCAGGCTCCTGTATCTTCTTCCCGATGGTGATAGCAAAATGAGAGCGTGGCCAGGGTGATGTGGATCTTTGATGATCTTTGCAGCCTTCTATAGATCCCATCAATGGTAGCGGGTCCAACACCTGGGGTGGACTGGACAATGTCTACCACTCCCTGAGGCCTTCTTAATTCCCGGGCAATCAAATGACTGAACCAGGCAGTAGGCTCTCCACTGTCCACCTATAGAAGTCCGATACCGTATTTATTGACAGATTGAATCTCCTTAAAGTCCAACAGAATTAGAGCTTTCTTTCTGATTGTCCAGCCACACTTAACAATCCAACTCGCCAGAGCTTGCAACTTTTAATTCTGAAAATAACCAGAAAGAAATGTTTTATTTATACTGTATACATGCATTGAATATTCAAGATTTATTCCCAGACTCAGCTAAAATGGACAGGGTTTAGATTTTTTTTTAGATTTAGAGATACAGCACAGAAACAGGCCCTTCGGCCCACCGGGTCCGAGCCGCCCAGCGATCCCCGCACACTAACACTATCCTACACACACTAGGGACAATTTTTACATTTGCCGAGCCAATTAACCAACAAACCTGTACGCCTTTGGAGTGTGGGAGGAAACCGAAGATCTCGGAGAAGACCCACGCAGGTCACGGGGAGAACGTACAAACTCTGTACAGACGGCACCCGTAGTCAGGATCGAACCTGAGTCTCCGGCGCTGCATTCGCTGTAAGGCAGCAACTCTACCGCTGCGCCACCGTGCCGTACTACAAACCAAAGGGTATTACAAACCAAAACAACATTTATGAAGCGGTTTGAAAATCAGTATGTAATCCCGAAAATAAGATTATTGCCCAAAACCTTTGTCCAAATTTTTTTTTCCAGTGATGGAGTTGATGATTTAGGACGGCATGGTAGCACAGCGGTCTGCCTTACAGTTCCAGACACCCGGGTTTGATCCTGACTACGGGCGCTGTCTGTACAGAGTTTGTACGCTCTCCCCGTGACCTGCGTGGGTTTTCTCCGGGGGCTCCGGTTTCCTCCCACACTCCAAAGACGTACAGATTTGTAGGTTAATTGGCTTTGGTAAAATGGTAAATTGTCCCTAGTGTGTGCAGGATAGTGTTAATATGCGGGGATCGCTGGTCGGTGCGGACTCGGTGGGCCGCAGGGCTTGTTTTTGCACTGCATCTCTAAACTAAAATAAGGTCATATATAGGTTCTCGGTTAAAAGGATGGAACTTTATGTGAAGCAAAACGACAAATGAGCCATATTTTTGGATGAAAGATTGAAGAGCTCTTAAAAACATTATCATATCATATCATATCATATATATACAGCCGGAAACAGGCCTTTTCGGCCCTCCAAGTCCGTGCCGCCCAGCGATCCCCGTACATTAACACTATCCTACACCCACTAGGGACAATTTTTACATTTACCCAGCCAATTAACCTACATACCTGTATGTCTTTGGAGTGTGGGAGGAAACCGAAGATCTCGGAGAAAACCCACGCAGATCACGGGGAGAACGTACAAACTCCTTACAGTGCAGCACCCGTAGTCAGGATCGAACCTGAGTCTCCGGCGCTGCATTCGCTGTAAAGCAGCAACTCTACCGCTGCGCTGCGTGAACCTATGACTCTATGAGTAGACAATAGACAATAGACAATAGACAATAGGTGCAGGAGTAGGCCATTCAGCCCTTCGAGCCAGCACCGCCATTCAATGCGATCATGGCTGATCACTCTCAATCAGTACCCCGTTCCTGCCTTCTCCCCATACCCCCTCACTCTGCTATCCTTAAGAGCTCTACCCAGCTCTCTCTTGAAAGCATCCAACGAACTGGCCTCCACTGCCTTCTGAGGCAGAGAATTCCACACCTTCACCACTCTGACTGAAAAAGTTCTTCCTCTGAGTCTGAGTCTCCGGCGCTGCATTCGCTGTAAAGCAGCAACTCTACCGCTGCGCTACCGTGCCGCATTACCTACACAGCTGAATACCTTCGCTTAGTCCGCCTAGGCCTACGCGATCTCCCGGTTGCTAAACACTTTAACTCCCCTTCCCATTCCCAATCTGACCCTTTCTGTCCTGGGCCTCCTCCACTGCCAGAGTGAGGCCACACGCAAATTGGAGGAACAGCACCTCATATTTCTCTTGGGCAGCGTACAACCCAGCGGTATGAATATTGATTCCTCTAATGTCAAGTATCCCTTGGATTCCCTCTCTCTCCATCCCTCCCCCACCCCAGTCACCCTGCTAGTTTCACTGTTCGTATCCTTTCATTATCCCCTCTTCCATAGCCAACAATGGACCATTGTGGGCTCCACCCCTCCTGGGTCACACTAGGGCTCTGAAACTGTCATATCCCCAGTTCCCCATTCCCCTGACTCTCAGTCTGAAGAAGGGTCTCGACCCGAAACACCACCTATTCATTTTCTGCGGAGATGCTGCCTGACCCGATGAGTAACTCCAGCATTTTGTGTCTATCTTTGGTGTAAACCAGCATCTGCAATTCCTTCCTAAACAAATATCCTGACTTCATTTTTTTTGGATTTTTTTTTGTGGCTGTGTATGTGTGGGGGGGGGGGGGGGGTGGGGGGTGGGGGGGTGTGGGGTTGGGGGGGGTGTGGGGGGGTGTGGGGGGTGGGGTGGGGGAAACCTTTCTTTAGGTCTCTTCCTCGCGGCGCGGGGCGCGGCTCGGCCGCGGGGCCTTCCATCGCCCGCGGGGCCTTCCATCGCCCGGTGCGGCTCGGCCGCTGGACTTTACATCACTGGTGCGGCTCGGCCGCGGGGCCTTCCATCGCCCGGTGCGGCTCGGCCGCTGGACTTTACATCACTGGTGCGGCTCGGCCGCGGGGCCTTCCATCGCCCGGTACGGCCGCGGGACGGTTCAGCGCCAGGTGCGGCTCGGCCGCGGGGCCTTCCATCGCCCGGCGCGGCTCGGCCGCGGGACTTTACATCACTGGTGCGGCTCGGCCGCGTTGCCTTCCATCGCCCGGCGCGGCTCGGCTGCGGGACCTAGCATCGCCCGGCGCGGCTCGGCCACGGGACTTTACATCACTGGTGCGGCTCGGACGCGGGACTTTACATCGCTGGTGCGGCTCGGCCGCGGGGCCTTCCATCGCCCGGCTCGGCTCGGCCGCGGGACTTAGCTGCGCACGGTACGGCCGCAGGGCCTTCCATCGCCCGGCTCGTCCGTGGGATGTTTCAGCGCCCGGTGCGGCTCGGCCGCGGGGACTTCCATCCCCTTGCGGGGACTGTGCGGGTCGGTCGGGGACGAGCTGTCTGTCCGTGGGCGTGGGGAAGAGAGCGGAAGTTTTGTTGCCTCCATCACAGTGAGGGGGTGTTTGGAGTCACTGTGATGGATGTTTGTGTTGGGGTCATGTGTCTTGTGTTCTTTTTTTTGTGTGACTGCTGGTAACGTAATTTCGTTCGGTACCTCGGTACCGAATGACAAATAAAGCTCTGTATTCTGTATTCTGTATATGTTCCTGGAAATTTATTGTGTGTTTTTGGAGTTTGATGCAGAAATTTTCTTTCAATGCCACATAGGAATGACAAGTGTGACAGACAGGTGTCACATGCAGAATTTTCTGTTTTTATAAAATCAGTGCTAAATAACATTGATATAACTGGCAGGCACTTATTCACAAAATGCTGGAGTAACTCAGCAGGTCAGGCAGCATCTCAGGAGAGAAGGAATGGGTGACGTTTCGGGTCGAGACCCTTCTTCAGACTGATGTCAGGGGGGCGGGTCAAAGAAAGGATATAGGTGGAGACAGGAAGTTTGAGGGAGAACTGGGAAGGAGGAGGTGGGGGAGGGGGGGGAGAAGAGAGGGACAGAGGAACTATCTAAAGTTGGAGAGGGGTTTGAAGAAGGGTCGCGACCCGAAACGTCACCCATTCCTTCTCTCCTGAGATGCTGCCTGACCTGCTGAGTTACTCCAGCATTTTGTGAATAAACATCTTCGATTTGCACCAGCATCTGCAGTTATTTTCTTATACTAAAGTTGGAGAAGTCAATGTTCATACCGCTGGGCTGCAAGCTGCCAAGGCAGGCACCATCAATTATTTCGTTTGGTCAATAAAGTCCAGGAACCAATTGTTTGTCTAATCTATCTTTCAGTTTAAATGCTACTAATTATAAGGCCAGGTTAAACATCAGTTGTTTAGTGTAGTCTAAAGATACAGCATGGAAACAGGCCCTTCGGCCCACTGGGTGTGCACCGGCCAGTGATCCCGTGTACAGTAGTTCTATCCTACGTACTAGGCACAATTTACAGAAGCCAATTAACCTACAAACCTGCACGTCTTTGGAATGTGTGAGGAGCCAGCGCTGCCGTCGCAGCTGCGGCTTGCCTGCAGTCCGTCTGTCTTTTGTGTTTTTTGTTGTTTTTGTATGAGTTGTAGTTTTAATATGGTGTAGTGTTTGTATGTTATGTGGGGGGGAGGGGGTGGGAGGGAACGGGAACTGTAAAAAATTCTCTCTCCCGAACGGAGACACGAACTTGTTTCTGTGTCGTGTCTCCGTTCCCGTTGCGGCCTACCACCGGCCATGCACCTGGGACCACCTGGGGCTCTGGTTCGCAGAGCCCACGGCCCGGACTCACCACCTGCGGCGCCGGCTGCCTGCGGATGCTGCGGGAGCGGCTGCGACTCGTCTCCGGAGGCTCGGGCGCGGGCCACGTGGACGTCGGAAGCCCGCAGGCCCCTGGGTGGCGGCCGACATCGGGAGCTCCAGCAGCAGCAGAGGCAGCGTGTTCGCCCGCCCCGAATCGCGGGGCTTAGGTCGGCCCGCCGCGGACCTTTCACCGTCCGGCGCGGCCTGGAATAGGACGCGGGATTTTCACCGCCCAGCGGGCGCTCCAATGTCGGGAGCCCCGACCGCCCCGACGTGGCAACTCCAACAGCCTGACCGCGGGAGAAGACGGCAGGGAAGAGAAAATACATTCTGGCCTTCCATCACAGTGAGGAGGGACTGGAGGAGACTCACTGTGATGGGTGTTTCTTTTGTTTGGTGTTAGTTGTGATTGTATGTGTTATTGCATTTTTATTGATTATTCTTATTGGTCTTATTGTTCAACTGCGGGTAATGTTTCATTTCACTACACATTTATGTGTATGTGACAAATAAACGACTATTGACTATTGACTATTGAAACCGGAGCACCCGGAGAAAACCCACGCAGGTCACGGGGAGAACGTACAAACTCCATACAAACAGCACCCATGGTCAGGATCGAACCAGAGTCCCTGGCACTGTAAGGCAGCGACTCTACCGCTGCACCACTGTGGCGCATTCCTTAATAATTTTGGCATCTGTTTTGTAACATGCTAACTCTTGCCACTGTTCCAATCTTCAAGGAGGTTGCTGTGAAAAAGACAGCTGTAGAAGGAAGGCTGATGAAACTCGAGCAGGGCAGAGATAAACTGGGCCACAACACTGTGCCTTGCAGCAGGTGGGTACCAGGGTCACTGGCCAGCTGTGGTGTACGGGGGGGGCGACTTGTTCTTGACCCTGGCTCTTGTGAATTGCTACACGGACGTCAAAGTAGGATGGAGGTCAGATGCCAAAGCACAAGTGTCCCGAGCAGATGGACGGGGAACATTTTGCAATGCCTTCACACCAGCCCAACAGGTTTGCCAGACTTGAACGAGAAGCTATGTACTTGGGTTTTCTTTTGTAGCGCATAATGTTAACATTTTTTATTAATCTCTTTAGACGTTAGACTATAGCAATACCAGGGTGGCATGTTGGCGTGGCAGAAGAACTGCTTCCTTACAGTGCCAGAGACCCAGGCTTGATCCTGACTACGGGTGGTGTCTGTATGGCGTTTGTACGTTCTCCGCGTGACGTACGTCCTCCGCGTGTGGTTTTCTCCGAGATCTTCGGTTTCCTCCAGCTTCTCCAAGAAGTACAAGTTTGTAGGTTAATTGGCTTGGTATAACTGTAAATTGTCTCTAGTGTGTGTTGGACAGTGTTAGTGTGAGGGGGGGCCATTGGTTGGTGCGGACTCAGTGGGCCAAAGGGCCTGTTTCCGTGCTGTATCTCTAAACACTAAACTCTAACAATAGTGAACAATACACAAATCCTGCAAAAGAAGGAATACTCTTTTCAAATCACCTTGAATTTAGTTAAGAGATACAGTACAGTGTGGAAACAGGCCCTTTGGCCCACCGAGTCCGCACCCACCAGCGATCACCCCATACGCACTCAGGCTACCCTACGTACGAGGGACAAGTCACAATTTTACCGAAGCCAATTTACGTACATTATGTCATTGGAGTGGGGGAGCACCAGGAGAAAACCCAGGTGGTCACGGTGAGAACGTACAAACTCCGTACAGACAGCACCCATAGTCAGGATTGAACCCAGGTCTCTGGTGCTGTAATACAGCAACTCTACCGCTGCGCCACCGTGCCGCAGTCCAGAACATGAAGTGAGTTCATTTATTTATGTCATACAAGCATATTTAGGCCATTTGGCCCCTCGAGTCTACTCTGCTATCCCGTCATGGCTGATCTATCTTTCCCCAACCCCATTCTCCTGCCTTCGCCTTGTAACCTTTGACACCCTTACTAATTAAGAACCTGCTAATCTCTGCTGTAAAACTAGCCAATGACGGCCTCCACAGCTGTCTGTGGCAATGAATTCCACATTGAATTTAAAAATAACTTATATCTTATTTTTTGCTAATTTGATAAAATGTAGAAAAAAATCTTATACAGCATGGAAACTCTCTTCAGCCCAACTTGTCAATGTTAGCTAAGATACCTATCTACGCTCGTGATACTTGTCTGTGTTTGGACCATATCCCTCTAAACCTTTTCTATCCATAAATCTGCCCAAATATCTTTTAATTCTTGTACATTTGCCCACCTCTATAGCTCCCTCTGGCAGCTCGTTCTATGTATCCACCATCCTCTGTGTGAAAATGTTGTTCTTCAGGGCGGCACGATGACGCAGCAGTAGGGTTGCTGCCTTACAGCGCTTTCACTGCCAGAGGCACGGGTTCGATCCCGACTATGGGCACTGTCTGTACGGAGTTTGTACTTTCTCCCCGTGACCTGCGTGGGTTTCCTCCCACACTCCAAAGACTTACAGGTTTGTAGGTTAATTGGCTTGGTGTATGTGTAAATTGTCCCAAGTGCGTGTAGGATAGTGTTAATGCGCGGGGCTCGCTGGTGCGGTGCGGGCTCGGTGGGCCGAAGGGCCTGTTTCCGCGCTGTATCTCTAAACTAAACTAAAATTTTAAAAAGGTTGCTTATAAATCTTTCACCTTTCACCTTATATCTATGCCCTCTAGTTTTAGATTCCCCTACCCCGGGAGAAAATACTGTGACCATCTACCCTATCTATATCTCTCCTGAATTTATATACTTCTCATCACTCAGCCTTTTGCAATCCGGGGGAACAAATCCCAGACTATCCAGCCTACCCTTCCAACATCCTTTTATCCCTTCAATATCATCTCTTCCCCAGGCAACAATGGATCCTTATGGGTTCCACCATTCCTTGGTCATCTGTTGCCTGCCCTGCTTTGTTCTAGCCTTTTCTTACGTCCAGTTCCCTCCCCGCTACTTGCAGCCTAAAGAAGGGTGATAACCCGAAAAGTTACCCATCCTTTTTCTCCAGAGATGCCGCCTGACCCACTGAGTAACTCCAGCACTACCTTCAGTCTCCCCTTTCGTCAATCTCTGCTTTCATTATCTCCAAGGGCTCATTGAATATATTCAATAAGATCAAGCTAAATTGATTTAAGTATGGGTAAATGATGAGAAACATAACTAGAGTCATAGAGTGATACAGTGTGGAAACAGGCCCTTTGGCCCAACTTGCCCACACCGGCCAACAATGTCCCAGCTACACTATTCCCACCTACCTGCATTCGGCCCAATCCCTCTAAACCTGTCCTATCCATGTACCTGTCTAAATGTTTCTTAAACGTATGTTTCTTACACCAATGTGAAAACAAGACAGATGTAAGATAATGATTACATAATAATTGGATTCCGTGTAAGAATGAAGAGTTAATGGCTCCTGGAGTTAAGAAGGGCAACGTTCAGTGGGATAAAGGCGGATTCATTTCCAGGAGGTCAAAAGTTAAATACATCAAATTATTGTTAATGGAAAGATTCAGAGGAAATGGAAAATAACCTGAAGACACCGGCACGGTGGCGCAGCGGTAGAGTTGCTGCCTTACAGTACCGAAGACCTGGTTTTGATCCCGACTACGGGTGCTGTCTATACGGAGTTTGTACGTTCTCCCCGTGACCACGTGGGTTTTCTCCGAGATCTCAGGTTTCCTCCCACACTCCAAAGACGCACGGGTTTGTAGGTTAATTGGCTTCATCATATCATATCATATCATATCATATATCTACAGCCGGAAACAGGCCTTTTCGGCCCTCCAAGTCCGTGCCGCCCAGTGATCCCCGTACATTAACACTATCCTACACCCACTAGGGACAATTTTTACATTTACCCAGCCAATTAACCTACATACCTGTACGTCTTTGGAGTGTGGGAGGAAACCGAAGATCTCGGAGAAAACCCACGCAGGTCACGGGGAGAACGTACAAACTCCTTACAGTGCAGCACCCGTAGTCAGGATCGAACCTGTGTCTCCGGCGCTGCATTCGCTGTAAAGCAGCAACTCTACATGTAAAAACAAATTGTCCATAGTGTGCGTAGGAAAGTGTCAGTGTGCGGGGATCGCTGGTCGGTGTGGACTCAGTGGGCCGAAGGGCCTGTTTCCGCGCTGTATCTCTAAACTATAAACTGAACAATGATGTTTGTTTCACAAAATGCTGGAGTAATTCAGCAGGTCAGGCAGCATCTCAGGAGAGAAGGAACGGGTGACGTTTTGGGTCGAGACCCTTCTTCAGACTGAAGATTCAGTCTGAAGAAGGGTCTCGACCCGAAACGTCACCCATTCCTTCTCTCCTGAGATGCTGCCTGACCTGCTTAGTTACTCCAGCATTTTGTTAAATAAATATCTTCGATTTGTACCAGCATCTGCAGTTATTTTCTTACAATGATGTTTGTTTTACTCCACCAGGATTTAAATTCATAATAGCTAGTTCCCATAAATCAGTTGTAGGGGTGAGCTTGTTCTGTTAATGCAATGTGTGCTTGGTTATATAAATTAGAATTGCAGTGCTTTCATGTGGAAGAGACCGGATTATCAAAGAGTGCATTGTTTTGTCTATTAACAGACTTATTCAATGTTATTGCAGCTACACATATCCAACAGCATATTAAACAAAACACCCTTGCCAATCATGTGGCCCCCTAGAATGATATCCCTTCCCTTGTTTGAAGGGTGTCCCCAACGGTCTATACCTGAGAAGGTGTTGCATCAAGACCCTGCATCAGTGTATATGAACATGAAGGGAATAGGTAGGGCAAATAGACTCACAGAGTCAGTTCTGTTCAGTTTCAGTTTAGTTTATTGTCACGTGTACCGAGGTACAATGAAAAGGTCTTTTGGTGCGTGCTAACCAGACAGCGGAAGGACAATACATAATTGCAATCGAGCCATCCACCGTGTATAGATACAAGATAAGAGAATCTGTAGGAGTAGAGATTTAAAAGTGTGGAGCGATTGCAATGTGTGATTGCAGATCCACTTCTGTGACCAGGACACATATAGTTGCCTGGGTTGGGCACCATCTTGGATCAAGTGAGAGAGTCATGCAGCATGGAAACTTGCCCACACCGACCAACATGTCCCATCTGCACTAGTCCCACCTGCCTGCGTTTGGCCCATCTATATACTAAAACTCCCGTTTGTTATCGTGTTTGTGACTGAACTTCAGCCAAAACGGTACACGATAGCGTGACAATTTCAGGCCCACCTTACTCACCATTGTCACTTTAGTGATAATGCAAGTAGTTTTATTCAAATCGGTGTTATATTTTTAGTTATTCACATTTTTAAGTTTAAAAGGAGGGGAGGGGGAAGGGAGGAGGGAGGGAAGGGGGAGTGGGTGAGAAGGGAGAGGGGAGGGGGGGGTTGAGGAGAGAGGGGAGGGGGGGGAGGACAGGATGCTGCACCAATGCAGGAGAGGTTTGGGCCCAACGGGTCCACTTGGTCTAGTATTCTTCTAAATGCACAGTCTTTTACCCATCGCAGGGGAATCAAGAACCAGAGGAGAGAGGTTTAGGGTGAGAGGGGAAAGATTTGATAGGAACTGATGGAACAACCTTTTCACTCAGAGGGTGGTGGGTATATGGAACAAGCTGCCAGAGGCGGGAGTTAGACTAGGTACGATAACAATATTTTAAAAAAGGCAATTGGATGGATACATGGATAGGAAAGGTTTAGAAGGATATGGATCAAACTGAAATGGTCGGTGTAACCGGGAGGGAGCTGGAGACGTGGGCAGCATGGGCCGGTAGGAGGGTGAACTGGGGTAATGCCTCCAGCTCCTTCAGTGTCGGCTGCAGGAGGTGCCCCTGGGGCACAAAGATGGCCGGGCAAGGAGAGGAGAGAGATGTCAGTTCATAGATACATAGATACATAGACAATAGGTGCAGGAGTAGGCCATTCGGCCCTTCGAGCCAACACCGCCATTTAATGTGATCATGGCTGATCATCCACAATCAGTACCCCGTTGCTCTTAAGGATAGCGGAGTGAGGGGGTATGGGGAGAAGGCAGGAACGGGGTACTGATTGAGAATGATCAGCCATGATCACATTGAATGGTGGTGCTGGCTCGAAGGGCCGAATGGCCTACTCCTGCACCTATTGTCTATTGTCTATTGTCTATTGCTGCCTTCGCCCCATACCCCTTGATTCCGCTAACCCAAAGAGCTCTATCTGACTCTCTTTTGAATGCATCCAGTGTCTCGGCCTCCACTGCCTTCTGAGGCAGAGAATTCCACAAATCCACAATTCTCTCTGTGAAAAAGTTTTTCCTCATCTCAGTTCTAAATAGCCTACCCTTTATTCTTAAATGTGGCCCCTGGTTCTGGACTTCCCCAACATCAGGGACATGTTTCCTGCATCTAGCCCGTCCAATCCCTTAATAATTTTATATGTTTCTATAAGATCCCCTCTCATCCTTCTAAATTCTAGTGAATACAAGCTCAGTCGCTCCATTCTTTCATCATATGACAGTCCCGCCATCCCGGGAATTAACCTCGTGAACCTATGCTTCACTCCCTCAATAATAAGAATGTCCTTCCTCAAATTAGGAGACCAAAACTGCACACAGTAATCCAGATGTGGTCTCACCAGGGCCCTGTACAACTGCAGAAGGGCCTCTTTGCTCCTATACTCAACTCCTCTCGTTATGAAGGCCAACATGCCATTAGCTTTCTTCACTGCCTGTTGTACCTGCATGCTTACTTTAGTGACTGATGTACTAGGGCACCCAGGTCTCATTGTACTTCCTCTTTTCCTAACCTGACACCATTCAGATAACAATCTGCATTCCTGTTCTTGCCACCAAAGTGGATAACCTCACAATTATCCACATTATACTGCATCTGCCATGCAACTGCCCACTCACCCAACCTGTCTAAATCACCCTGAATCCTCGTAGCATCCTCTTCACAGTTCACACTGCCACCCAGCTTTGTGTTATCTGCAAATTTGTTAATGTTACTTTTAATCCCTTCATCTAAATCATTAATGTATATTGTAAATAGCTGTGGTCCCAGCACAGAGCCTTGCGGCACCCCACTAGTCACTGCCTGCCATTCTGAAATGAACCTGTTAATTCCTTCTCTTTGTTTCCTGTCTGCCAACCAATTTTCTATCCATGTCAATACCCTACCCCCAATATCATTTGCTCTAATTTTGCCCACTAATCTCCTGTGTGGGACCTTATGAAAGGCTTTCTGAAAGTCCAGGTACATTACATCCACTGGCTCTCCCTTGTCCATTTTACTTGTCACATCCTCAAAAACTTCCAGAAGATTAGTCAAGCATGATTTCCCCTTCGTAAATCCATGCTGACTTGGACCGATCCTGTTACTGCTATCTAAATGCGCCACTATTACATCTTTAATAATCGACTCCAGCATCTTCCCCACCACCGATGTCAGACTAACTGTCTATAATTCCCTGCTTTCTCTCTCCCTCCTTTCTTGAAAAGTGGGATAACATTAGCTACCCTCCAATCCACAGGAACTGATCCAAAATCCTTAGAACATTGGAAAATGATCACCAATGCATCCACGATTTCTAGAGCCACCTCCTTGAGTACCCTGGGATGCAGACCATCAGGCCCTGGGGATTTATCAGCCTTCAGTCCCATCAGTCTACCCAACACCATTTCCTGACTAATGTGAATTTTCTTCAGTTCCTCCATCACCCTAGGTCCTCTGTCCCCTAGTACATCTGGGAGATTGTTTGTGTCTTCCTTTGTGAAGACAGATCCAAAGTATCTATAGTGTAAGAAAATAACAGCAGACGCTGGTACAAATCAAAGGTATTTATTCACAAAATGCTGGAGTAACTCAGCAGGTCAGGCAGCATCTCAGGAGAGAAGGAATGGGTGATGTTTCGGGTCGAGAGTCTCGAAACGAACCCAAAACATCAACTGCTGTGTGGAGAATGTCACAGTTGACAAGGAAACAAAGATGTTCCCAAACCGGAAACCATGGATGAACAAGGAGGTACAGAATCTGTTGAGGGCAAGCAACAACGCCTTTAAATCTGGTGACACTTCAACACACAGTGTTGCCAGGTCAAACCTGAACAAAGGTATAAAAAGGGCCAAAGACACCCACAGGCAACGGGTGGAAGACCACTTCAATACCACGGACACCAGAAGCATGTGGCAGGGTGTCACGGACATCACTGGCTACAAGAGCAGCCCTGCCTGCCCCCACAGCGATGTCACACTGGCCAACGAGCTAAACACCTTCTTTGCCCGCTTCGAAACTGGCAACACCACCTTGAGTGGAAGAACCCCAGCCGAGGCGGAGGGACTGGTCTTAATATTGAGCACACAGGAGGTACAAGCGCTCTGCAAAGGGTCAACCCACGCAAGGCTGCAGGCCCGGACGGAGTTCAGGGAAGGGTACTTAGGGACTGTGCTGAACAGCTGGCTGAGGTATTCACCAGGATCTTTAACCTGTCATTATCTCTAGCTACGGTCCCCAAGTGCCTGAAGTCGGCTACCATAGTGCCGGTGCCGAAAAAAAACAAAAATCACCAACCTGAACGACTACCGTTCGGTTGCCCTGACTCCTATAATCATGAAGTGCTTTGAAAGGCTGGTCCTCTCACACATCAAATCCAGCATCCCTACCTCACTGGACCCACATCAATTTGCATACAGGGCAAATAGATCCACAGAGGACGCCATCTCTCTGGCTCTTCACACTGTCCTGACTCACCTGGGGAGACAGGGTACGTACGTGAGGATGCTATTCATAGACTATAGCTCTGCCTTCAACACGGTCATCCCCACCAAGCTCATCACCAAACTCCACCAGCTAGGCCTCAGCTCGTCGTTATGCGACTGGATCCTAGACTTCCTGCTGGAGCGACCGCAGGCAGTGAGAATGGGCCCGCACCTGTCCTCCACTATCACCCTGAGTACCGGCACACCACAGGGTTCTGAGTCCCATGCTCTACTCCCTCTTCACACACGACTGTGTTCCTACATTCGACACCAACACCATTGTCAAGTTTGCAGATGACACAACGGTGTTCGGGCTGATCACCAACGGGGATGAAACAAAATACAGAGCGGAGGTGCAGAACCTGGCGGACTGGTGCTCTGATAACAACCTGTCCCTAAATACCACCAAGACCAAGGAGCTGATCATCAACTTCCGTAGGTCACATAATGGGGAATATGCTCCGATCTTTATCAACGGGGACAGTGTGGAGAGAGTGTCCAGCTTCAAGTTTCTGGGCACTCACATTTCGGAGGACCTCACATGGTCGAATAACACTGCTGCGCTGGTCAAGAAGGCACAGCAACGACTGTTCTACCTGAGAACACTGAAAAAGTCTGGTCTACCCCAACAGCTGCTGACGACCTTCTACCGCTGCACCATAGAGAGAATCCTAACATATGGCATCCCTGTGTGGTATCTCAGCTGCACGGAGGCCGAGAGGAAAGCTCTTCAGCGGGTAGTCCATATAGCTCAGAGGGCCATCGGAACACAGCTACCAGCCCTGGAGGGCATCTACAACACACGATGCCTCAGAAAAGCCACCAGCATCCACAAAGACTCCTCCCACCCCTGCAACAGTCTGTTCGAAAGTCTACCATCTGGCAGACGCTACAAGGCCTTCTACGCCCGCACCTCCAGACTCAGGAACAGCTTCATCCCCAGGGCCATAGCTGCTCTGAACCGGTCCTGCTGAGCCAGATGGTCACATCGCACAGCGAACCGACACAGACCTATTTGCATTTTATTCTGTTTTAAAACTGTCTAATTTTGTCTCACTGGGTTGTCTAAGTTTATGCTGATTAACTAATTAATAACTAACTAATTAACTAATTAATAACTAATTAATTTGAGCTAATTAATTTATTGCATCGTATGGGAGGCGCATTCCCAATCTCGTTGTACCCCTTACAATGACATTAAAGATATATTGTATTGTATTGTTACTGTTTGTCATCTACATCAATGATTTGGATGAGAACACACAGGGCAAGATTAGCAAGTTTGCAGCGTCTTCTTCTTTTGTGTCCATCATCCATGTTTCAAATGTTACATCACTGTCATCATCCGTCCTAAATAGGACGCACGCTTCCGACGACAATCAGTGGGAGCCATCACTTGTACAATAGACCATGGTGGTGGCAGAATTAGCTCAGGACACTTCCAGTTTCCAGCCCCACGACGTGGATGCTTCTGCTATGGGGTCAGCAAGTTTGCTGATGATACAAAAGTGCAGAAAGTGAAGATGGTTGTGAAAGATTGCAGCAGGATCTGGATCGATTGGCCAGGTGTGCTGAGGAATGGTTGATGGTCTCCCTCCCCTCCCTGCCCCCCCCCCCCCCCCACCTGCATTCTTTTTCCCTCTTTCTTTCTCTCCCTCTCTCTCTCACTCTCCCTTTTTCTCTCTCTCTCTCACTCTCCCTTTTCTCTCTCTCTCTCACTCTCCTTTTTCTCTCTCTCTCTCACTCTCCTTTCTCTCTCTCTCTCTCTCTCTCTCTCTCTCTCTCTCTCTCTCTCTCTCTCTCTCTCTCTCTCTCTCTCTCTCTCTCTCTCTCTCTCTCTCTCTCTCTCTCTCTCTCTCTCTCTCTCTCTCTCTTCTCTCTCTTCTCTCTCTCTCTCTTCTCCCCCTCTCCCTCTCTTTTTCTCTCCTTCTCCCTCTCTCTCTTTCTCTCTCCCTCTCTCTCTCTCTCTTTCTCTCTCCCTCCATCTCTCTCTCTCTCTCCCCCTCTCTTTCCAGCACCTGCAGCTCTGAACTCTGTAATCTATGCCTCATTGTGAACTTCAGCATATACTGCTCCTTGGGTTATTTAATGATTGTCAAATGACAATGATTTTCCTGTTGTAGGGGTTTCTAATTTCAGTGGGACCCGGGCCAACGATGTATCATTGGTGAAGTGACACCATTTCAGGCTGCAGAGGTCAGGTGCACTGGTTTGGATTGCAAATGTAAGTGTACAACGCAGTTTGACACGGGCTCACAACCTTCCCTGGATAAAATAAATTTCTTCTGTAATGTGTGCCTTAAATAGGCTGCTAATTGAACCAGCTTCTAGGCTCCAACATTCTGGTTAAGAATTTGTTCAGATGCCAGAGAGAGAGAGACGAAGCAATGAATGAAATTGAATAGCTCAAACGATCCATTTTGAAATCGCTCCGTTGCACATTAAACACATTAAAGTGTATTCAAATAATAATCAGTATTAGGGTATAGAACACAGAACAGTAAATGTGCAGAAAGATGCTGGTATATACCGAAGACAGACACAAAGTGCTGGAATAACTCAGCGGGTCAGGCAGCAACTCTGGAGAGAAAGGATGGGTGATGTTTCGGGTTGAGACCCTTCTTCAGACTGAAGGTCAGAAGTCCCTTTCAGTCTGAAGAAGTGTCACGACCCAAAATGTCACCCATCCTTTTACTCCAGAGATGCTGCCTGACCTGCTGAGTTACTCCAGCACTTTGTGTCTATCTATAGAACAGTACAGCACAGGAACGGGCCCTTCGGCCCACAATGTTTGTGCCGAACATGATGCCGTTAAACTGATCTCGTCTGCCTGTAAACAACCCATATCCTTCTATTCTCTGCACTTCCATGAGCCTATCCAAAAGCCTCTTAAATGACACTATAATATCTATCGTAGCCGGTCCTGCTGAGCCGGATGGTCACATCGCACAGTGAACCGGCACAGATCTACTTGCACTTTATTCTGTTTTAAAACTGTTACAATTTGTTTCATTGGGTTGTTTAAATTAATACTGACTAGCTAATTCAATTATTGCATCGTATGGGAGGCGCATTCCCAATCTCGTTGTACCCCTGTACAATGACAATAAAGATATATTGTATTGTATTGTAGAACTCAACTTAAAGTAAAGCCAGGAGAATTGTTACATGAGTTGATGTTTTGCAATTGCCTGTTTTGTAATGCTACACGAAGATCTAAAGGTCATAACATCATGAGGTTTTAAGGAATAGGAGTAGAATTAGGCCCATAAAGTCTACCCCGCCATTCAATCATGGCTGATCCATCTCTCCCTCCTAACCCCATTCTCCTGCCTTCTCCCCATAACCTCTGACACCCGTACTAATCAAGAATCTATCTATCTCGGAAATGTAAAAAAAATCTGGTTTTCTTGATTAGTGAGGGTGTCAGGGGCTATCGGGAGAAGGCAGGAGAATGTGGTTGAGAGGGAAAGATAGATCAGTCATGATTGAATAGCGTAGTAGACTTGATGGGCCAAACTCTTTCTGGAACTTATGAATTTATGAAAAAAATAATTAATTTTGTAGTTCACAAATATGTATTGCAATGAATAAGTGTGTTTTTAAACTTTGGGGTAATGTCCAAATGAAACGCAAAACATTGGGTACCGACCACAATTGCAAGTGTGGACATTTTGTTTAGTTTAGTTTAGATTAGTTTAGAGATACAGCGCGGAAACAGGCCCTTCAGTCCACCAAGTCCACATCGACCAGCGATCCCCACACATTAACACTATCCTATACACACTGGGGACAATTTTACATTTCTACCGAGCCAAAAAACCTGTACTCGATCTCGGCAAATACCCACGCAGGTCACAAGGAGAATGTACAAACTCCATACAGACAGCACCCGAAGACGGGATCGAATGCAGCTCTCTGGCACTAAGGCAGCAACTCTACCGCTGTGCCACCGTGCCATCTTTGAAGCTGTTCACTGCCAAGTTTTTTTTGTTGCTATTGGCCATAGCTCGGGAGTGGCACTGAACAGGTTAAAAGCCATCAGATCAGGCAGGGCGCAGACAATGGGCTCCCACCTGCCATCTCCGGTAAACAGTGGCAGATGCCTCTGTGGCCTTCTGCATTCTCTATTGTGGCAACAGGGGTGGGTGTTCCATTCTGAATGAGTTAACATCCCTGCTTTGAAAGCTATTTTCTTAGCGGCTAATGAACAAAGTATTGGTTGTCACCTGGTAGCTTTTGCACAAGAAACACTCCAATGAGTGATGTGATTGGGGACTTAGGTTGAAACCTAATCCCTGGTGGTCTAATACTAAAAAATGTCGGCTCTATAAATCATGCTGCCCTTTTAAAGGCACTATACGGTCCTAATGTCTCTGATTGTGTGATATACAATATTCAAATCTCTGAACAAGTTATACAAACATAGAAACATAGAAAATAGGTGCAGGAGTAGGCCATTCGGCCCTTCGAGCCAGCACTGCCTTCTATGGCAGAGAATTCCACAGATTCACAACTCTCTGGGTGAAAACGTTTTCTGGATCTCTGGCACTATTTTCTGCATGGAAACAGGCCCTTTGCCCACCATTTCCATGGCAGCAATAAAACCACCCATTCACACGTTCTATGTTATCCCACTTTCGCATCCACTCCCTGGATTTACTGAGGCCAATCACCCTACAAACCCACACTTCTTTGTTTTGTGGAAGGAAACCGGAGCACCCAGAGGAGACCCACATGGGAGCCCTGGTGAGACCACACCTCGATTACTGTGTGCAGTTTTGGTCTCCAAATTTGAGGAAGGATATTCTTGCTATGGAGGGCGTGCAGCGTAGGTTCACTAGGTTAATTCCCGGAATGGCGGGACTGTCGTATGTTGAAAGGCTGGAGCGATTGGGCTTGTATACACTGGAATTTAGAAGGATGAGGGGGGATCTTATTGAAACATATAAGATAATTAGGGGATTGGACACATTAGAGGCAGATAACATGTTCCCAATGTTGGGGGAGTCCAGAACAAGGGGCCACAGTTTAAGAATAAGGGGTAGGCCATTTAGAACGGAGATGAGGAAGAACTTTTTCAGTCAGAGGGTGGTGAAGTTGTGGAATTCTCTGCCTCAGAAGGCAGTGGAGGCCAGTTCGTTGGATGCTTTCAAGATAGAGCTGGATAGAGCTCTTAAGGATAGCGGAGTGAGGGGATATGGGGAGAAGGCAGGAACGGGGTACTGATTGAGAGTGATCAGCCATGATCGCATTGAATGGCGGTGCTGGCTCGAAGGGCTGAATGGCCTACTCCTGCACCTATTGTCTATTGTCTATTGTCTATTGTCTAACATGCAAACTCCACACAGACAGTACCCGAGGTCTGGATTGAACCTGGGTCTCTGGCGCTATAAGGCAGCAGCTCTACCGCTGAGCATAGGGCCGCTTTGATAAGCCCAGTGTCGGTTTAGTTTAGTTTAATTTATTGTCACGTGTACCGAAGTACAGCGAAAAGCTTTTGTTGCGTGCTAACCAGTCAACGGAAAGACTACACATGATTACAATCAAGCCACCCACAGTGTACAGATACAGGATGAAGGGAATAACGTAGAATGAAGTGATGGATGAAGCACCCCAGCTTCCAAGCAACTTCAGCAACAGCGTCCTGCAGCGACGTTTGCAGGTCTTACATGGACCTCATATCTGCAGCTTTTTCTGTTTTTGCGGCTGGTTTTGTGCACCTGCACAATTCTTTCCAGGTGAGACAGAGGTTCACCTGCACCTCCTCCAACCTCATCTATTGCATCCGCTGCTCCAGATGTCAACTTATTTACATCGGCGAAACCAAACGCAGGCTCGGCGATCGCTTCGCTCAACACCTGCGCTCAGTCCGCATTAACCAATCTGATCTCCCGGTGGCTGAGCACTTCAACTCCCCCTCCCATTCCCAGTCTGACCTTTCTGTCATGGGCCTCCTCCAGTGCCATAGTGAGTCCCACCGGAAATTGGAGGAACAGCATCTCATATTTCGCCTGGGCAGCTTGCAGCCCAGCGGTATGAACATTGACTTCTCCAACTTTAGATAGTTCCTCTGTCCCTCCCTTCCCCTCCCCTTCCCAGATCTCCCACTGTCTTCCTGTCTCCACCTATATCCTTCCTTTGTCCCGCCCCCCTGACATCAGTCTGAAGAAGGGTCTCGACCCGAAACGTCGCCCATTCCTTCTCTCCCGAGATGCTGCCTGACCTGCTGAGTTACTCCAGCATTTTGTGAAGAAATACCTTCGATTTGTACCAGCATCTGCAGTTATTTTCTTGCACAATTCTTTGCTTGGCTGATTAGGAAGTCAATACCACAAATGTGCACAAGAGGGCGACAGATCTCTTTTTTTTGGTGTCAAAGACAAGGGTGCACATGAAACATAAAAGCAGCAGCTGCTGGAAATGTGAAACACAAATGGGAGCAAACAGAAGCAACCGTGGAGAGGAAGATCATTAATCTTGTGGGTCAACTCCATTTCTCGCTCTACAGATGCTGCCCGCCCTGCAGAGCATCTCAGGGTGGAAATGTCAAAGGCCAGAGAGCAATGTTTAGTTTAGTTCAGAGGTACAGCGTGGAAACAGGCCCTTCGGTCCACCGAGTCCGTGCCGACCAGCGATCGCCTGCTCACACTAATTCTGCCCGACACACGAGGGACAATTTACAGAAGCCAATTAACCTATAAAAACCTGCGGGAGGAAACCGGAGCACCCGGAGAAAACCCACGGGGTCACGGGAGGAACGTACAAACTCCGTACAGGCAACACATGAGGTCGTGAACGAACCTGGATCTCTGGCGCTATAAGGCAGCAACTCTACCAAAGTCCCTCTGTGCCACCCTAGAGCTTTAAGATGAGAGGGGTAAAGTGCAAAGGAGATGTGTGGGGCAATTTTTTTACACAGGGAGTGCCGGGGATGGTGGTGGAGGCAGATACGATAGCGGCATTTCAGAGACTTTTGCATAGGCACATGGATATGCAGGGAGTGGGGGGATATGGATCATGTGCAGGCAGAGGAGATTAGTTTATCATCATGTTCAGCATGGGCATTGGCATCTGCAGAGCCTGTTCCTGTGCTGTACTGTTCAATATCCCTGGGATGGCGGAACTTGCATATGAGGAAAGACTGGATAGACTGGGCTTGTACTCGCTGGAATTTAGAAGACTGAGGGGGGATCTTATAGAAACATATAAAATTCTTAAGGGGTTGGAGAGGCTAGATGCGGGAAGATTGTTCCCGATGTTGGGGGAGTCCAGAACCAGGGGTCACAGCTTAAGGATAAGGGGGAAGTCTTTTAGGACCGAGATGAGAAAACATTTCTTCACACAGAGAGTGGTGAGTCTGTGGAATTCTCTGCCACAGAAGGTAGTTGAGGCCAGTTCATTGGCTATATTTAAGAGGAAGTTAGATGTGGCCCTTTTTGCTAAAGGGATCAGGGGGTATGGAGAGAAGGCAGGAACGGGGTACTGATTGAGAATGATCAGCCATGATTACATTGAATGGCGGTGCTGGCTCGAAGGGCCGAATGGCCTCCTCCTGCACCTATTGTCTATTGTCTATTGTCTATTGATACGATAGTGGCATTTCAGAGACTTTTGCATAGGCACATGGATATGCAGGGAGTGGAGGGATATGGATCATGTGCAGGCAGAGGAGATTAGTTTATCATCATGTTCAGCGTGGGCATTGTCATCTGCAGAGCCTGTTCCTGTGCTGTACTGTTCAATGTTTTATGTTCTATGTTCAAAGATGATCTGTCTTTTAGGTTGAGGTTTAGATTTAGGTGTATTATTGTCACGTGTACTGAGGTACAGGGACAAGCATTGTTTTGCATGCTATCCGAACAGATCAGACATACCACACATAAACATAATCAAGACAAACTCAAGTGCAGTAGGGAGAGCAAAGGGGAAGCTTTAGAGTGCAATAAATAGTTCTCAGCATTGTACCTATCAGTTCCATGAACAAAGTCCAACGTCAGCAATGGGATACGGGTGAATTGGACAGTACCCTAACCCATGAAAGAACCGTTCAGAAGCCTGAAAACAGAGGGGAGTAAGCTGTGCCTGAATCTGGAAGTGCGTACTTTTACCAAAGCCAATAAGCCTACAAACCTGGACGTCTTTGGAGTTTTTGAGGAACCCTGAATCCAGGAACCTTGGAGCAAACCCATGCAGCTCACGGGGAGAATGTACAAACTTTGTACAGACAGCACCCGTGGTGAGGATCATATCCGGTTTCTGGCGCTGTAAGACAGCAACTCCACTGACGCCCCACCGTGCCACCTTTGCACTGTTCTATGTTCTAAAACTGCACAATAATTTTTGTTAATTTTTCTGAGAAACCCTAGGAAAGATTGAATTGAGAGAAATTGCTGGTACAACGGAAAGAACAATGTTGTCCACTGTAAGACCTTACATGACATCAATGATAGCTAGCTACATCAGGCCATCAGTAATGAGACACCATGGCTCCAGACAAGAATAATGGGACTAGCAATGGTTTCCATTGTAAAGAAGATAGCTTCAGATTGTCTTCCTGCGATATTTCCATGCTTATAAAGGGACTGCTTCGGGCCATCAGAAACCACCCATAATGATACCTGGTCATCACAATAGACAATAGACAATAGACAATAGGTGCAGGAGGAGGCCATTCGGCCCTTCGAGCCAGCACAACCATTCAATGTGATCATGGCTGATCATTCTCAATCAGTACCCCGTTCCTGCCTTCTCCCCATACCCCCTGACTCCGCTATCCGTAAGAGTTATCTAGTTCTCTCTTGAAAGCATTCAGAGAATTGGCCTCCACTGCCTTCTGAGGCAGAGAATTCCAAAGATTTACAACTCTCTGACTGAAAAAGGTTTTCCTCATCTCTGTTCTAAATGGCCTACCCCTTATTCTTAAACTGTGGCCCCTGGTTCTGGAATTCCCCAACATTGGGAACATGTTTCCTGCCTCTAACGTGTCCAACCCTTTAATAATCTTATGTTTCAATAAGATCCCCTCTCATCCTTCTAAATTCCAGTGTATACAAGCCTAGTCGCTCCAGTCTTTCAACATACGACAGTTGCGCCATTCCGGGAATTAACCTAGTAAACCTACACAGCACGCCCTCTATAGCACGAATATCCTTCCTCAAATTTGGAGACCAAAACTGCACACAGTACTTCAGGTGTGGTCTCACTAGGGCCCTGTACAACTGTAGAAGGACCTCTTTGCTCCTATACTCAACTCCTCTTGTTATGAAGGCCAACACTCCATTGGCTTTCTTCACTGCCTGCTGTACCTGCATGCTTCCTTTCAGTGACTGATGCACTATGACACCCAGATCTCGTTGTACGTCCCCTTTTCCTAACTTGACACCATTCAGATAATAATCTGCCTTCTTATTCTTACCACCAAAGTGGATAACCTCACACTTATCCACAAACTGCATCTGCCATGCATCCGCCCACTCACACAGACTGTCTAAAACACCCTGAATCCTCATAGCATCCTCTTCACAGTTCACACTGCCACCCAGCTTTGTGTCATCTGCAAATTTGCTAATGTTACTTTTAATCCCTTCATCCAAGTTATTAATGTATATTGTAAATAGCTGCGGTCCCAGCACCGAGCCTTGCCTGCCTGCCATTCTGAAAGGGACCCATTTATCCCCACTCTTTGCTTTCTGTCTGCCAACCAATTTTCTATCCATGTCAGTACCCTACCCCCAATACCATGTGCTCTAATCTTGCCCACTAATGTCCTATGTGGGACCTTGTTGAAGGCTTTCTGAAAGTCAAGGTACACTACATCCACCGGCTCTCCCCTGTCCATTTTCCTAGTTACATCCTCAAAAAATTCCAGAAGATTAGTCAAGCATGATTTCCCCTTCGTAAATCCATGTTGACTCAGAACGATCCTGTTACTGCTATCGAAATGCTCCGCAATTTCGTCTTTTATAATTGACTCCAGCGTCTTCCCCACCACTGATGTCAGACTAACTGGTCTATAATTTCCCGTTTTCTCTCTCCCTCCTTTCTTAAAAAGTGGGATAACATTAGCTACCCTCCAATCCACAGGAACTGATCCTGAATCTATAGAACATTGGAAAATGATCACCAATGCGTCCACGATTTCTAGAGCCACCTCCTTAGGTACCCTGGGATGCAGACCATCAGGCCCTGGGGATTTATCAGCCTTCAGTCCCATCAGTCTACCCAACACCATTTCCTGCCTAATGTGAATTTCCTTCAGTTCCTCTGTCACCCTAGGATCTCTGGCCACTAGAACATCTGGGAGATTGTTTGTATCTTCGTTAGTGAAGACAGATCCAAAGTACCGGTTCAACTCGTCTGCCGTTTCCTTGTTCCCCATAATAAATTCTCCTGCTTCTGTCTTCAAGGGACCCGCATTTGCCTTGACTATTTTTTTCCTCTTCACATACCAAAAAAGCTTTTACTATCCTCCTTTATATTATTGGCTAGCTTACCCTCGTACCTCATCTTTTCTCCCCGTATTGCCTTTTTAGTTATCTTCTGTTGCTCTTTAAAAGAGTCCCAATCCTCTGGCTTCCCGCTCTTCTTTGCTATATTATACTTATTCTCTTTTATTTTTATGCTGTCCTTGACTTCCCTTGTCAGCCACGGGTGCCTCTTATTCCCCTTAGAATCTTTCCTCCTCTTTGGGATGAATTGATCCTGCAACTTCTGCATTATTCCCAGGAATACCTGCCATTGCTGTTCCACCGTCTTCCCTGCTAGGGCCTCCTTCCAGTCAAATCTGGCCAGCTCCTGCCTCATGCCTCTGTAATCCCCTTTGCTATACTGTAATACTGACACTTCCGATTTTCCCTTCTCCCTCTCAATTTGTAGATTCAAACTTATCATATTATGATCACTGCCCCCTAATGGCTCTTTTACCTTGAGTTCCCTTATCAAATCAGGTTCATTACACAACACTAAATCCAGAATTGCCTTCTCCCTGGTAGGCTCCAGTACAAGCTGTTCTAATAATCCACCTCGGAGGCACTCCACAAACTCCCTTTCCTGGGGTCCAGTACCAACCTGATTTTCCCAGTCTAATCACGGACAGACACAAATTGCTGGAGTAACACAATGGGACAGGCAGCATCTCTGGAGGGAAGGAATGGGTGACATTTCGAGTCAAGACCCTTCTTCAGTCCGAAGAAGTGTCTCACCCCGAAATGTTACCCATTCCTTCTATTCACAGATGCTGCCTGTCCCGCAGAGTTACTCTAACAATTTGTGTCTATCTTCGGTGTAAACCAGCACCTGCAGTTCCTTCCCTCACATAGTACACATAGTTCCTACACAGGGGTCGGAGCTACATGCGTCACGGTGATAATAGAGGGACCTGTGCAGCTGGGGTTAAAACTTGAAATTCCTAGGAGTCAATATTACCAACAATTTCTCCTGGACCATTTATGGGGCACTTTGGAATAGGGCAGCAAACCTTATTTTTCTTTTCTTTAGCTTCAATTAAGAAATGCAGAACTTAGCAATCCGATTTCAACACAGTGTGGAAGTTCACGTGTTTAACCTTCTTGGATTGCAGGGCTCAGCACGAAGCTGGTAGCTTATTTCATGAGGAGGTAATGTATCCATTACTCAAGGGTATGGGAGTCACAATGACACGTTTATCAGCCTGGAGCTGGCGAGATTGGATGAGCACCACACTCCTACACATCTGCAAACGTTCCTCTCTGTCAAATCGCCCTGGCAACAGCACCCCTGGCACTTGGCCCTCGGTTTGTGAAATGCTGTGTCAGAGAGTGCTCGAGACTCCCAACACCAAGAAGTTACAGAGCCATTGAGTCACGCAGCACGGAAACAGTGCCCTTTGGCCCAACTTAGTCAAGGAGTCTTAGAGTCAGTTCAGTTCAGTTCAGTTTAGTCAGAGTCATACAGCTTGAAAACAGGCCCTTTGGCCCAAGTTACTCTTGCTCGGATTGCTAAATTCTGCATTTCTTATTCTTGCTATTGAGGGCGTGCAGCGTAGGTTCACTAGGTTAATTCCCGGAATGGCGGGACTGTCGTATGTTGAAAGGCTGGAGCGATTGGGCTTGTATACACTGGAATTTAGAAGGATGAGGGGGGATCTTATTGAAACATATAAGATAATTAGGGGATTGGACACAGTAGAGGCAGGAAACATGTTCCCAATGTTGGGGGAGTCCAGAACAAGGGGCCACAGTTTAAGAATAAGGGGTAGGCCATTTAGAACGGAGATGAGGAAGAACTTTTTCAGTCAGAGTGGTGAAGGTGTGGAATTCTCTGCCTCAGAAGGCAGTGGAGGCCAGTTCGTTGGATGCTTTCAAGAGAGAGCTGGATAGAGCTCTTAAGGATAGCGGAGTGAGGGGATATGGGGAGAAGGCAGGAACGGGGTACTGATTGAGAGTGATCAGCCATGATCGCATTGAATGGCGGTGCTGGCTCGAAGGGCTGAATGGCTTACTCCTGCACCTATTGTCTATTGTCTATTGTCTATTGTCTACTCATAGAGTCATAGGTTCACGCAGCATAGAAACGGGCCCTTCGGCCCAACTTGCCCACTTACCGACGATCATGTCCCATCTCCACTAGTCCCACCTGCCCACATTTGCCCAGGTCCCTCGAAACCTTTCCTAGCCATGTACTTGTCCAAATATATTTTAAATGTTAGACCCAAAATGCTGGAGTATACAAGTGGGTCAGGCAACTAGCCCCCTCCGGTAGCTCGTTCCATATTCTCACCAACCCCTGTGTGAAAAAAATGCCCCTGAGGATTTTTACAACTTTTTAATATTGTCCCTCCATTGACCAATGTGATTGTGATAGAGTAATTCAGCATGGAGACAGGCTCTTCGGCCCACACCGACCAGGATATCCCATCTACGGCGGCCGCCATTGGTGGAGCGGGAGCACGTGGTCGCTGGCTGGGCGAGGTCACGTGGGGCGCGGGGCGGTGATGTCACCTTGTCCCGTATTTGGGAGTGAGGAAGTTGGCAACCCTAATTATACCTAACTTATACATAAATGCTACAAGAACAACAAAAGAGAAAGGCAGTACAGAAAACGACATTAATGCAAACATTCTTTTTTAGTTTCGTTTAGACATATAGTGTGGAAGTAGGCCCTTCGGCCCACTGAGTCCGTGATCACCCCGTACACTGGTTACACACACACTAGTGACAATTAACCAATTAACCTACAAACCTGTACGTCTTTGGAATGTGGGAGGAAACCGGAGCACCCGGAGAAATAGTAGAATAGTACTAGAGTAGGATAATAGGGAGTGAAAATAGCTTCTCATATTGGAGGCATCTGTAAAATAGTGATCCAGGGGTTATTGTTGACAACACTGTCGTTCACATGTTCAGCACAGACATTGTGGGCCGAAGGGCCTGTTCCTGTGCTGTACTGCTCCACGTTATAAGGTCACAAGGTCATAAGTGATAGGAGTAGAATTAGGCCATTCGGCCCATCAAGTTTACTCCGCCATTCAATCATGGCTGGTCCATCTCTCCCTCCTAACCCCATTCTCCTGCCTTCTCCCCACAGCCTCTGACACCTGTACTAATCAAGAGTCTATCTATCTCTGCCTTAAAAATATCCACTGACTTGGCCTTCTGTGGCAAAGAATTCCACAGATTCACCATCCTCTGACTGAAGAAATGCCTCCTCATCTTCCTAAAAGAACGTCCTTTAATTCTGAGGCCGTGACCTCTAGTCCTAGACTCTCCCACTAGTGGAAACATCCTCTCCACATCCACTCTATCCAAGCCTTCCACTATTCTGTATGTTTCCCCTATTTTGAGGTCCCCCACTATTCTGAGGTCCCCCTCATTCTTCTAAACTCCAGCCAGTACAGGCCCAGTGTTCACAACGTGCACAAAACAATTTGGAATCACCAATTCCAAATACCAGGGCGTCCAACCCAGGCGACTATTTGCGTGCCAGCCACAGAAGCAGATCTACAAACTCATATTACAATCGCTCCACACTCTTAAATCGCAATTCCTGCAGCAACACTTCTTACTTTAACTATGATATTCCCTTATCATGTCTCTCTACACTGTAAATGGATCAATTGTGATCACGTATTGTCTTTCTGCTCAAAGGTATTTATTCACAAAATGCTGGAGTAACTCAGCAGGTCAGGCAGCATCTCGGGAGAGAAGGAATGGGTGACGTTTCGGGTCGAGACTGAAGAAGGGTCTCGACCCGAAACGTCACCCATTCCTTCTCTCCCGAGATGCTGCCTGACCTGCTGAGTTACTCCAGCATTTTGTGACCCATTCCTTCTCTCCCGAGATGCTGCCTGACCTGCTGAGTTACTCCAGCATTTTGTGAATAAATCGATTTTCTGCAGTTATCTTCTTATACTACTTGTCTTTCTGCTGACTGGTTAGCTCGCAACAAAAGCTTTTCACTGTACCTCACTCAGTACACGTGACAATAAACTAAACTGAGCTGAAACAATTTCATAATATACAGACACCATCAAACCGAGGTTGTATGTAGCACAGGGAAAGATTTCGACAAGATACTTTGATAAGCTAATAGAATAACAATGGTTCCCATGGAATCCATTTATACTATACTCTATCATTTGTTTTGTGGCCTTATATAAGCTTTTATGCACAGAAATGTTGTCCAATACCTCTGAAAGCTGACTGTGAACATTATTTATTTAATAGGAATTATTTATTGAGATGTGAAATGTCACTTAGCATTGCCATATGCCAACTACAATGAGGCGCCATCTATAATGGATGCTTTGGGTGCACAGTTATAAATGTTGCTGCAAGCACTTCCATAAATCTTTAATATACATTTCAGAGAGATAAAAATGCCCTCACATTTAACTCTGTGTGTGTATTAAATGTCCAGGTCTGGCTCTCGATTTCACGTAGATTTTGCAATCAAGGACATGGAACGCATTTTTCATCTCCCGTAATGATTCCCAGGATCTTAATGGCTAAGAGCCCAGGAGGCACGGTAGCGCAGCGGTAGAGTTGCTGCTTTACAGCGAATGCAGCGCCGGAGACACAGGTTCGATCCTGACTACGGGTGCTGCACTGTAAGGAGTTTGTACGTTCTCCCCGTGACCTGCGTGGGTTTTCTCCGAGATCTTCGGTTTCCTCCCACACTCCAAAGACGTACAGGTATGTAGGTTAATTGGCTGGGTAAATGTAAAAATTGTCCCTAGTGGGTGTAGGATAGTGTTAATGTACGGGGATCACTGGGCGGCACGGACTTGGAGGGCCGAAAAGGCCTGTTTCCGGCTGTAGATATATGATATGATATGATATGAGGGCAAGGCAGAAGTGAACACAAGCTAAGACAGGCCGGCACACCCTACTGGGAAGAAAGTGTGTTGATGCTATGGTTGTGTAAATGATACTACAGGAAAGGAACTTAAGGTATTTTCATGGTAATCTCAAGACGATGTGGAGTCATACAACACGGAAACAGGCCCTTCAGTCAACTTGCCCATGCTGACCAAGATGCCCTATCTACACTATTCCCAGCTGCCCATGTTTGGTCCATATCCCTCCAAACCCTTCCTATCCATGTACCTGTCCAAATGTCTTCTAAATGCAGTTATTGAAGACCCTCAGACTATCTTTAATTAGACGTTACTGGATTTCATCTTGCACTAAACGTTTTGTCCCTTTATCCTGTACCTGTATACTGCGGACGGCTCGATTGTTATCATGTACAGTCTTTCCGCTGACTGGATAGCACGCAGCAAAAAGTCTTTCACTATGCCTCGGTACCTGTGACAATAAACCGCTCCTCTGGCAGCTACTTCCATATACCCTCTGTATACCAAAAAAGACACAAAGTGCTGGAGTAACTCAGCAGGTTAGGTAGCATCTCTAGAGGTTCACTAGGTTAATTCCCGGAATGGCGGGACTGTCGTATGTTGAAAGGCTGGAGCGATTGGGCTTGTATACACTGGAATTTAGAAGGATGAGGGGGGATCTTATTGAAACATATAAGATAATTAGGGGATTGGACACATTAGAGGCAGGAAACGTGTTCCCAATGTTGGGGGAGTCCAGAACAAGGGGCCACAGTTTAAGAATAAGGGGTAGGCCATTTAGAACGGAGATGAGGAAGAACTTTTTCAGTCAGAGAGTGGTGAAGGTGTGGAATTCTCTGCCTCAGAAGGCAGTGGAGGCCAGTTCGTTGGATGCTTTCAAGAGAGAGCTGGATAGAGCTCTTAAGGATAGCGGAGTGAGGGGGTATGGGGAGAAGGCAGGAACGGGGTACTGATTGAGAGTGATCAGCCATGATCGCATTGAATGGCGGTGCTGGCTCGAAGGGCTGAATGGCCTACTCCTGCACCTATTGTCTATTATTGTCTATTGTCTATAGAACATGGATAATAATAATATATTCCTTTATTCGTCTCACACCGGGGAAATTTAGAGTGTTCCAGCAGCAAAGTGGATAGCAAGAGATCATTCATTATAAATAAAGATACATAAATTGTCATCAGTTTTCTGTGTGTTCATAGCTGTTATTGTTGACTCGTCTGCTGGGAGCAGTGCTGGTTGTGCAGTCTCACAGCAGCGGGAAGGAAGGGCCTCCTATATCTCTCCTTCACGCACTTGGGGTGAAGGAGTCTGTCACTTAAGGAGCTACTCAGTGCAGTGACAGTGTCCTGCATGGGGTGAGAGTCGTTGTCCAGCAGCGATGTTACCTTTGCCATCATCCTCCTCTCTCCCACCGCCTGTACTGAGTCGAGGGGGCAACCCAGGACAGAGCTGGCCTTCCTGACCAGCTTGTCAAGTCTCTTCCCTTCCGCCGCTGAGATGCTGCTGCTCCAGCAGACCACTCCATAGAAAATGGCTGATGTAACCACCGTGTTGCTTTTTACTTAGTAAGGCTGTATGGTAACTCAAATTTCACTGTACCTTATGGCACATGTGACAATAAATTGAATCTTGAATCTTGATCTTGATCTTGGTTCTGGACTCCCCCAACACTGGGAACATTTTTCCTGCATCTAGCTTGTCCAGTCCTTTTATAATTTTATACGTTCCTATAAGATCCCCTCTTGTCCTTCTAAACTCCAGTGAAATCAAGCCCAGTCTTTCCAATCTTTCCTCATATGACAGTCCCACCATCCTGGGGATTAACCTTGTGAACCTACGCTGCACTGCCTCGATAGCAAGGACGTCCTTCCACAAATTAGGAGACCAAAACTGCACACAATGCTCAGGTGCAGTCTCACCAGGGCCCTGTGCAACTGCAGAAGGACCTCTTTACTCCTGTACTCAAATCCTCAAGTGATAGGTGGATACAAGTGTGTGGGGGTGGGGGGGGGGGGAGGTGGTTGGACGAAAGCCAGAGATGAAAAGACAAGAGGGAGGGAGATAAGGAGATAGGGAGAGATGAGTTGTGAAATGTACATTCAGAAGAAGGGATATAGATGGAAGGGAATGGGGTGAAGGGAAAAGTGGAGTGGCAGGGGCAGGGAGGGCAGGATAAATGGGTGTGCCATCCACTGGTCTGTTGCTGTTAGAATTTGATATACTGGAGATTAAAGCAAGTCAAGCCCTTGTCCCAACTTTTACTTCATCCATTGAAATGGTCTGCGGATTTAGGAATGGATATGCATAATATTCTGCAAGCAAACAAACGCAATGTTCCTCCATTTAGACCCAAGGAATGCTTGAACTGTAGCGACATTTGTGAGTTCCTGGGCAGAGTAAGGAGTACTTTTCTCCAACTAAGTTGTGTAAAGATTGAAGTCTCCAGCCAGGGATTTGCTCCCAATGTCGACGTCATATTCATGTTCTAAAGTTACTTCCATGTCCTTACCCTCGGCCACTTCCATCCCCGTACCATCACCCTTTACCTCCAGATTCAGGGTCAGTTCCTTCCCGGTTGGTAACAAGGACCAGTCTCACCCCTGGTCACTCCCTCTTCTCCCCTCTCCGATCTGGCAAGAGGTACAGAAGTGTGAAAACGCTCACCTCCAGATTCAGGGACAGTTTCTTCCCAGCTGTTTTCGGGCAACTGAACCATCCTACCACAACCAGAGAGTGGTGCTGAACTACTATCTACCTCATTGGTGACACTCGGACTATCTTTGATCGAACTCTACTGGCTTTACCTTGCACTAAACGTTATTCCCATATCATGTAGCTGTACACTGTGAATGGCTCGATTGTAATCATGCGTTATCTTTTCGCAAAGAGCTGTTCCCAAACCAAGCTGTTCCCAAACCAACCGTACACATGTCTTTTCTCTCCTCTTCTGCTCATCATTTCGATGCCTCCTTAAAACCTTTCACCTTTTACCTGATTATGCCCCTGTGAATTCCCATATGACGTGGGAATGGCTATATAAATATATTTTCTTGTTGGTGACTGCCTTCATGACTGATGTGGAACCATTCCTTCGACACTGAAGTGTCCAAACAACGATAGACTGATTAGTTTGTTATTTTTTTCCAAAGTGCAGTAAAGCACATATTTACTGATTTTATTTGTGCAAGTATGAAACCAATGTGGTTATTATAATAGAAATGTGCTAAACAGCTGATGAATAATTTAGCCAGTAATTTTTCCTCGACTCTAAAACCATCAGTTGAAAGGAGAAGTATATTTTATGAGCTACTTCTTAGGAAATCATTTTAGCACTGGTTTTGCAACATGTTTCTATGTACCTGAATTCCTATCATCCTTGATGGGCTCTGCTTTACATTGAGCGGCAGGGTGGTGCAGCTGGTAGAGCTGCTGCCTCACAGCGCAAGAGACCTGGGTTCGATCCTGACCTCGGGTGTTGCCTGTGTGGAGTTTGCACGTCCTCCCTGTGGCAGGGTGCTCCAGTTTCCTCCTAAATCCCACAGACATGCGGGTTTAAACGTTAGTTGGCCTCTGTAAATTGCCCCTAGTGTCTATGCAGAAGTGGGATAACATATAGTGCGGCACGGTGGTGCAGCGGTAGAGTTGCTGCCTTACAGCGAATGCAGCGCCGGAGACTCAGGTTCGATCCTGACTACGGGCGCCGTCTGTACGGTGTTTGTACGTTCTCCCCGTGACCTGCCTAGGTTTTCTCCGAGATCTTCGGTTTCCTCCCACACTCCAAAGACGTACAGGTTTGTAGGTTAATTGACAAGGGATAAATGTAAAAATTGTCCCTAGTGTGTGTAGGATAGTGTTAATGTGCGGGGATCGCTGGGCGGCGCGGACCCGGTGGGCCGAAGGGCCTGTTTCCGCGCTGTATCTCTAAATCGAAAAATAAAATCTAAAAATGCGGATGCTGGAATCTTGGATAGAACATAAAATAACTTAGGTATTTATTCACAAAATGCTGGAGTAACTCAGCAGGTCAGACTGAAGAAGGGTCTCGACCCGAAACGTCACCCATTCCTTCTCTCCCGAGATGCTGCCTGACCTGTTGAGTTACTCCAGCATTTTGTGAATAAATACCTTCGATTTGTACCAGCATCTGCAGTTATTTTCTTGTACTTATAAAATAACTTAGCGTCTCTGGAGGACATGGATAGGCAAAGTTTCGGGTCGGGACCCTTCTGCAGTACGGGTCCCGATTCAAAACGTCGCCAAAACAATCCATGTCCTCTAGAGATGCTGCAGAATCAGGGGATATGGGGAGAAGGCAGGCACGGGTTACTGATTGTGGATGATCAGCCATGATCACAATGAATGGCGGTGCAGGCTCGAAGGGCCAAATGGCCACCTCCTGCACCTATTTTCTATGTTTCTATGACTCGCTGAGTTCCTCCAGCACTATGTGTTTTATGCTATCACGAAAGGCTTCTTTTGATTGTTGATCATCGTGTTTAACCATACGTTTCAGCAACAGACAGAGTGTGCATGCACTCAAAACTCAACAGCAGCCCCAGATTAAAGGTCTCTACAAAGCAAATGAAAGAAGCTTGAAAACATTTCCACAGAAGGTGTTTCTACAAGTTTCACTCAAATATCAAGAAATGTTTCTTACATTACCTCCCTGGGGCTTTGCAGATTTTCCACCAAATTTATTGCAGCCGATCGTTTAATTAGTCATAGAGTCACAGGACATGGAAACAGGCCCATTGGCCCAACTTGCCCATACTGGCCAACATGTCCCATCTACACTAGTTCCCGCCCGCCTGCATTTGGCCCATATCCCTCCAAACATGTCCTATCCATGTACCTGTCTAACTGTTTCTTAAACGTTGCGATACGGCCTGCCTCAACTACCTCCTCTGGCAGCTCATTCCATATACCCACCTCCGTTTGTGTGAAAACGTTACCCCCTCAGATTATTATTAAATCTTTCCCTTTTCACCTTAAATCTATTTCCTCTGGTTCTCAATCCCCCTACTCTGGGCACGAGACTCTGTGCATCTACCCAATCTATTCCTCTCACGATTTTTATCACTTGGGTTACGTAATACAATGTTGTGCTTGAGTTTGGGTATTTATGTAAAGTATTACCTGAATGGATTGGACAGTATGCAAAGCAAAGATTTCCACTGCACCTCGGTACGGGTGACGATAATGAACCTAAAATCAATAAGAAACTTGGGTGGCACGGTGGCGCAGCGGTAGAGTTGCTGCCTTACAGCGCCAGAGACCCGAGCTCGATCCTGACTACGGGTGCTGTCTGCACGGAATTTGTACATTCTCCCTTCGGTTTCCTCCAGGCGCTCCAGTTTCCTCCCACACTCCAAAGGAGTACAGTTTTGTGGGTTAATTGGCTTTGGTAAAAAAAATTGTCAATTGTCCCTGGTGTGTAGGATAGTGCTAGGGTACGGGATGGCAATGTGTCGGTGCAGACTCGGTGAGCCGAAGGGCCTGTTTCCGCCTGGTACCTATAAACACTAAATTAAACAAACGCATCCTGTTTGCAGGGAGAGGTATTCCCATCCGAGGTAAAATAATGAGCTCTGGGTATGCTGTAAATTGTCTGGGAATTACTCTATCATTGATAAATCAATAATGTCTCCTTGACAGCACAATGACGTTCATTGCCAAAGCTTTGGCGTTTAAGAATAGGGAGTTTTTTTGAATGACGTTTGTTACAGTTCTGGAGGATTCTGGTGAAGTCACACCCAAAATACTGTGCACAGTCTGATCCCCTTACCTAACAACGGATACAGCGTTGTTTAACACTGAAGCACCCGTAGTCAGGATCGAACCTGGGTCTCTATCGCTGCAAGGCAGTAACTCTATTGATGTGCCCCCCCCCCCTGTGTACCTGATAGGGTAAATGTTGAGATCTTTTTTACCATCGGGAGAGTTAGCAACAAGGAACATAACTTCAAGATAAGGAGCAGGTCATGTTTGGCATAGATATTGTGGACCAATAGGCCTGTACCTGTGCTGTACTATTAGAGTCACAGAGAGTCATAGAGTGATACAGTGTGGAAACAGGCCCTTTGGCCCATCTTGCCCACACCGGCCAACATGTCCCAGCTACACTAGTCCTACCTGTCTGCTTTTGGTCCATATCCCTCCAAACCTGTCCTATCCTTGTACCTGTCTAACTGTTTCTTAAACGTTGGGACAGTCCCAGCCTCAACTACCTCCTCTGGCACTTGTTCCATGCACCCACCACCCTTTGTGTGAATATTCTATGTTCTATTTTAAAGCTGAGGAGCTTTGAAATGTCCTCTCTCAAAGATGGGTGAGTCTCTGTAATTCTTTGCCTCATAGGTAGGTGATGGGTAGTTATATTTAAGATGGAGATAGGTTAGAAAAAAGGAACATTTGAAGAACGGAGAGTTACGAAGGAGCAGTACTGGAGAGGAGTTGCGGCCAGGATAGATCAGCCATGATCACATTGAACGGCGGGAAGGCATGAGTCCATATGGGATAGGAGCAGAATTAGGCCATTCAGCCCATCCTCTACTCTGCCATTCAATCATGGCTGATCTATCTCCCCTCCTAACCCCATTCTCCTGCCTTCTCCCCATAACCTCTGATACCTGCACTAATCAAGAAATTGGCTTGGCCTCCACAGCCTCCAGTGGCAAAGAATTCCATAGTTTCACCTATTAACAGGCTGTGGCCTATCCCTGCACCAATTATTTCTGTGTGTCCAAAAAAGTGGAATTGAAATATCAAAGTGAAGATTTCCCAGTTCTTTTTATCTTTTTTTAAAATCTTTGATTGAACAGATTATCTTCCTTATTTCTTCAATTGTTTTGTTGTGAATGTAAGACACCTGAATTCATGTTTACAGTAAGTACGGCTTGTGTCCCTGTCTGTGGACCAGATTTTGGTGAGTTATATACGGTGGGGTGCAACAGAAAATGTTATCTCAGGAAATTAAATCAAGTCCAGAACAAGGGGCCGCGGTTTAAGAATAAGGGGTAGGCCATTTAGAACTGAGATGAGGAAAAACTTTTTCAGTCAGAGAGTTGTGAATCTGTGGAATTCTCTGCCTCAGAAGGCAGTGGAGGCCAATTCTCCGAATGCATTCAAGAGAGAGCTGGATAGAGCTCTTAAGGATAGCGGAGTCAGGGGGTATGGGGAGAAGGCAGGAACGGGGTACTGATTGAGAATGATCAGCCGTGATCACATTGAATGGCGGTGCTGGCTCGAAGGGCCGAATGGCCTCCTCCTGCACCTATTGTCTATTGACTAATTGGGAGTTATCCATAGGGCAGATTATATATCCATATGTAGGCACAGAAGATATGTACACAAAAGATATTTTGTGTAGGAAGGCACTGCAGATGCTGGTTTACACTGAAGATAGACACAAAATGTTGGAGTAACTCAGCGGGACAGGCAGCATCTTTTCTCCAGAGATGTTGCCTGTCCAGTTCAGTTACTGCAGCATTTTAAGTCTATCTTCGGTGTAAACTAGCATCTGCAGCCCATCCTTTCTACACATTTTGTTTACACTATTGATATCACATGTTAGGATATTATGGCAGCTGTTAAGTCTGGATCTCCAATGCCTTCCAGCTTATGTGGGGTGGGGGGGGTCAATTAAATTGGAGACTGAAGGAACTGCAGATGTTGCAATTTTGAATAAAGACCCTTCTTCAGACCGAGGTATTTTTTCTTGTCCAAATGTTTCTCATTTTGCTTGACAGTCTTAAAGTCAAAACAATGTTTTTAAGTTTGGAACAACCACACAACTCAAAAGATAAACCTGATTACAGTCCAAAAACCATTGCACATTACCTCATTGGTGTTAGTGAGCGTGTCACATTCCCTGGCAAATGACCAGAGATTCCAGAAAATTGGAACTGTTCACAAAATACTCTCCAGCTTTTCCATGCAATCAAAAGGAATGTTTCTTTAATTTTCTTCAGACTTTAACTTACTTTAGGCCTTAGAAACACAGTGTGGAAACAGGCCCTGTGGCTCACCAAGTCCACGCTGACCAGCGATCACCGTACAATAAAGCTATCCTACACACTCGGGCCAATTTATAATCTCACAGAAGCCAATTAACTACAAATCTGCACACCTTTGGAGTGTGGAAGGAAATCGGAGTATCTGGAGAAAACCTACTGTATCTGGAGACAGTGCCCATAGTCAGGATCGAACCCAGTTCTCTGGCGCTGTAGGGCAGCAACTCTACTGCGATGCCACCGTGCCGGCCTTGTGGTCTGATTGATGAATGTTATGATAAGAAACGCTGATGCTGCAGAAGTTAAATGGCAAACTGAAATTTGTCACCTTTTGACTGGCTGTCTCGTCGGGAGATGTTTAGTTTAGTTTAATTTAGTTTAGTTTAGAGATACAGCATGGAAACAGATCCTTCGGCCCACCGAGTCCACACCAACCATCGGCCACCCGTTCACACTAGTTCTACGCTATCCCACTTTCTCATCCACTCCCTACTCACGAGAGGACAATTTACAGAGATGCCAATTCATCTACAAACCCACATATCATTGGATGTGGGGGAAAACCAGGGCACCAAGAGGAAACCCACGTGGTCACAGGGAGAATAGACAATAGACAATAGACAATAGGTGCAGGAGGCCATTCGGCCCTTCGAGCCAGCACCGCCTTTCAATGTGATCATGGCTGATCATTCTCAATCAGTACCCCGTTCCTGCCTTCTCCCCATACCCCCTGACTCCGCTATCCTTAAGAGCTCCATCTAGCTCTCTCTTGAATGCATTCAGAGAATTGGCCTCCACTGCCTTCTGAGGCAGAGAATTCCACAGAATGTGCAATCTCCACACAGATAGCATCCAAGGTCAGTTTCGAACCTGGGTCTCTAGTGTCGTGGGGCAGCAACTCTTTATCTGACAATAAAATATACACTTTGTGTATATTCACAAAATGCTAGAGTAACTCAGCAGGTCAGGCAGCATCTCGGGAGAGAAGGAATGGGTGACGTTTCGGGTCGAGACCCTTCTTCAGACACTTTGTGTATGTGTATTTCCTTACTATTGCCAGAGGTGCGGAGAGGAGATTCAATGGTTCACTGCTCCAATGCTGCTTTATTTGTCACATGTGCAACTGCACAGTGAAATTCTTTTTGCATATTTTCACATGTGGACACGCCACCATGTTTTGGCGCCATTTCCAAAGTCCGGCCGGCCCGCGCGCTCGGTCTACTGGTGCGTCTCCTGATCCAGGTAAGACCCAGTCACAATTTTACATTTGTTTTGGTTTGCAAATCCATTCATAAACTCTGCTACTGCAGTAGTGACTTTGCATCAGTGCCACAGGTAGTCTGAAGGTCACCAAAGATATAAATAGTAGTTCAGTACTGATCTCTAGCACAACCAGGGAGCAGTGCTGAACTACTATCCACCTCATTGGTGACCCTCGGACTATCTTTGATGGGACTCTGCTGGCTTTACCTTGCACTAAACGTTATTCCCTTATCATGTATCTGTACACTGTAAACGGCTCGATTGTAATCATGTATTGTCTTTCCGCTGACTGGATAGCGCACAACAAAAAGCTTTTCACTGCACCTCGGTACACGTGACAAAAAAACAAAATTCAACTGGGAAGCTCAATACAACTTGCAGATGTCATTCAATACAATCAAATGTCACACCATGCATGTCCCACACAAGACTAAACCACTTTTATTGGAATACAACATGGGTAGCCATACATTACTTGCTGTCGACCATCGCCCATATCTAGGAGTCGAATTAAGCAAAGATTTAAGTTGGGCAACGCATATTGGTCAAGCGTCTAACAAAGCAAATAGAACGCTCGGCCTTCTTAAAAGAAATTTCCACGCATGTAGTACATCCGTCAAAGAGAACGCCTACAAGTCCCTGGTCAGGCCCAAATTGGAGTATTGTGGAGCTGTATACAATACAATACAATACAATATATCTTTATTGTCATTGTACCCAGGGGTACAACGAGATTGGGAATGCGCCTCCCATACGATCCCATACGATCCATATGGGATCCTTTCAACAACAACAACAACAACAACAACAAGATCTCCCTGGAGAAAGTACAAGGTCGAGCAGCTCGCTTTGTACGTAATGACTACAAGCGCAAATCAGGCGTGAATAATATGCTGACTTCTCTCGGATGGGATACCCCGGAGCTCCGCAGAATCAGGCCAAGACTTATTGCAGTTTGCAAGGAGATTCACAAAATCATGCCATCAAATCTTCCGTCATCGCAGAGCACCAACCGCCATGAAGCAAGACAAAATATCGGTCCCTACATCATCAACTCGCTAAATTTCAATAAACTTTGCTACCAATATTCCCTTTACCCTAGGATGATCAGGGAATGGAATATGTTACCACCCAACACACATGCCGCTCCCGACCTTCAGTCATTTAAAAAGGGGATTGAGCAACTAGAACTTGGTCAAAAAGGCCCACTTCAAAATGTAATCACTACTCTACTCACTCCCACCTGCGCGAGATAACCACTTATGAGGTGTTTGTGCAGTAATCAACCAGAACACCTGTTGTACACCCACTTACAGGCTGTCATTGGGTGAAAATGAAGGCCTTCTGGGCATTACAATGCACTGCTAAGTGCATGGTTATTTCCTCTCCCTATTGTTTTCCTGCAGGTCGTTAAGCTGCAAAGGATGAAGTGAAAATTTAGAAGGATGTCGTCAGGACACAAGGGCCTGAGCTATAGGGGGACGTTGTGCAGTTTAGTTTAGAGTTACAGCGCGGAAACATGTCCTTCGGCCCACGAAGTCCGCACCGACCAACCATCCCCACACAGGCAGCACCCTTAGTCAGGATCGAACCGGGGTCTCTGGCGCTGTAAGGCAGTAGCTCTACCGCTGCACCACCCTTTTACAGAACAGACACAGAGTACACTGGTGAAAAACAAGCTTCCTTATCTATAGAGGGTGATTGATGCCCTTTGAATACAGCTATCCAGGATGGGAGCCACTGGGGTTGCATTGCTGTGTAGCTGGCTGGCACTTCACTGTACTTCACAGAGGCACAGCTTTTGCAGCCCCCTGTCTTATCAGAAACAACAACCCTGGCAGTCTCACACCCAGTCTCACACCCTGTAACGTGCAAGCTTCCACACCTACCTTATTTCTTAATCATTTCTCGGGATGTTGGATTCTCGGGCTGAGCCAGCGTTCAATTGCCCACCCCCTTAATTCCCCTTCAGAAGGTGATGGTCAGCTATTTTCTTGAACCACTGCAGTCCTAGAGGTGTGGGTATTCCACAAAGCCGACAGGGAGCATCCTGGATCTTGACCCAGAGATGGTGAGGAAACAGTGATATACTTCCAAGTTGGGATGGTGTGTGCCTTGGAGGCCACATCTAGGTGGTGGATCCCATGCTTTTCCTTCCAGATTGTAGAGGTCGGGTGTTTGGAAGTCCCAAAAATGGGGTTAGGAGGGAGAAATAGATCAGCAATGATTGAGTGGAGGAGTGGACTTGATGGGCCGAATGGCCTAATTCTACTCCTATCACATGACCTTATGCATATACTCAAAACTCAACAGCAGCCCCAGATTAATGACCTTATGACCTGAAGTCATAGAGTCATAGAGTGATACAGTGTGGAAACAGGCCCTTCGGCCAACACTGGCCAACAATGTCCCAGCTACCCTAGCCCCACTTGCCTGCGCTTGGTCCATAACCCTCCAAACCTGTCCTATCCATGTTCCTGTCCAACTGTTTCTTAAACGATGGGATAGTCCCAGCCGCAACTACCTCCTCTGGCAGCTTGTTCCATACACCCACCACCCTCTGTGTGAAAAAGTTACCCCTCGGATTCCTATTAAATCTTTTCCCCTTCACCTTGAATCTATGTCCTCTGGTCCTCGATTACCCTACTCTGGGTAAAAGACTTTGTGCATTTACCCGATCTATTCCTCTCATTATTTTGTATACCTCTATAAGATCTCCCCTCATCCTTCTACGCTCCATGGAATAGAGACCCAACCTACTTAACCTCTCCCTATAGCTCACACCCTCTAGTCCTGGCAACATCCTCGTAAATCTTTTCTGATCCCTTTCAAGCTTGACAATATCTTTCTTATAACATGGTGACCAGAACTGAACACAATATTCTAAATGCAGTCTAACCAACATCTTATACAACTGCAAAATGACCTTCCAACTTCTATACTCAATAACTCTGAGTGATGAAGGCCAAAGTGCCAAAAGCCTTTTTGACCACCTTATCTACCTGCAGCTCGACCTTCAAGGAACCATGCACCTGTACTCCTAGATCCCTCTGTCTACAACACTACCCAGAGGCCTACCATTTACTGTGTAGGTCCTGCCCTTGTTTGACGTCCCAAAATGCAACACATCACACTTCTCTGTAAAATTAGACAATAGACAATAGGTGCATGAGGGGGGATCTCATTGAAAACGTCCGAATAATGAAAAGCTTAGATAGGGTGGATGTGGAGAGGATGTCTAGGACCTCAGAATAAAAGAATGGAGATGAGGAGGATTTTTTTTTTAACCAGAAGGTGGTGAATCTATGGCATTCATTGCCACAGATGGCGATGGAGGCCAAGTCATTGGGTATTTCTAAAGATAAGATTGATAGGTTCTTGATTAGTTAGAGTGTCAAGGGGGTTACGGGCAGAAGGCAGGAGAATGGGGTCGAGAGGGAAAAACAAATAAGCCACGATCGAATGGCGGAGTAGACTCAATGGGCCGAATGGCCTAATTCTGCTCCCACATCTTTTGAACTTATGAGCGTTGTCATTACCAGGGTTATCTTGTTTGTTGGCATCCCCGCAACCCCCCCCCCCCCCTTAGCTCTTCCCTAATGACCAGACTTGCAATTATCCCCAAATGTGGAGGTTGAACTCATTTCACCATGACACAGATGTTAATTCTGATGGCAGAGACGACCAGAAGAAATATTGCAGATGGACTTTGCAACTATGAATCGATACATAACTAATCAGCATTGTCTATCTCACTGCAGTGCTGCCAGCATTGTCTGGCCACCAGCCAGCAGTTTTCTCATTGGTGTAATTTAAGGTGATATTCCAGATGGTTTCATCCATCTTTTATGTATCTACAAGGTCTCCTTCCTGCATCTCTATTCAAGGCGATAGATATCCATTCACCGTCGACTTTCATTGCAACCTGCCAAAGAGATTCCCCGGCAATCAGATCAGCCACTGTTAATTTGGCAGAAGACTGACATGTCGATGGGCTCCGTGCCATTCATGCACCAAGGTTGTGGCAGCTGAATGTGAGAAATTCCTGGCAAACGTTGTGATCCATGGTATCTGTCTGCATGGTGAGTCTTTTCTGCTTATCTCATTAACAATATAGAACGATTCTATTTATCTTATGCCCAGCAGCCCAAAACCACTTCACCTGTTATGTCAGGCATAATACCATAATCAGCTGGTAGAGTGGCTGCGCCACAGCGTCAGAGACCAGAGTTCGATCCTGACCTCGGGTGCTGCTGTGTAGAGTTTGCACTTTCTCCTTGTGACTGCATGGGTTTCTTCCAGGTGCTCCGGTTTCCTCCCACATTCCAAAGACATGCGGGTTTGTAGGTTAAACTGCTCCCAGTGTGTAGGAGGTGGCTGAGAAAGTGGGATAACATAGAACTAGTGTGAGCACCAGTGTGAATGGGTGGGAGAGGACTCAAGTGGGCCGAAGGGCCTGTTTCCATGCTGTATCTCCAAACTAAACACAGGGATATGATAAATACTGGATAGAAATGTAAAATCTTACGTTTAAGGTTGGGCGCATGTGTTCAAATTACTTAGCTGGGGTTTTAAATCCAATTAATTAAATAATAACATGGAATTTTAAAAAGTCATTGACGAAGGTCATAAATGTAATATACTGTCAAAAATGACACAATAGACAATAGACAATAGGTGCAGGAGGAGACCATTCGGCCCTTCGAGCCAGCACCGCCATTCAATGTGATCATGGCTGATCATTCTCAATCAGTACCCCGTTCCTGCCTTCTCCCCATACCCCCTGACTCCGCTATCCTTAAGAGCTCTATCCAGCTCTCTCTTGAATAATAATAATAATAATAATAAGCATTTATTTTATATAGCGCCTTTCCAGAAGCTCAAAGCGCTTTACATAAACAATCATAACATAAAAACAAACAGACAAACTATCCTAACGGAGAAGCGGCGAATAAACAACGCCAGCGTCCTCTCACGTCAGGGTCCGGCAGTAGACAACAAAAAGCACAGGACACACAGATACAATTTTTACACAAACAGCCATCACAGTGATTGCTCTAGGCACACCCTCACTGTGATGGAAAGCAAAGTCTTATCTCAGATAAGATATGCATTCAGAGAATTGGCCTCCACTGCCTTCTGAGCCAGAGAATTCTATCAACCGTTCCTCTGCCCACCTGGCCAATAGATCCAGATCTTGCTGCAATCTTTCACAATCATCTTCACTATCTGCAAAACCACTCACTTTTGTATCATCAGCAAACTTGCTAATCTTGCCCTGTATGTTCTCATCCAAATCATTGATGTAGATGACAAACAGTAATGGGCCCAGCACCGAACCCTGAGGCACACCACTGGTCACAGGCCTCCAATCCGAGAAGCAACCTTCCACCATCGCCCTTTGCTTCCTTCCATGGAGCCAATTTGCTATTCATTCTGCTATCTCTCCCTGGATCCCATGAGATCTAACCTTCCAGAGCAGCCTACCATGGGGAACCTTGTCGAATGCCTTACTAAAGTCCATGTACACAACATCTACAGCTCTGCCCTCATCAACCTTTTTGCTCATGTTTTCAAAAAAATCAATCAGATTTGTGAGACACGACCTCCTACATACAAAACCATGCTGACTATCCCTAATCAGCCCTTGCCCATCCAAATGCCTGTATAACCTATCCCTCAGTATACTCTCCAGTAACTTACCAACTACAGATGTTAAGCTCACCGGCCTATAGTTCCTGGCATTTTCCCTGCAGCCCTTCTTGAAAAGAGGCACAACATTTGCCACCCTCCAATCCTCTGGCACCTCTCCTGTATTTAAGGACGACTCATACATTTTAACCAGGGCTTGGAGAGTTGCTACAATGCATCCTTTAGATGGTACAAACTTTTGTTGCTACATGCTGGTGGTGGAGCGAGTGAATTGTTGTAGCTCAAGTGGGCTGCTGTGCCCTGTGTGATGTTGAGATTCCTATCTGCTGTTTGAACTACACTCATTCACACAAGTGGGGAGTATTCCATCGCACTCCTGACTTGAGCCTTGTCGATGGTGGACCAGCTTGGCGGGATTAGGAAGTGAGTTAATTGCTGCAGGATTCCGAGACTTTGACCTCTTGTACATGACCACTCCTGTTCAGATTCTGGTCAATGGCAACCCCCATGATATTGGTAGTGGGTGATTCAATGACTGTAATGCCATTGAATGGCAGGGAATAATAGCTGGGTTTAGGTTTAGGTTTAGTGTGTGTTTAGTTTTAGTTTGGTTTTGGTTTTGATTTAGAGTTCAGTTTAGTTTAGTTTTGTAACACGTTACGAGGAACAGTGAAGAGCTTTTTTGTTGCGCGCTATCCAGTCAGTGGAAAGACTATATATGATTATAATCAAGCCATCCACAGTATACAGATACAGGATAAAGTGAATACGTTTCGGTTTAGTTTGGTTTAGTTTAGTTGAGTTTTGTCATGTCTACCGAGGTATAGTGAGAACTTTTTTGTTGCGCGCTATCCAATCAGCGGAAAGACTATACATGATTATAATCAAGCCGTTCACAGTGTGGGGATACAGGATAAAGGGAATAACATTTAGTGCAAGATAAAATACAGTAAAGTCTGATTAAAGATAGTCCGAGAGTCTCCAATGAGGTAGATGGTCGGTCAAGACCGCTCTCTAGTTCGTGATAGGATGGTTCAGGTGCCTGGTAACAGCTGGGAAGAAATCTTCACTGCCTGCCACTTGTAAAGCGTAGGTAGACACAAAATGCTGGAGTAACTCAGCGGGACAGGCAGCATCTCGAGAGAGAAGGAATGGGTGACATTTCGGGTAAAGACAATAGACAATAGGTGCAGGAGTAGGCCATTCGGCCCCTCGAGCCAGCACCGCCATTCAATGTGATCATGGCTGATCATTCTCAATCAGTACCCTGTTCCTGCCTTCTCCCCATACCCCTTGACTCCGCTATCCTTAAGAGCTCTATCCAACTCTCGCTTGAATGCATTCAGAGAATTGGCCTCCACTGCCTTGTGAGGCAGATAATTCTCTTCTTCAGACTGATGTCAGGGGAGTGCAAGAGCATATGTTTCTTGTCCTCTGTCAGCCCAGGCCTGGATCGTGTCCAGGTCTTGCTGCACTTGGCTGTGGATTGCTTCATTATCTGAGCATTCACAAATGGTGCTGAACATGGTGCAATCATCGACGAACACTCCTACCTCTAACCTACAGCCTCCTACATCAAAACAATGAGGCCCAAAATCAGCTCGAGGAGCAGTGCGTCAAACACTGCTGGGACAAGCTTTAGAATTCCCCCACTTGTTTTCGTGATCTGAAAAAAAAAATGCCCAGTTCAGCTGTGATTTGTCTTTTTGTCTTTTTCCATTGGTGTGGCCTGACCTGCCAGCCATATTGTACAGTTCTACATTTTACAATATCCGTGTTGTTTTGTTACGTTCTTCTCTCGAACTGCCCTCATTGCATAGATTAGATGTTCCTTTGTTCAGATTCTCTCTCTCTCTAACTTCCCTCATTAACTAATCCACCTGATGATCTCACTTAAAGTATATCCCCATTGAAACCTAGACAAGCCGTGGAGATATATACTTAGTTTTATCAACCCCTCCCCCATCCTAGCTGCAACTTTAATACAGCTTGTTTTGTCTCCACCGTGGCTGCCCGATGTACGGAGTATTTCCAGCACTTTCTTTTTACTCCAATTTCTTACTCCAGGATCTTTGGACTTTAGACTTTAGAGATACAGCGCGAAAACAGGCCCTTCGGCCCACCGAGTCCGTGCCGACCAGCAATCACCCCGTACGCTAACACTATCCTACACACGAGGGACAATTTACATTTTTACCGAAGCCAATTAATCGACAAACCTTCACGTCTTTGGAAATTGGGAGGAAACCGGAACACCCGGAGAAAACCCACACGGTCACAGGGAGAACGTACAAACTCAGTATAGACAGCACCCTTAGTCAGGATCGAACCTGGGACTCTGGCGCTGTAAGGCAGCAACTCTACCATTGCACCCCCTGTGCTGCCCTACGCATCTACTGATTTTTGCTTTCTAACCACAACAGTCTTACTCATGTTTCACCCATAATAACGCTGCTCATGTCTATGCCACTTAAAATAATCTCACCCATAACAGTTTCACCCATAATTATCCTATCTAAACAATCCCATCTAAAACAGTCTTGCTTGTAATAGCTTTACCCATAACAATCCCACACACAACAAATCTGCCCAAACCAATCTAACCTGCAGATTTAAACCTACAACATTCAGTTTAGTTTAGTTTAGTTTAGTTTGGAGATACAGTGCGGCAACAGGCCCTTCGGCCCACCGAGGCCATGCCGACCAGCGACACTCGCACATTAACACTATCCTATACACACGAGGGACAATGTTACATTTACAACAAGCCAATTAACCTACAAACCTGCACGTCTTTGGAGAGTCAGAGGAAATCGAAGTTCTCGGAGAAAACACACGCAGGTCACGGGGAGAACGTACAAACTCTGTACAGACAGCGCCCTTAGTCAGGATCGAACCCAGGACTCTGGCGCTGTAAGCACTATATAACACAGCAACTCTGCCGCTGCACCACTGTGCCGCCCTACATTCTATTTTGTCAGCGGACTTTGTTGACAATTCCAGCATTTATTGTTTATCTCTAATTGCCTCTAAACTGAGCTGCAGTTATGAAATAAACCACATTGGTTGTTGGTAGTGATGTGCAGTCCAGACTAAGTAACGTTGGCAGTTTTCCTTTTCTGAAGCACATGTAAACTATAAGGGGAATTTATGACAATCCAGACATTATGTTGTTACTGTTGACGGGTCAATCTCTTTTGAAAAGTCCAGATTCTGTTTAGTTTAGAGTTTAGAGATGCAGCATGGAAACAGGCCCTTCGGCCCACCGAGTCTGCACCGACCAGCGATCACCCATTCACACTCGTTCTATGTTATCCCTATTTTTCATCCACTCCCTACCCAGTCGGGGTAATTTAACCCACAATTAACCTACAAACCCGCACGCTTTGTGGATGTGGGGGGCATACTGCAACCACCCAGAGGAAACCCACATGATCACAGGGAGAACCTGCAACCTTTACACAGACAGTACCCGATGGATGAGCGGTAGAGTTGCTGCCTTACAGCTGCCAGAACCAGGGTTCAATCCTGACTACGGGTGCTGTCTGTGTGGAGTTTTTCCTTCTCCCCGTGAACGTGTGGGTTTTCTCCGGGTGCTCCGGTTTCCACTCACACTCCAAAGACGTACAGGTTTGTTGGTTAATTGGTTTGGTGTCAATGTAAAATTGTCCCGAGTGTGTGTAGGATCGTGTTAGTGTGCAGGGACCACTGGTCGGCGCGGACTCAGTGGGCCGAAGGTCCAGTTTCCGCACCGTATCTCTAAATTAATCTAAACTCTCTCTTTCAAACTCTTTACTTTTATGTGACTTTCTCACAGCAGCAACTTCAGACTGTTGCTAACCGTCTCCTGAACCATCTCGACCCTTCACCCTATGGTATATCTTCCTGTTTCATTGTCAACCAACCTTGCACTTTCACTCCCAGATCTTGCCTTTCACATGACCAGAATTGGGCTTTGCACAAATGTTCTTGCTCCGGTGGTAAGCTTTCTAATTCCCTCACTGTTCTCTGATTCTGAATTCACTTGTTTCAAGAGTCATCCCTTGTTCTCTGACCTTCACAGTATATACATTGTACACATCCCCTGCTTCAGTCTCTCTCTGCCGTTAGCACCGCTCCAGACATGATCAACCATCTTGCTACACTTCTTGACTTCACTCCATGTTAATGCCCAGCTACGCCACAGCATCATCAATTCCGATGCTAAGTCCATATTAGCATGGACCATCCCCCAGAGAATCCAGTACAAAATCCTCCTCATAACCTACAAAGCCCTCCATAACCTGGCCCCATCCTACCTGACCGACCTCCTCCACAGGCACACTCCCACCTGCACCCTCCGCTCTGCCGCTGCCAATCTCCTATCCCCCCACATCCGGACCAAACTCAGATCCTGGGGGGACAGGGCTTTCTCCATCGCTGCTCCCACCCTATGGAACTCACTATCCCAAACCGTTAGAGACTCCTCCACACTCACCACATTCAAAACATCGCTGAAGTCTCACCTGTTCAGTACTGCCTTCAACCACTGAAGGTCACCTCACCTTCTGTCTCCTTTCTCTGTTCATTTATTTATTTACTTATTTATCTATTTATTCATTTCCCTATGTTCTCAAAAATCTCTGTAAAGCGTCTTTGGGTATATGAAAAGCGCTATATAAATAAAATACATTATATTGTAGTTCAATACTGGATTAATATGGCATATCAAAAAGACACAATCAAAAGTGCCGATCTGAAGTGTCAGTTATCCATGTCATCTGGAGATGCTGCCTAACCTGCTGAGTTACCTCAGCAATTTGTATTTTTGTTTTGTAGTTTAACAGCATCTGTAGTTCCTTGTGTCTCACTCAAAAGCTGTAATGTTCACGCTCTCAAGCCCCCTGGGACTCATTGACATGCAGCTTGCAGTTAGAGTAATACCATCATACAGCATGGAAACAGGTCTTTAGACTTTAGAGATGCAGCGCATAAACCGGCCCTTTGGCCCACCTGTGCACTAACACTCTCCTGCACACCAGTGACAATTTACAATTTTTACCAAAGCCTGTTTCCACACTGTATCGCTCTATGCCTTCATAACTCTATTTCAGCATCTGAGTGGGGAATTTGACACCCTGCATGGAGATTTGGTTTTGCATTCTGAAGCATGAGAGCTTCCACGAGTGTGCGCGCTATCATATTTACTTGTCATTTTTGAACCACTCAAAAGATTCATTGTTGGGCTGGGAAGATCAATTTCTCGTTCATTTCTGAGAAGGCTCCGACTCACTGCGCCCTTAAGTGTTTATTTGGAAATCAGTCAGCATTTAAACGAGTTAAATATGAAGATGGGCAGCAACTGTGTCTGTACACAGCTGCCTAACACTCTCTGCCAAATGCCGTTACTACACACAGTGTCAGCAAAGGCTGTGACCATCTTTTTCCAACCATTCAGAGAGTGTACCCTAGTGTGGAGGAAACGTGTAGGAAGAAAGTGCAAATGCTGGTTTAAACCGAAGATAGACACAAAAAGCCAGAGTAACTCAGCGGGTACTCTACCCATTCCTTGCCTGGCTTTGTCCTGACCCTACCTCACATTATAGCTTTCTCTCCCCCCCTCATATAATCAGTCTGAAGAAGAGTCCCAACATGTTACGTCACGTATCCATGCCTCCACGGATGCTGCCTGACCCGCTGAATTACTCCAACATTTTGTGTCTTTTTCTGTAAACCAGCATCTGCAGTTTCCTGGTGTCTACATGACATAAACACAGAAACATGGAAACATAGAAGGCAGGAGGAAGCCATTTGGCCCTTCTAGCCAGCACCGCCATTTATTGTGAT